>NC_084805.1:8982874-9308124 GCF_963583255.1 Pyrus communis | reverse complement strand
ACTCAAACTTGAATTGTATGAACGTTTAGGCCCTCTTCTCTTCCTCTTTATTGTAGCATAAGGTCTAAGGATAGTTGGTTTGGGGGAATGGAAGTGTGGAATGGAGTGAGGAGTGATGGAAATGGAAAGATGGTTTTTGGATTCTAAGGGAGACTCACGGCTAAGAGAGAAAGGGATGTGTTTGTGGTGTGTTGTGTATGAAAATGAGATGTTCATGAATGAATGAATGCAAGGGTATTTATAGGAGTAGTGGAGGGAACATATGGCTATGTCATTTGTAGGTGAAGTAGGTGGATGTTGTAGGTGAAGTAGGTGGATGTTGTAGGTGAAGTGGATGTTGTAGGTGAAGTAGGTGGATGTTGTAGGTGAAGTGGATGTTGTAGGTGAAGTAGGTGGATGTTGTAGGTGAAGTAGGTGGATGATATGTTAAGTGATAAGTGATAAGTGATATGATATGTGGTTATGATATGATAAGTGGTTAAGTGGTGATGATAAGTGATAAGTGATTAAGTGATATGATATGTGGTGATGATAAGTGATAAGTGCATGTGGGTTAACTAATGAAGGAAATGCATGTGCAATGACAATGTGTTAGAATGGATGTGTGTTATGCATGGCATGATTGGGATTAGGAAAGGTTTAAATGTCCTAAAACTAAAGAGAACAAGGTTCCAACACTTTGGCTCCAATTAGGTCTTCAATTTCGTCCAACACTTTGGCTTCAAGCATAAGCTATCCGTCCTTAGCCCAAAAGTGCTTCAAAAGTCTCCAAAATGCATCTTTTTGCTCCTTTAGCCCTTTGGACCTACAAACACACGAAAATAGCTTAAAGTACTAAAATAACTAAAGAAACATAACGTAAATGTACGAGAACAAGACATTTAAGTCGCATAAATATGCTCCTATCAAATACCCCCACACTTAGCTTTTGCTAGTCCTCGAGCAAAACAGAAAAACAAAACAAAAAGAACAAAACACAACCTACACCTTCCAACAATCGTATCAGGGACTTCCAATGCACATGACAAGTTAAAAATCATTATTCTCACAGATTTGAGCCATCTTTACACTTAAGTACATTCTTAATCATAGTCACCACATACTAGTTCACAATTAAGCAATTAAAACACATTTCAAATGTAGTAACATGCCTTTAGAGAATTCCCTCAATTTCTTACTAGATGTACTCTCGTTTTTCACACAGATTTTCTGACTACACACCCTACACTAGGTATATGTGAGAAGATTGATGTAAACATGTAGACGAACACTCACATATGTTATAATAAGGAAAGCATTTTCTGGAGTTAATAAGCATGTTTAGATATGATCTCATGAATGGAATGCTACTACTTAGACGCGAGAACCAGTGACACCATAAGCTCATACCAAGTTCAAACTCCACAATTGAAATACATAACACTCAATATAGAAGTCAAAGGGTAGTGACGGGGCTAGGGTATTGGCTAACAATGAAAGGTGAAGGATAAACAAACATTCTTAAAGCAATAGTGAGCAAAGTATTGAATTAGGCACTTAGAATTCCCTTAAGAACGCAGAAGTCAACTTTGAACACCCAAGGGAAAATCACACAAAACTTAGGGCCATATTCAACTTTTTGGACCCTTTCTTCAACCATCAACGCTCGTGAGTTCATTCTTACTTATTTTCACTCCTTTTTTTTTTTTTTTTTTTTTTTCTTTTCTTCTTTTTCTTTTGAATCTCAAAACATACATATAAACGTAAGAACAAACTTTTACTGCCCCACACTCATTTTCTTTCATAATGTAACTCGAAAGGAATTCAATTAAGTCATGCTCACTATCTTTAAAGAACAAGGGTGGGGATTGTCCTAAACTAGGCTAGGTGAGGAAAATGTGGGTAAACAAAGAATAAAGGCTAAACAAGGCTCAACGGGGTTAAAACTTACAACATATACGAAGTATGGGAAGTAAGGCTATTTGGCTATGGTGGTGGTCACTACACAACTTCTTCTTGAATATGTGTTATGCAAATCAATAACATGCTTTGAATGAAATGGGCATGAGTTCTAGCATTTAGTTCTATCATGATACAATTGCATTCTAAGTAGCAACCAAGCAAGGAATAATGAGATCATGCAACAACTTTAGAAAATAAAGAATCACAGAAAATAACTCTCCAAAGAAAGTAATGGCTCGAGTCTCACAGGGATGTAGCGTTTGTTTGAGTTTCTTCCTTCAAGCATGTTACAAAAACGAATTTTTCTTTTATGATTGCATGTGAAGTCATACATTATAACCATAACCAAGCATATACCAAGAGTAAATCAAACTTTTCTCTATGTTTATAACTCTTTCTAACCGTCATGCAATTATAAACCAAATCCTTATCATTGTGTTGGAAGGTACCCTAAGACACAAACACACAAAAATGACTTTTAAAACAACTCTTTTTGGGTTTTTCAAAACAATTTTTCAAATTTTTATGGGATTTTCGAATTATAAAACAAAACACACTAAAACACTCTAAAACAACTTAAAAACACCTTAAAATAGCAAGGAACAACATTAGAAGTTATGGTGGATAAAACCCTACGAATTTGCATCAAAACACTTTAGTTACCCCCCCCCACACTTAAATCAAACATTGTCCTCAATGTTTTAAGCATAGATTCACACAAAACATAAGTAAACACACAAAAAGCAACTAAACATTTTAAACATGGCATAATGTAATTAACAAAGAGAAGAGTTTAGGGACGCAAATCTGGTTATGGAGTGTAAATTCCCTCTTCTCCTTGGTGATTGCATTGAGGCTTTGATCTTTGTGATTCCACAGGCTTACTCTTGAACTGGTTTCTGCCCATCGTTGATTTTCCTTTGTGCTACTTCTTGAACTGGGCAGCATGATGGTTCTTTTGGTCTCCCCCGAAGGTCTGAGCTTACCCCTTTTATCTGTTTCTTTGTTCAATCTTTCCAGGAGTGGTCCCTTCTCTGGAAGTGTATCAACCGTTGAAGATGACTACTCGAGAGCAACGCTAGGTAAGCAATCAGGAATAGATTCCAGGCAGTCGGCTCCAGATCGGAAGACTGGCTCCAAGTGCCGGCTGATTGCTTCTTTTACTTTGCCATGCAAGTAAGAACAAAGACAAAGAAAAAGACAGGGAAAGAGCATGATATGAGATACTTTTGCTTTTGACCTTGATGATATGAGATACCTTTGCTTTTGAAGAAGCGGTGAATGAATCAGCACATGTATTTGTTGTGCTGCTTCCTCCTGGGTCATCTGTACTCCAGGCATCTGGTATCATCTTTGGGGAAGAAAAAATTGAGTATTTCGAAAGGCTTTGCTGGGAGTGCGCCCTCAGAGGTGAGGGAGAGTTGGGCATTTTCTTCAGGTTTGCCCTGCCATAAAAGACGAAGGTCGACATATATAGAGATAATAGCAAGTGTTGGTACTTTTTACCCTTGTCGACAAACGTTTTGATCCCGCAAATCCGGCTTTTTGAAATAGTGGCACCTCTTCGATCTTTGAATACGCCTCTTCGATTTCTGAGTAGGCGCCCCTTCGATTTCTGAACGACGCCCCTTCTCTTTGAACGACACGTGGTAGTGCAGATGCGGCTCCTTTTGACAAAGCTGCACGCGTTTTCTGAAAAGCAGAGAAAGCGTCGCCGAACTTTGCGCTTGTCGGCTAAAGATGTGTAGTTACGATGATGGCCTCCACGTGTTTTCTGAAAAGAAGAAATCTTTTGACAAAGTTGAACACGTCTTCTGAAAAGCCGAGAACGCGTCGCCTAAATTACGCCGGAAATTCCGGCTTCTTGAATCGGTGGACGCGTCGCCTTGGCTTTTGTAGAGCTATCGATCACCACAACAAACACACTCTGAAGAATTCCCATTCTTGAAAATCGACTCCGGCCCTTTGAGAATTAACTCCATCCGCCCCTCTCTTTGAACACTTTTGAAAAATGGCAAACCCATCGAACCTTAGCTTGGAATTGAGCCTTAGCAGTGATACGGGCGCGCCGCGTCAAGGTAACGTATGGCGCCCTTCTTTCTTATCTTCTAACGGTCCTCTCACAGGTGAAGACTCCGTGATGCAGGACGCCACAACAGCTACAATAGTAGCTAGGAACCTCCTCACTCCAAAAGATAGTAGGCTGCTGTCAGGACGGTCCGATGAGTTGGCCGTTCAAGAGTCCCTCGCACTTAGTGTTCAGTGTGCGAGTTCTGTGTCCAACATGGGCCAACGCCTGCTTGCCCGCTCCCGTCAGGTGGAATCATTGATGGCAGAGGTGGAAAGTCTTAAGCAGGAGATCAAACTGCTTAAGCATGAGAATAGAAGTTTGCACGTGCTTGCCAACAACTATTCGACGGGCATGAAGAGGAAGCTTGATGAACTGCAAGAGTCTGAAGGTCGGATTCAAAGTGACCGTCAAAGGTTTTCGTCTTTCCTCCAGAGGCACCTTTTTCCTGGATCATCCAGCGTTTGGCCAAGTATTGAGGCCTCGAATGCTCTATCTTCGATGCCTTCCGCTCCTATGTCTTTAGCCCCGATGCCTTCCGTCCCGATGTCTTCCGTCCCGATGCCTTCCGCTTCAAGAGTTTTGCCACGTAGTGGGTCTTTAAGTAAACAACCTTTGTAAAGCCTCCATCGTTCTGCCATGTTTTTTTTTTTTTTTTTTTTTTTTTTTTTTTTTTTTTTTTCAAAATGCATTGGGTTGCCTCCCAAGTAGCGCTTTCTTTTACGTCTTGCAGCCGGACGAAGAACCCAATCACTCCAGGATACGTTCACGAATCGGATGAGAACTCCGAGTCATAAACTAGTAGCTAGAACAAGAAACAAAATAACATAAGAATCTGGAATAAAATAAAAACAAACGAAAATAAAACAATCCAAGGGATTAGCAAATTTTCTAATCCCCGGCAACGGCGCCAAAATTTGGTGCGAGATTTATACGCACACAAATTAAACCCTCTTTTTTTGACAATTGTAGTATAGGTGCAAGTAGGGATCGTTCTGGACCGGGGATTAGGAGGGATTGTTAATCACTTGGATTTGACTCAAAAAAAACACAAAATAAAATACTATACTAGACTCAAATATTGCAAAACTAAACTTGAAAACACTAAAACAAACCAAAAGATTCAAACAAGTTCAAAAGACTCAAAACTCTTAAAAACACAAACTAAATTGATTTTTAACTAATTTGACATTAAAGTAAAGGGGAATTTAGATTTTAACGAAATTAAACTAAATGAACAAATTGCAAATTAAAGCAGAATGTAAATATGAAAATGATAAAATGGAATGAATGGATGATAGAATAGCTAAGGGGTTCATCTCCACACAGGTTACACTTGCATAATAAAATGATTTCCAATTGCATTTCAATAAATTATTAAACTCATCACCCCGGGTCAATTAGGTACGCTTAAATTAACCGTCAAGTTTTCCTTAAGTTAATGAATTGGATGGGTTAGCGCAACGCAATTCACAACATTCTCCAAAAGTCCTTTACGTGAACAGCACAATAAAGATACAATCAAAGATCATTAAGCATTATGAAAACTATAAGTGTTGACGAGGCATTCGTTACTATGATGAGCATGAAACTCGTGCCAAGAATTCATTTAACGCGATTGTTTATAAGCAACCTCCACTACTTGTGAATATAAGTTCATAACGATTAGGTGAAACTCACTTATATTCTAGCGTCATATTCATGCATGAAAATTAAGCGTGCACTCTCAATAAACATACATAAATAAGTTATCAATCAAACGGTTAAACAAATTGAATCCACAACTTATGAAATGCAATTAGAAGTAATCAAATCAAAATGCAAGCATAAACATATATTTCGAATCACCCCCTAGCTAAGGGGGGGTTTAGTTCCTCATACAAAACAAAGAGAATTAAAATTAAACATTGAAATCAAAGAAACACCTAAACATTCCAACAACTCAAACTTGAATTGTATGAACGTTTAGGCCCTCTTCTCTTCCTCTTTATTGTAGCATAAGGTCTAAGGATAGTTGGTTTGGGGGAATGGAAGTGTGGAATGGAGTGAGGAGTGATGGAAATGGAAAGATGGTTTTTGGATTCTAAGGGAGACTCACGGCTAAGAGAGAAAGGGATGTGTTTGTGGTGTGTTGTGTATGAAAATGAGATGTTCATGAATGAATGAATGCAAGGGTATTTATAGGAGTAGTGGAGGGAACATATGGCTATGTCATTTGTAGGTGAAGTAGGTGGATGTTGTAGGTGAAGTAGGTGGATGTTGTAGGTGAAGTGGATGTTGTAGGTGAAGTAGGTGGATGTTGTAGGTGAAGTGGATGTTGTAGGTGAAGTAGGTGGATGTTGTAGGTGAAGTAGGTGGATGATATGTTAAGTGATAAGTGATAAGTGATATGATATGTGGTTATGATATGATAAGTGGTTAAGTGGTGATGATAAGTGATAAGTGATTAAGTGATATGATATGTGGTGATGATAAGTGATAAGTGCATGTGGGTTAACTAATGAAGGAAATGCATGTGCAATGACAATGTGTTAGAATGGATGTGTGTTATGCATGGCATGATTGGGATTAGGAAAGGTTTAAATGTCCTAAAACTAAAGAGAACAAGGTTCCAACACTTTGGCTCCAATTAGGTCTTCAATTTCGTCCAACACTTTGGCTTCAAGCATAAGCTATCCGTCCTTAGCCCAAAAGTGCTTCAAAAGTCTCCAAAATGCATCTTTTTGCTCCTTTAGCCCTTTGGACCTACAAACACACGAAAATAGCTTAAAGTACTAAAATAACTAAAGAAACATAACGTAAATGTACGAGAACAAGACATTTAAGTCGCATAAATATGCTCCTATCAAATACCCCCACACTTAGCTTTTGCTAGTCCTCGAGCAAAACAGAAAAACAAAACAAAAAGAACAAAACACAACCTACACCTTCCAACAATCGTATCAGGGACTTCCAATGCACATGACAAGTTAAAAATCATTATTCTCACAGATTTGAGCCATCTTTACACTTAAGTACATTCTTAATCATAGTCACCACATACTAGTTCACAATTAAGCAATTAAAACACATTTCAAATGTAGTAACATGCCTTTAGAGAATTCCCTCAATTTCTTACTAGATGTACTCTCGTTTTTCACACAGATTTTCTGACTACACACCCTACACTAGGTATATGTGAGAAGATTGATGTAAACATGTAGACGAACACTCACATATGTTATAATAAGGAAAGCATTTTCTGGAGTTAATAAGCATGTTTAGATATGATCTCATGAATGGAATGCTACTACTTAGACGCGAGAACCAGTGACACCATAAGCTCATACCAAGTTCAAACTCCACAATTGAAATACATAACACTCAATATAGAAGTCAAAGGGTAGTGACGGGGCTAGGGTATTGGCTAACAATGAAAGGTGAAGGATAAACAAACATTCTTAAAGCAATAGTGAGCAAAGTATTGAATTAGGCACTTAGAATTCCCTTAAGAACGCAGAAGTCAACTTTGAACACCCAAGGGAAAATCACACAAAACTTAGGGCCATATTCAACTTTTTGGACCCTTTCTTCAACCATCAACGCTCGTGAGTTCATTCTTACTTATTTTCACTCCTTTTTTTTTTTTTTTTTTTTTTTCTTTTCTTCTTTTTCTTTTGAATCTCAAAACATACATATAAACGTAAGAACAAACTTTTACTCCCCCACACTCATTTTCTTTCATAATGTAACTCGAACTTGAAATGGCAAACTCATCGAACCTTAGCTTAGATTTGAGTCTCAGCAGCGATCCGGTTGCGCCCCGTCAAGGTAATGTATGGCGCCCTTCTTTTTTATCTTCTAACGGTCCTCTTTCAGGTGAAGACTCTGTGATGCAAGACGCCACAACAGCTACAATAGTAGCTAAAAACCTCCTCACTGATAGGAGCATATTTATGCGACTTAAATGGCTTGTTCTCGTACATTTACGTTATGTTTCTTTAGTTATTTTAGTTCTTTATGCTTCTTTTGTGTGTTTTCAGGTTCTAAGGGCAAAGTATGCAAAGGGATGCCTTTTGGAGCCTTTTGGAGCAAATTAGAGATTGGAATGGATATCATATGCTTGGAGCCAAAAGGATGGACGAAATTGAAGACTTGAAGTAGGAAAGTTAAATCCTAAAAAGACCTCATGTTTGAGCATCATTGAAAACTCCTACGCATTTTAGAACACAAAAACAACATTTCTAGCAACCTTAGGACATTGTCGTGTGTTTCCTTGTGTCTCCCTTCCTTGCCATGCAAGGAAGGGCTTTGTTCCCTATTTTAAATACTTAAACACTACCACTTATCATTCACCACATATCATTCACCACTTATCATATCATACATTCATTTATCACTTATCATAATCATTCACTTATCACTTAACATATCATACACTTATCACTTATCACTCATAATCACCTACAACATCCACCTACTTCACCTACAACATCCACCTACTTCACCTACAAATGACATAGCCATATGTTCCCTCCACTACTCCTATAAATACCCTTGCATTCATTCAATTCACATCTCATTCACAACACAACACCCCTCAAACACTTCCATTATTCCCTAGCCGTGAGCTTCCCATCTTCCCCTTAGAATCCAAACCATCTTTCCATTTCCACCATTCCTCATCCATTTCCATAATTCCCCAAACCTCACCTTAGACCTTGTGCTACAACAACGAGGAAGATAAGAGGGCCTAAACGTTCATACAATTCAAGTTTGAGTTGTTGGAATGTTTAGGTGTTTCTTTGATTTCAAAGTTTAAATTCAATTCTCTTTGTTTTGTACGTATGAGGAATGGAAGAGAAGAGTGCCTAAACGTTCATACAATTCAAGTTTGAGTTGTTGGAATGTTTAGGTGTTTCTTTGATTTCAAAGTTATGAGGAACTAAACCCCCTTTAGCTAGGGGGTGATTCGAAACTATGTTTATATTTGCAATATGAATTGATTAACTTTCGTTGGAATTTCATAAGTTGTGGATTCAATTTGTTTAACCGTTTGATTGATAACTTATTTATGAATGTTCATTGAGATTGCAAGCTTAATTTTCATGCATGAATATGACGCTAGAATATAAGTGAATTTCACCTAATCGTTATGAACTTATATTCACAAGTAGTGGAGGTTGCTTATAAACAATCGCGTTAAATGAATTCTTGGCATAAGTTTCATGTGTATTCCATAGTAACGAATGCCTCGTCGATGTTTATGATTTCCGTTGAACTTAATGATCTTTGTTGAATGTCTCTATCATGCGTATTCCATAGTTAGGGACTTTGATTAAGAATAATTTGGTTGTAATGCGTATCCCATTCAATCCAATGAATATAGGGAAATCTGAAGGTTAATTTAAGCGGACCTAATTAACTTGGAGCATTGAGTTTCATAATTTATCGAAAGACCAACTGAGAATCAATCTTGTATGCAAGTGTAACATGTATGGAGAAGAACCCCTTGGCTATTCCATCATCCATATTTTATTCACATTCATATTTACATTCTGTTTTAATTGCAATTTGTTCATTTAGTTTAATTTTGTCAAAACCTAAATCCCCCTTTACTTTAATGTCAAATTAGTTAGAAATCAATTTAGTTTGTGTTTTTAAGAGTTTTGAGTCTTTTGAACTTGTTAGAATCTGTTTAGTTTATGTTTTAAAGTATTTTTGAATTCTTTGAGTCTAGTTTAGTGTTTTATATTGTTTTTACGTTTTTAAGTCAGTTTCCAAGAGATTAACAATCCCTCCTAATCCCCGGTCCAGAACGATCCCTACTTATACTTATACTACAATTGTCAAAAAGAGGGTTTAATTTATGCGCGTATAATTCTCGCATCACTCACTCCAAAAGATAGTAGGCTGCTGTCAGGACGGTCCGATGAGTTGGCCGTTCAAGAGTCCCTCGCACTTAGTGTTCAGTGTGCGAGTTCTGTGTCCAACATGGGCCAACGCCTGCTTGCTCGGTCCCGCCAAGTGGAATCATTGATGGCAGAGGTGGAAAGACTTAAGCAAGAGATCCAGCAGCTTAAGTACGAGAATAGAAGTTTGCATGTGCTTGCAAATAACTATTCGTCGGGGATGAAGAAGAAGCTTGATGAGCTGCAAGAATCTGAGGGTCGAATTCACAGTGACCGTCAAAGGCTTGCGTCTTATCTCCAGAGGCACCTTTTTCCTGGGTCATCCAGCGCTTGGCCAAGTATTGAGGCCTGGAATGCTCTAGCTCCGATGCCTCCCGCTCCGATGGCTTCCGCTCCGATGCCTCCCGCTTCTATGCCTCCCGCTTCTATGCCTTCCGCTTCTGCGCCTCGTAGTGGGGCTTCACGCAAACAACCTTTGTGAAGCTCCACCTTTCTCCATGTTTAGTATCTTTCTTTTTTTTTTTTTTTTTTTTTATTTATTTTTTTTTATTAACATAAATAAAATCAAACGGCATGAAATTGGTCCTTGAATGGAAGGTGATACTTGAAGTGAACCGGCAGTGGTTTGAATTCTAGTGTAGGTGCCTGATTCAAAAAAAATAGCAAGTTAGTATAAAATCTAATGGAATTTGGAAAAAAAAACTTACTTGTTTTGTCCGATAAGAACTCAATGACAAACACCACTCCTTTGAAAGTTTCAGGGATATTGGATTTGGCCAGATTGCAAGTGATGGTTATGACTTGTCCAATGTCATCAAATTTGACTTCTTTGGATTTTGTGGTTTCAAGAACGTCCTCTTTGATGAATTCATGACATTCCTTACTTGTCACCTTTGGAAGGGCTTCCAAGATGTCTTTTTCACCTTCTTCTTCCTTGGAAGTCATGAATCTTGGAACATGGTTAAAAATAATGAAATTTGGAACAACCATACCTGTATTAGATGGCATAGGAGCAATAGGTGCCTCCGGTAAAGGTGTTTCCACCCTTTCCGTGGGTTGGGTGTATTCCTCTTCCTTGTGATTTGATTTTGATGGTTGAGGGTCCGTTCCAACCTCCTTGTCACTTCTCAACATGATTTCCTTGGCAGTTTCAAATTCTCCCTTCGGATTTGCAATGGTTGAACTAGGGAGTTCGCCTTGGTCTCGAAACTGTCCTACGAACTCCGCGATCTGCCCAATTTGCTTATCCAAGTGGTCCAACCTTTGTGGTGGCTGCATAGGCGTTGAATAGAACTCCTCATATGGCTGCCAATATCCTTCTTGTTAAGCCTCATTGTCTTGAATTTGTGAGCCCTGCACCAAACAAATTAATTCATTAAGCTTTTGATTATAATCTATTGACGAACTTGAGTTTGGTTGGGCATATTGAATATGAGGTTGTGGTGGCTGCCAATATCCTCCTTGTTGAGCATTTTGAGGTTCCCACCACATAGAGTTTGAATGATCACTCCAATCCGAATTGTAAGTATTGGAAAACACGTTATTCCTTGATTGAAGATTAGATATATCAACTCTTTGCATTTGGGACCTTTCCATGAGCTGTGACAAAAGAGAAGCGTTATCAAGTGCCATGTTGTTCTTAACAAACAAAACACAAATAAAAACTAAATCTAAAAGACAATACAGAAACAAACAATCCAAGGGATTAGCAAATTTTCTAATCCCCGGCAACGGCGCCAAAATTTGATGCAAGTTTTATACGCGCACAAATTAAACCCTCTTTTTGTCAAATTGTAGTATAGGTGCAAGTAGGGATCGTTCTGGACCGGGGATTAGGAGGGATTGTTAATCTCTTGGAAACTGACTTAAAAACGTAAAAACAATATAAAACACTAAACTAGACTCAAAGAATTCAAAAATACTTTAAAACATAAACTAAACAGATTCTAACAAGTTCAAAAGACTCAAAACTCTTAAAAACACAAACTAAATTGATTTCTAACTAATTTGACATTAAAGTAAAGGGGGATTTAGGTTTTGACAAAATTAAATTAAATGAACAAATTAAAACAGAATGTAAATATGAAATTGATGAAATAGAATGGATGAATGCTAGCTAAGGGGGTCATCTCCACATATGTTACACTTGCATAATAAAAAGATTTCCAATTACATTTCAATAAATTATGAAACTCATCACCCCGGGTTAATTAGGTCCGCTTAAATTAACCGTCAAGTTTTCCTTAAGTTAATGAATTGGATAGGTTAGCGCAACGCAATTCACAACATTCTCCAAAAGTCCTTTACGTGAACAGCACAATAAAGATACAATCAAAGATCATTAAGCATTATGAAAACTATAAGTGTTGACGAGGCATTCGTTACTATGATGAGCATGAAACTCGTGCCAATAATTCATTTAACGCGATTGTTTATAAGCAACCTCCACTACTTGTGAATATAAGTTCATAACGATTAGGTGAAAATCACTTATATTCTAGCGTCATATTCATGCATGAAAATTAAGCGCGCATTCTTAATAAACATACATAAATAAGTTATCAATCAAACGGTTAAACAAATTGAATCAACAACTTATGAAATGCAATTAGAAGTAATCAAATCAAAATGCAAGCATAAACATATATTTCGAATCACCCCCTAGCTAAAGGGGGTTTAGTTTATTATAACTTTGAAATCAAAGAAATACCTAAACATTCCAACAACTCAAACTTGAATTGTATGAACGTTTAGGCACTCTTCTCTTCCATTCCTCATACGTACAAACAAAGAGAATTGAATTTAAACATTGAAATCAAAGAAACACCTAAACATTCCAACAACTCAAACTTGAATTGTATGAACGTTTAGGCACTCTTCTCTTCCTCGTTGTTGTAGCACAAGGTCTAAGGATAGTTTGATGGTGTGAATGGTTTGGGGAGTGGTGTTTGGATTAATAGGGAAATGGAAAAATGGTGTTTGGATTACAAGGGAAATGGAAAAATGGTGTGTTGTGTATGAAATGAGATGTCCATGAATGAATGAATGCAAGGGTATTTATAGGAGTAGTGGAGGGAACATATGGCTATGTCATTTGTAGGTGAAGTAGGTGGATGTTGTAGGTGAAGTAGGTGGATGTTGTACGTGGATGTTGTAGGTGAAGTGGATGTTGTAGGTGAAGTAGGTGGATGTTGTAGGTGAAGTGGGTGGATGTTGTAGGTGAAGTAGGTGGATGTTGTAGGTGAAGTGGGTGGATGTTGTAGGTGAAGTAGGTGGATGTTGTAGGTGAAGTGGATGTTGTAGGTGAAGTAGGTGGATGTTATGTTAAGTGATAAGTGATAAGTGATATGATATGTGGTTATGATATGATAAGTGGTTAAGTGGTGATGATAAGTGATAAGTGATTAAGTGATATGATATGTGGTGATGATAAGTGATAAGTGCATGTGGGTTAACTAATGAAGGAAATGCATGTGCAATGACAATGTGTTAGAATGGATGTGTGTTATGCATGGCATGATTGGGATTAGGAAAGGTTTAAATGTCCTAAAACTAAAGAGAACAAGGTTCCAACACTTTGGCTCCAATTAGGTCTTCAATTTCGTCCAACACTTTGGCTTCAAGCATAAGCTATCCGTCCTTAGCCCAAAAGTGCTCCAAAAGTCTCCAAAATGCATCTTTTTGCTCCTTTAGCCCTTTGGACCTACAAACACACGAAAATAGCTTAAAGTACTAAAATAACTAAAGAAACATAACGTAAATGTACGAGAACAAGCCATTTAAGTCGCATAAATATGCTCCTATCAAATACCCCCACACTTAGCTTTTGCTAGTCCTCGAGCAAAACAGAAAAACAAAACAAAAAGAACAAAACACAACCTACACCTTCCAACAATCGTATCAGGGACTTCCAATGCACATGACAAGTTAAAAATCATTATTCTCACAGATTTGAGCCATCTTTACACTTAAGTACATTCTTAATCATAGTCACCACATACTAGTTCACAATTAAGCATTTAAAACCATGTTTTGAATGTAGTAACATGCCTTAGAGAATTCCCTCAATTTCTTACTAGATGTACTCTCGTTTTTCACACAGATTTTCTGACTACACACCCTGCACTAGGTATATGTGAGAAGATTGATGTAAACATGTAGACGAACACTCACATATGTTATAATAAGGAAAGCATTTTCTGGAGTTAATAAGCATGTTTAGATATGATCTCATGAATGGAATGCTACTACTTAGACGCGAGAACCAGTGACACCATAAGCTCATACCAAGTTCAAACTCCACAATTGAAATACATAACACTCAATATAGAAGTCAAGGGTTGTAACGGGGCTTGGGGTAATTGGCTAAATTAAACCCTCTTTTTGACAATTGTAGTATAAGTATAAGTAGGGATCGTTCTGGACCGGGGATTAGGAGGGATTGTTAATCACTTGGATTTGACTCAAAAACGTAAAAACGTAATAATAAACACTAAACTAGACTCAAAGAATGTAAAACTAAACTTTAAAACACTAAGACAAACCAAAGACTCAAAATGCTTTTAAAAACACAAACTAAAATGATTTCTAACTAAATTGACATTAAAGTAAAGGGGGATTTAAGTTTATACGAAATTAAATTAAATGAACAAATTAAAACAGAATGTAAATATGAAATTGATGAAATAGAATGGATGAATGCTAGCTAAGGGGGTCATCTCCACATATGTTACACTTGCATAATAAAAAGATTTCCAATTACATTTCAATAAATTATGAAACTCATCACCCCGGGTTAATTAGGTCCGCTTAAATTAACCGTCAAGTTTTCCTTAAGTTAATGAATTGGATGGGTTAGCGCAACGCAATTCACAACATTCTCTAAAAGTCCTTTACGTGAACAGCACAATAAAGATACAATCAAAGATCATTAAGTATTATGAAAACTATAAATGTTGACGAGGCATTTGTTACTATGATGAGCATGAAACTCGTGCCAAGAATTCATTTAACGCGATTGTTTATAAGCAACCTCCACTACTTGTGAATATAAGTTCATAACGATTAGGTGAAAATCACTTATATTCTAGCGTCATATTCATGCATGAAAATTAAGCGCGCATTCTTAATAAACATACATAAATAAGTTATCAATCAAACGGTTAAACAAATTGAATCAACAACTTATGAAATGCAATTAGAAGTAATCAAATCAAAATGCAAGCATAAACATATATTTCGAATCACCCCCTAGCTAAAGGGGGTTTAGTTTATTATAACTTTGAAATCAAAGAAATACCTAAACATTCCAACAACTCAAACTTGAATTGTATGAACGTTTAGGCACTCTTCTCTTCCATTCCTCATACGTACAAACAAAGAGAATTGAATTTAAACATTGAAATCAAAGAAACACCTAAACATTCCAACAACTCAAACTTGAATTGTATGAACGTTTAGGCACTCTTCTCTTCCTCGTTGTTGTAGCACAAGGTCTAAGGATAGTTTGATGGTGTGAATGGTTTGGGGAGTGGTGTTTGGATTAATAGGGAAATGGAAAAATGGTGTTTGGATTACAAGGGAAATGGAAAAATGGTGTGTTGTGTATGAAATGAGATGTCCATGAATGAATGAATGCAAGGGTATTTATAGGAGTAGTGGAGGGAACATATGGCTATGTCATTTGTAGGTGAAGTAGGTGGATGTTGTAGGTGAAGTGGATGTTGTAGGTGAAGTAGGTGGATGTTGTAGGTGAAGTAGGTGGATGTTGTAGGTGAAGTGGATGTTGTAGGTGAAGTAGGTGGATGTTGTAGGTGAAGTAGGTGGATGATATGTTAAGTGATAAGTGATAAGTGATATGATATGTGGTTATGATATGATAAGTGGTTAAGTGGTGATGATAAGTGATAAGTGATTAAGTGATATGATATGTGGTGATGATAAGTGATAAGTGCATGTGGGTTAACTAATGAAGGAAATGCATGTGCAATGACAATGTGTTAGAATGGATGTGTGTTATGCATGGCATGATTGGGATTAGGAAAGGTTTAAATGTCCTAAAACTAAAGAGAACAAGGTTCCAACACTTTGGCTCCAATTAGGTCTTCAATTTCGTCCAACACTTTGGCTTCAAGCATAAGCTATCCGTCCTTAGCCCAAAAGTGCTCCAAAAGTCTCCAAAATGCATCTTTTTGCTCCTTTAGCCCTTTGGACCTACAAACACACGAAAATAGCTTAAAGTACTACAATAACTAAAGAAACATAACGTAAATGTACGAGAACAAGCCATTTAAGTCGCATAAATATGCTCCTATCAAATACCCCCACACTTAGCTTTTGCTAGTCCTCGAGCAAAACAGAAAAACAAAACAAAAAGAACAAAACACAACCTACACCTTCCAACAATTGTATCAGGGACTTCCAATGCACATGACAAGTTAAAAATCATTATTCTCACAGATTTGAGCCATCTTTACACTTAAGTACATTCTTAATCATAGTCACCACATACTAGTTCACAATTAAGCAATTAAAACACATTTCAAATGTAGTAACATGCCTTTAGAGAATTCCCTCAATTTCTTACTAGATGTACTCTCGTTTTTCACACAGATTTTCTGACTACACACCCTACACTAGGTATATGTGAGAAGATTGATGTAAACATGTAGACGAACACTCACATATGTTATAATAAGGAAAGCATTTTCTGGAGTTAATAAGCATGTTTAGATATGATCTCATGAATGGAATGCTACTACTTAGACGCGAGAACCAATGACACCATAAGCTCATACCAAGTTCAAACTCCACAATTGAAATACATAACACTCAATATAGAAGTCAAAGGGTAGTAACGGGGCTAGGGTATTGGCTAACAATGAAAGGTGAAGGATAAACAAACATTCTTAAAGCAATAGTGAGCAAAGTATTGAATTAGGCACTTAGAATTCCCTTAAGAACGCAGAAGTGAACTTTGAACACCCAAGGGAAAATCACACAAAACTTAGGGCCATATTCAACTTTTTGGACCCTTTCTTCAACCATCAACGCTCGTGAGTTCATTCTTACTTATTTTCACTCCTTTTTTTTTTTTTTTTTTTTTTTTATTTATTTATTTTTTCCTTCTTTTTCTTTTGAATCTCAAAACATACATATAAACGTAAGAACAAACTTTTACTCCCCCACACTCATTTTCTTGCATAATGTAACTCAAAAGGAATTCATTTAAGTCATGCTCACTAAACTTTAAGAACAAGGGTATAGGAAAGTCCTACTCTAAGCTAGGTAAGGGGTGATGTGGGTAAACAAGGAATAAAGGCAAAACGAGGCTCAACGGGGTTAAAACTTACAACATATACGAAGTATGGGAAGTAAGGCTATTTGGCTATGGTGGTGGTCACTACACAACTTCTTCTTGAATATGTGTTATGCAAATCAATAACATGCTTTGAATGAAATGGGCATGAGTTCTAGCATTTGGAACTATATGATGAAACGCCTTCTAAGTAGTAACCAAGCAAAGAATAATGAGATCATGCAACGACTTTAGAAAACAAGAAATCACATATTATACTCTCCAAAGAACGTTATAGGCTCAAGTCTCTCAGGGTTGTAGCGTTTGTTTGAGTTCCTTCCTTCAAGCATGTTACAAAAACGAATTTTTTTCTTTTATGATTGCATGTGAAGTCATACATTATAACCATAACCAAGCATATACCAAGAGTAAATCAAACTTTTCTCTATGTTTATAACTCTTTCTAACCGTCATGCAATTATAAACCAAATCCTTATCATTGTGTTGGAAGGTACCCTAAGACACAAACACACAAAAACGACTCTTAAAACAACTCTTTTTGGGTTTTTCAAAACAATTTTTCAAATTTTTATGGGATTTTCGAATTATAAAACAAAACACACTAAAACACTCTAAAACAACTTAAAAACACCTTAAAACAGCAAGGAACAACATTTGAAGTTATGGGTGATAAAATCCCACGAATTTAAATTAACAACATTAGTTACCCCCCCCCACACTTAAATCAAACATTGTCCTCAATGTTTTAAGCATAGATTCACACAAAACATAAGTAAACACACAAAAAGCAATTTAAACATACTAAACATGGCAGAATGTAATTAACAAAGAGAAGAGTTTAGGGACGCAAATCTGGTTATGGAGTGTAAATTCCATCTTCTCCTTGGTAATTGCATTGAGGCTTTGATCATAGTGACTCCACAGGCTTACTCTTGAACTGGTTTCCGCCCATCATTGATTTTCCTTTGTGCTACTCTTGATCTGGGCAGCAGGATGGTTCTTTTGGTTTCCCCCGAAGGTCTGAGCTTCCTCCTGTTATCTGTTTCTTTGTTCAATCTTTGCAGGAGTGGTCCCTTCTCTGGAAGTGTAACAACCGTTGAAGATGACTACTCGAGAGCAACGCTAGGTAAGCAATCAGGAATAGATTCCAGGCAGTTGGCTCCAGATCGGAAGACTGACTCCAAGTGCCGGCTGATTGCTTCTTTTACTTTGCCATGCAAGTAAGAACAAGGACAAAGAAAAAGACAGGGAAAGAGCATGATATGAGATACTTTCGCTTTTGACCTTGATGATATGAGATACCTTTGCTTTGAAGAAGCGGTGAATGAATCAGCACATGCTTCAATCCGCCGTTTCCTCCTGGGTCATATGTACTCCAGGCATCTGGTATCATCTTTGGGGAAGAAGAAAGAATTGAGTATTTTGAAAGGCTTTGCTGGGAGTGCGCCCTCAGAGGTGAGGGAGAGTTGGGCATTTTCTTCAGGTTTGCCCTGCCATAAAAGACGAAGGTCGACATATATAGAGATAATATCAAGTGGTGGTACTTTTTACCCTTGTCAACAAACGTTTTGATCCCGCACATCCGGCTCTTTGAAATAGTGGCGCCTCTTCGATCTTTGAATACGCCTCTTCGATTTCTGAGCAGGCGCCCCTTCGATTTCTGAACGACGCCCCTTCGCTTTCTGAACGACACGTGGTAGTGCAGATGCGGCTCCTTTTGACAAAGCTGCACGCGTCTTCTGAAAAGCAGAGAAAGCGTCGCCGAACTTTGCGCTTGTCGGCTAAAGATGTGTAGATGCGATGATGGCCTCCACGTGTTTTCAGCTTTGTCAGAAATCTTTTGACAAAGTTGAACGCGTTTTCTGAAAAGCCGAGGGAGCGTCGCCTATATTACGCCGGAAAACCCGGCTCTTTGAATCGGTGGACGCGTCGTCTTGGCTTTTTATAGAGCTATCAATCACCCCAACACACACACTCTGAAGATTTCCCATTCCTGAAACTCGACTCCGGCCCTTTGTGAAATTTTAACTCCATCCACCCCTTCTCTTTGAACACTTTTGAAAAAATGGCAAACTCATCGAACCTTAGCTTAGATTTGAGTCTCAGCAGCGATCCGGTTGCGCCCCGTCAAGGTAATGTATGGCGCCCTTCTTTTTTATCTTCTAACGGTCCTCTTTCAGGTGAAGACTCTGTGATGCAGGACGCCACAACAGCTACAATAGTAGCTAAAAACCTCCTCACTCCAAAAGATAGTAGGCTGCTGTCAGGACGGTCCGATGAGTTGGCCGTTCAAGAGTCCCTCGCACTTAGTGTTCAGTGTGCGAGTTCTGTGTCCAACATGGGCCAACGCCTGCTTGCTCGGTCCCGCCAAGTGGAATCGTTGATGGCAGAGGTGGAAAGACTTAAGCAAGAGATCCAGCAACTTAAGTACGAGAATAGAAGTTTGCATGTGCTTGCAAATAACTATTCGTCGGGGATGAAGAGGAAGCTTGATGAGCTGCAAGAATCTGAGGGTCGAATTCACAGTGACCGTCAAAGGCTTGCGTCTTATCTCCAGAGGCACCTTTTTCCTGGGTCATCCAGCGCTTGGCCAAGTATTGAGGCCTGGAATGCTCTAGCTCCGATGCCTCCTGCTCCGATGGCTTCTACTCCGATGCCTCCCGCTTCTATGCCTCCCGCTTCTATGCCTTCCGCTTCTGCGCCTCGTAGTGGGGCTTCACGCAAACAACCTTTGTGAAGCTCCACCTTTCTCCATGTTTAGTATCTTTCTTTCTCTTTTTTTTTTTTTTTTTTTTTTTTAATTTTTTTTTTTTTTATTAACATAAATAAAATCAAACGGCATGGAATTGGTCCTTGAATGGAAGGTGATACTTGAAGTGAACCAGCAATGGTTTGAATTCTAGTGTAGGTGCCTGATTCATAAAAAACAGCAAGTTAGTATAAAATGTAAAGGAATTTGAAAAAAACTTACTTGTTTTGTCCGACAAGAACTCAATGACAAACACCACTCCTTTGAAAGTTTCAGGGATATTGGACTTGGCCAGATTGCAAGTGATGGTTATGACTTGTCCAATGTCATCAAATTTAACTTCTTTGGATTTTGTGGTTTCAAGAACGTTCTCTTTGATGAATTCATGACATTCCCTACTTGTCACCTTTGAAAGGGCTTCCAAGATGTCTTTTTCACCTTCTTCTTCCTTGGAAGTCATGAATCTGCAAGGAATAGGGATACTTGTTGGAACGGGGTTAAAAATAATGAAATTTGGAACAACCATACCTGTATTAGATGGCATAGGAGCAATAGGTGCCTCCGGTAAAGGTGTTTCCACCCTTTCTGTGGGTTGGGTGTATTCCTCTTCCTTGTGATTTGATTTTGATGGTTGAGGGTCCGTTCCAACCTCCTTGTCACTTCTCAACATGATAGCATTGGTGTTTTCAAATTCTCCTTTCTGATTTGCAATGGTTGAACTAGGGAGTTCGCCTTGGTCTCGAAACTGTCCTACGAACTCCGCGATCTGCCCAATTTGCTTATCCAAGTGGTCCAACCTTTGTGGTGGCTGCATAGGCATTGAATAGAACTGCTCATATGGCTGCCAATATCCTTCTTGTTGAGCCTCATTGTCTTGATTTTGTGAGCCCTGCACCAAACAAATTAATTCATTAAGCTTTTGATTATAATCTATTGACGAACTTGAGTTTGGTTGGGCATATTGAATATGAGGTTGTGGTGGCTGCCAATATCCTCCTTGTTGAGCATTTTGAGGTTCCCACCACATAGAGTTTGAATGATCACTCCAATCCGAATTGTAAGTATTGGAAAACACGTTATTCCTTGATTGAAGATTAGATATATCAACTCTTTGCATTTGGGACCTTTCCATGAGCTGTGACAAAAGAGAAGCGTTATCAAGTGCCATGTTGTTCTTAACAAACAAAACACAAATAAAAACTAAATCTAAAAGACAATACAGAAACAAACAATCCAAGGGATTAGCAAATTTTCTAATCCCCGGCAACGGCGCCAAAATTTGATGCGGGATTTATACGCGCACAAATTAAACCCTCTTTTTGACAATTGTAGTATAAGTATAAGTAGGGATCGTTCTGGACCGGGGATTAGGAGGGATTGTTAATCACTTGGATTTGACTCAAAAACGTAAAAACGTAATAATAAACACTAAACTAGACTCAAAGAATGTAAAACTAAACTTTAAAACACTAAGACAAACCAAAGACTCAAAATGCTTTTAAAAACACAAACTAAAATGATTTCTAACTAAATTGACATTAAAGTAAAGGGGGATTTAAGTTTATACGAAATTAAATTAAATGAACAAATTAAAACAGAATGTAAATATGAAATTGATGAAATAGAATGGATGAATGCTAGCTAAGGGGGTCATCTCCACATATGTTACACTTGCATATAAAAAGATTTCCAATTACATTTCAATAAATTATGAAACTCATCACCCCGGGTTAATTAGGTCCGCTTAAATTAACCGTCAAGTTTTCCTTAAGTTAATGAATTGGATGGGTTAGCGCAACGCAATTCACAACATTCTCTAAAAGTCCTTTACGTGAACAGCACAATAAAGATACAATCAAAGATCATTAAGTATTATGAAAACTATAAGTGTTGACGAGGCATTTGTTACTATGATGAGCATGAAACTCGTGCCAAGAATTCATTTAACGCGATTGTTTATAAGCAACCTCCACTACTTGTGAATATAAGTTCATAACGATTAGGTGAAAATCACTTATATTCTAGCGTCATATTCATGCATGAAAATTAAGCGCGCATTCTTAATAAACATACATAAATAAGTTATCAATCAAACGGTTAAACAAATTGAATCAACAACTTATGAAATGCAATTAGAAGTAATCAAATCAAAATGCAAGCATAAACATATATTTCGAATCACCCCCTAGCTAAAGGGGGTTTAGTTTATTATAACTTTGAAATCAAAGAAATACCTAAACATTCCAACAACTCAAACTTGAATTGTATGAACGTTTAGGCACTCTTCTCTTCCATTCCTCATACGTACAAACAAAGAGAATTGAATTTAAACATTGAAATCAAAGAAACACCTAAACATTCCAACAACTCAAACTTGAATTGTATGAACGTTTAGGCACTCTTCTCTTCCTCGTTGTTGTAGCACAAGGTCTAAGGATAGTTTGATGGTGTGAATGGTTTGGGGAGTGGTGTTTGGATTAATAGGGAAATGGAAAAATGGTGTTTGGATTACAAGGGAAATGGAAAAATGGTGTGTTGTGTATGAAATGAGATGTCCATGAATGAATGAATGCAAGGGTATTTATAGGAGTAGTGGAGGGAACATATGGCTATGTCATTTGTAGGTGAAGTAGGTGGATGTTGTAGGTGAAGTAGGTGGATGTTGTAGGTGAAGTGGATGTTGTAGGTGAAGTAGGTGGATGTTGTAGGTGAAGTAGGTGGATGATATGTTAAGTGATAAGTGATAAGTGATATGATATGTGGTTATGATATGATAAGTGGTTAAGTGGTGATGATAAGTGATAAGTGATTAAGTGATATGATATGTGGTGATGATAAGTGATAAGTGCATGTGGGTTAACTAATGAAGGAAATGCATGTGCAATGACAATGTGTTAGAATGGATGTGTGTTATGCATGGCATGATTGGGATTAGGAAAGGTTTAAATGTCCTAAAACTAAAGAGAACAAGGTTCCAACACTTTGGCTCCAATTAGGTCTTCAATTTCGTCCAACACTTTGGCTTCAAGCATAAGCTATCCGTCCTTAGCCCAAAAGTGCTCCAAAAGTCTCCAAAATGCATCTTTTTGCTCCTTTAGCCCTTTGGACCTACAAACACACGAAAATAGCTTAAAGTACTACAATAACTAAAGAAACATAACGTAAATGTACGAGAACAAGCCATTTAAGTCGCATAAATATGCTCCTATCAGAGTAGTGGAGGGAACATATGGCTATGTCATTTGTAGGTGAAGTAGGTGGATGTTGTAGGTCAAGTAGGTGGATGTTGTAGGTGAAGTGGATGTTGTAGGTGAAGTAGGTGGATGTTGTAGGTGAAGTGGGTGGATGTTGTAGGTGAAGTAGGTGGATGTTGTAGGTGAAGTGGGTGGATGTTGTAGGTGAAGTGGGTGGATGTTGTAGGTGAAGTAGGTGGATGTTGTAGGTGAAGTGGATGTTGTAGGTGAAGTAGGTGGATGTTATGTTAAGTGATAAGTGATAAGTGATATGATATGTGGTTATGATATGATAAGTGGTTAAGTGGTGATGATAAGTGATAAGTGATTAAGTGATATGATATGTGGTGATGATAAGTGATAAGTGCATGTGGGTTAACTAATGAAGGAAATGCATGTGCAATGACAATGTGTTAGAATGGATGTGTGTTATGCATGGCATGATTGGGATTAGGAAAGGTTTAAATGTCCAAAAACTAAAGAGAACAAGGTTCCAACACTTTGGCTCCAATTAGGTCTTCAATTTCGTCCAACACTTTGGCTTCAAGCATAAGCTATCCGTCCTTAGCCCAAAAGTGCTCCAAAAGTCTCCAAAATGCATCTTTTTGCTCCTTTAGCCCTTTGGACCTACAAACACACGAAAATAGCTTAAAGTACTAAAATAACTAAAGAAACATAACGTAAATGTACGAGAACAAGCCATTTAAGTCGCATAAATATGCTCCTATCACTTATCATATCACTTATCACTTAAAATAAAATTTGATGCGTGAATTATGCGCACACAAATTAAACCCTCTTTCGTCAAATTGTAGTATATGTATAAGTAGGGATCGTTCTAGATCGGGGATTAGGAGGGATTGTTAATCACTTGGATTTGACTTAAAAACGTAAAAACAATATAAAACACTAAACTAGACTCAAAGAATTCAAAAATACTTTAAAACATAAACTAAACAGATTCTAACAAGTTCAAAAGACTCAAAACTCTTAAAAACACAAACTAAATTGATTTCTAACTAATTTGACATTAAAGTAAAGGGGGATTTAGGTTTTGACAAAATTAAACTAAATGAACAAATTGCAATTAAAACAGAATGTAAATATGAATGTGAATAAAATATGGATGATGGAATAGCCAAGGGGTTCTTCTCCACACATGTTACACTTGCATACAAGATTGATTCTCAGTTGGTCTTTCGATAAATTATGAAACTCAACACTCCGGGTTAATTAGGTCCGCTTAAATTAACCGTCAAGTTTTCCTTAAGTTAATGAATTGGATGGGTTAGCGCAACGCAATTCACCACATTCTCGAAAAGTCCTTTACGTGAAAAGCACAATAAAGATACAATCAAAGATCATTAAGCATTACGAAAACTATAAGTGTTGACGAGGCATTCGTTACTATGGAATACGCATGAAACTTATGCCAAGAATTCATTTAACGCGATTGTTTATAAGCAACCTCCACTACTTGTGAATATAAGTTCATAACAATTAGGTGAAACTCACTTATATTCTAGCGTCATATTCATGCATGAAAATTAAGCGCGCATTCTTAATAAACATACATAAATAAGTTATCAATCAAATGGTTAAACAAATTGAATCAACAACTTATGAAATTCCAACGAAAGTTAATCAATTCATATTGCAAATATAAACATAGTTTCGAATCACCCCCTAGCTAAAGGGGGTTTAGTTCCTCATAACTTTGAAATCAAAGAAACACCTAAACGTTACTCAAACTTGAATTGTATGAACGTTTAGGCACTCTTCTCTTCCATTCCTCATACGTACAAAACAAAGAGAATTAAATTTAAACTTTGAAATCAAAGAAACACCTAAACATTCCAACAACTCACACTTGAATTGTATGAACGTTTAGGCCCTCTTATCTTCCTCGTTGTTGTAGCACAAGGTCTAAGGTGAGGTTTGGGGGATTATGGAAATGGATGAGGGGTGGTGTTTGGATTATAAGGGAATGGATAGGAAGCTCACGGCTAGGGAAGGGAGAATGTGTTTGTAATGTGTTGTGTATGAAATGAGATGTTTATGAATGAATGAATGCAAGGGTATTTATAGGAGTAGTGGAGGGAACATATGGCTATCTCATTTGTAGGTGAAGTAAGTGTGTGAGGTTGGTGAAGTAAGTGGAGGTTGTAGGTGAAGTAGGTGGATGTTGTAGGTGAAGTGGATGTTGTAGGTGAAGTAGGTGGATGTTGTAGGTGAAGTAGGTGGATGTTGTAGGTGAAGTAGGTGGATGATATGTTAAGTGATAAGTGATAAGTGATATGATATGTGGTTATGATATGATAAGTGGTTAAGTGGTGATGATAAGTGATAAGTGATTAAGTGATATGATATGTGGTGATGATAAGTGATAAGTGCATGTGGGTTAACTAATGAAGGAAATGCATGTGCAATGACAATGTGTTAGAATGGATGTGTGTTATGCATGGCATGATTGGGATTAGGAAAGGTTTAAATGTCCTAAAACTAAAGAGAACAAGGTTCCAACACTTTGGCTCCAATTAGGTCTTCAATTTCGTCCAACACTTTGGCTTCAAGCATAAGCTATCCGTCCTTAGCCCAAAAGTGCTCCAAAAGTCTCCAAAATGCATCTTTTTGCTCCTTTAGCCCTTTGGACCTACAAACACACGAAAATAGCTTAAAGTACTAAAATAACTAAAGAAACATAACGTAAATGTACGAGAACAAGCCATTTAAGTCGCATAAATATGCTCCTATCAAATACCCCCACACTTAGCTTTTGCTAGTCCTCGAGCAAAACAGAAAAACAAAACAAAAAGAACAAAACACAACCTACACCTTCCAACAATCGTATCAGGGACTTCCAATGCACATGACAAGTTAAAAAGCATTATTCTCACAGATTTGAGCCATCTTTACACTTAAGTACATTCTTAATCATAGTCACCACATACTAGTTCACAATTAAGCATTTAAAACCTTGTTTTGAATGTAGTAACATGCCTTAGAGAATTCCCTCAATTTCTTACTAGATGTACTCTCGTTTTTCACACAGATTTTCTGACTACACACCCTACACTAGGTATATGTGAGAAGATTGATGTAAACATGTAGACGAACACTCACATATGTTATAATAAGGAAAGCATTTTCTGGAGTTAATAAGCATGTTTAGATATGATCTCATGAATGGAATGCTACTACTTAGACGCGAGAACCAGTGACACCATAAGCTCATACCAAGTTCAAACTCCACAATTGAAATACATAACACTCAATATAGAAGTCAAAGGGTAGTAACGGGGCTAGGGTATTGGCTAACAATGAAAGGTGAAGGATAAACAAACATTCTTAAAGCAATAGTGAGCAAAGTATTGAATTAGGCACTTAGAATTCCCTTAAGAACGCAGAAGTCAACTTTGAACACCCAAGGGAAAATCACACAAAACTTAGGGCCATATTCAACTTTTTGGACCCTTTCTTCAACCATCAACGCTCGTGAGTTCATTCTTACTTATTTTCACTCCTTTTTTTTTTTTTTTTTTTTTTTCTTTTCTTCTTCTTTTTCTTTTGAATCTCAAAACATACATATAAACGTAAGAACAAACTTTTACTCCCCCACACTCATTTTCTTGCATAATGTAACTCAAAAGGAATTCATTTAAGTCATGCTCACTAAACTTTAAGAACAAGGGTATAGGAAAGTCCTACTCTAGGCTAGGTAAGGGGTGATGTGGGTAAACAAGGAATAAAGGCAAAACGAGGCTCAACGGGGTTAAAACTTACAACATATACGAAGTATGGGAAGTAAGGCTATTTGGCTATGGTGGTGGTCACTACACAACTTCTTCTTGAATATGTGTTATGCAAATCAATAACATGCTTTGAATGAAATGGGCATGAGTTCTAGCATTTGGAACTATATGATGAAACGCCTTCTAAGTAGTAACCAAGCAAAGAATAATGAGATCATGCAACGACTTTAGAAAACAAGAAATCACAGATTATACTCTCCAAAGAACGTTATAGGCTCAAGTCTCTCAGGGTTGTAGCGTTTGTTTGAGTTCCTTCCTTCAAGCATGTTACAAAAACGAATTTTTTTTTTTCTTTTATGATTGCATGTGAAGTCATACATTATAACCATAACCAAGCATATACCAAGAGTAAATCAAACTTTTCTCTATGTTTATAACTCTTTCTAACCGTCATGCAATTATAAACCAAATCCTTATCATTGTGTTGGAAGGTACCCTAAGACACAAACACACACACGAAAACAACTTTAAAACAACTCTTTTTGGGTTTTTCAAAACAATTTTTCAAATTTTTATGGGATTTTCGAATTATAAAACAAAACACACTAAAACACTCTAAAACAACTTAAAACACCTTAAAATAGCAAGGAACAACATTAGAAGTTATGGTGGATAAAACCCTACGAATTTGCATCAAAACACTTTAGTTACCCCCCCACACTTAAATCAAACATTGTCCTCAATGTTTTAAGCATAGATTCACACAAAACATAAGTAAACACACAAAAAACATTTAAACATACTAAACATGGCAGAATGTAATTAACAAAGAGAAGAGTTTAGGGACGCAAATCTGGTTATGGAGTGTAAATTCCCTCTTCTCCTTGGTGATTGCATTGAGGCTTTGATCTTTGTGATTCCACAGGCTTACTCTTGAACTGGTTTCTGCCCATCGTTGATTTTCCTTTGTGCTACTTCTTGAACTGGGCAGCATGATGGTTCTTTTGGTTTCCCCCGAAGGTCTGAGCTTCCTCCTGTTATCTGTTTCTTTGTTCAATCTTTGCAGGAGTGGTCCCTTCTCTGGAAGTGTATCAACCGTTGAAGATGACTACTCGAGAGCAACGCTAGGTAAGCAATCAGGAATAGATTCCAGGCAGTTGGCTCCAGATCGGAAGACTGACTCCAAGTGCCGGCTGATTGCTTCTTTTACTTTGCCATGCAAGTAAGAACAAGGACAAAGAAAAAGACAGGGAAAGAGCATGATATGAGATACTTTTGCTTTTGACCTTGATGATATGAGATACCTTTGCTTTCAAGAAGCAGTGAATGAATCAGCACATGTTTCAATCCGCCGTTTCCTCTTGGGTCATATGTACTCCAGGCATCTGGTATCATCTTTGGGGAAGAAGAAAGAATTGAGTATTTTGAAAGGCTTTGCTGGGAGTGCGCCCTCAGAGGTGAGGGAGAGTTGGGCATTTTCTTCAGGTTTGCCTTGCCATAAAAGACGAAGGTCGACATATATAGAGATAATATCAAGTGGTGGTACTTTTTACCCTTGTCGACAAACGTTTTGATCCCGCAAATCCGGTTCTTTGAAATAGTGGCGCCTCTTCGATCTTTGAATACGCCTCTTCGATTTCTGAGCAGGCGCCCCTTCGATTTCTGAACGACGCCCCTTCGCTTTCTGAACGACACGTGGTAGTGCAGATGCGGCTCCTTTTGACAAAGCTGCACGCGTCTTCTGAAAAGCAGAGAAAGCGTCGCCGAACTTTGCGCTTGTCGGCTAAAGATGTGTAGATGCGATGATGGCCTCCACGTGTTTTCAGCTTTGTCAGAAATCTTTTGACAAAGTTGAACGCGTTTTCTTGAAAAGCTGAGGGAGCGTCGCCTAAATTATGCCGGAAAATCCGGCTCTTTGAATCGGTGGACGCGTCGTCTTGGCTTTTTATAGAGCTATCAATCACCCCAACACACACACTCTGAAGATTTCCCATTCCTGAAACTCGACTCCGGCCCTTTGTGAAATTTTAACTCCATCCACCCCTTCTCTTTGAACACTTTTGAAAAAAAAATGGCAAACTCATCGAACCTTAGCTTAGATTTGAGTCTCAGCAGCGATCCGGTTGCGCCCCGTCAAGGTAATGTATGGCGCCCTTCTTTTTTATCTTCTAACGGTCCTCTTTCAGGTGAAGACTCTGTGATGCAGGACGCCACAATAGCTACAATAGTAGCTAAAAACCTCCTCACTCCAAAAGATAGTAGGCTGCTGTCAGGACGGTCCGATGAGTTGGCCGTTCAAGAGTCCCTCGCACTTAGTGTTCAGTGTGCGAGTTCTGTGTCCAACATGGGCCAACGCCTGCTTGCTCGGTCCCGCCAAGTGGAATCGTTGATGGCCGAGGTGGAAAGACTTAAGCAAGAGATCCAGCAGCTTAAGTATGAGAATAGAAGTTTGCATGTGCTTGCAAATAACTATTCGTCGGGGATGAAGAGGAAGCTTGATGAGCTGCAAGAATCTGAGGGTCGAATTCACAGTGACCGTCAAAGGCTTGCGTCTTATCTCCAGAGGCACCTTTTTCCTGGGTCATCCAGCGCTTGGCCAAGTATTGAGGCCTGGAATGCTCTAGCTCCGATGCCTCCCGCTCCGATGGCTTCCGCTCCGATGCCTCCCGCTTCTATGCCTCCCGCTTCTATGCCTTCCGCTTCTGCGCCTCGTAGTGGGGCTTCACGTAAACATCCTCTGTGAAGGCTCCATCTTTCTCCATGTTTAGTATCTTTCTTTTTTTTTTTGTTTTTTTTTTAACATAAATAAAATCAAACGGCATGGAATTGGTCCTTGAATGGAAGGTGATACTTGAAGTGAACCGGCATTGGTTTGAATTCTAATGTAGGTGCCTGATTCATAAAAAACAACAAGTTAGTATAAAATGTAATGGAATTTGAAAAAAATGACTTACTTGTTTTGTCTGACAAGAACTCAATGACAAACACCACTCCTTTGAAAGTTTCAGGGATATTGGACTTGGCCAGATTGCATGTGATGGTTATGACTTGTCCAATGTCATCAAATTCAACTTCTTTGGGCATTGTTGTCTCAAGTATATCCCCTTTGATGAATTCATGAAATTCCCTACTTTGCACCTTTGGAAGGTCTTCCAAGATGTCTTTTTCACTTTCTTCTTCCTTGGAATTCATGAACCTGCAAGGAATAGGGATATTAGGTGGAATGGGGTTAGAACTAATTGGAACAACCTTACTTGAATTAGATGGCGTAGGAGCAATAAGTGCTTCCGGCAAAGGTGCTTCAAATCCTCCCTTCGGATTTACAATGGTTGAACTAGGGAGTTTGCCTTGGTCGCAAAATTGTCCTACGAACTCCGCTATCTGCCCAATTTGCTTTTCCAAGTGATCCAACCTTTTGTCTTCTTGTCGAGCCTCATTGTCTTGATTTTGTGAGCCCTGCACCATACAAATTAATTCGTTAAGCTTTTGATTATAATCTATTGACGAACTTAAATTTGGTTGGGCATATTGAATATAAGGTTGTGGTGGCTGCCAATATCCTCCTTGTTGAGCATTTTGAGGTTCCCACCACATAGAGTTTGAATGATCACTCCAATCCGAATTGTAAGTATTGGAAAACACGTTATTCCTTGATTGAAGATTAGATATAACAACTCTTTGCATTTGGGACCTTTCCATGAGCTGTGACAAAAGAGAAGCGTTATCAAGTGCCATGTTGTTCTTAACAAACAAAACACAAATAAAAACTAAATCTAAAAGACAATACAGAAACAAACAATCCAAGGGATTAGCAAATTTTCTAATCCCCGGCAACGGCGCCAAAATTTGATGCGTGAATTATGCGCACACAAATTAAACCCTCTTTCGTCAAATTGTAGTATATGTATAAGTAGGGATCGTTCTAGATCGGGGATTAGGAGGGATTGTTAATCACTTGGATTTGACTTAAAAACGTAAAAACAATATAAAACACTAAACTAGACTCAAAGAATTCAAAAATACTTTAAAACATAAACTAAACAGATTCTAACAAGTTCAAAAGACTCAAAACTCTTAAAAACACAAACTAAATTGATTTCTAACTAATTTGACATTAAAGTAAAGGGGGATTTAGGTTTTGACAAAATTAAACTAAATGAACAAATTGCAATTAAAACAGAATGTAAATATGAATGTGAATAAAATATGGATGATGGAATAGCCAAGGGGTTCTTCTCCACACATGTTACACTTGCATACAAGATTGATTCTCAGTTGGTCTTTCGATAAATTATGAAACTCAACACTCCGGGTTAATTAGGTCCGCTTAAATTAACCGTCAAGTTTTCCTTAAGTTAATGAATTGGATGGGTTAGCGCAACGCAATTCACCACATTCTCGAAAAGTCCTTTACGTGAAAAGCACAATAAAGATACAATCAAAGATCATTAAGCATTACGAAAACTATAAGTGTTGACGAGGCATTCGTTACTATGGAATACGCATGAAACTTATGCCAAGAATTCATTTAACGCGATTGTTTATAAGCAACCTCCACTACTTGTGAATATAAGTTCATAACAATTAGGTGAAACTCACTTATATTCTAGCGTCATATTCATGCATGAAAATTAAGCGCGCATTCTTAATAAACATACATAAATAAGTTATCAATCAAATGGTTAAACAAATTGAATCAACAACTTATGAAATTCCAACGAAAGTTAATCAATTCATATTGCAAATATAAACATAGTTTCGAATCACCCCCTAGCTAAAGGGGGTTTAGTTCCTCATAACTTTGAAATCAAAGAAACACCTAAACGTTACTCAAACTTGAATTGTATGAACGTTTAGGCACTCTTCTCTTCCATTCCTCATACGTACAAAACAAAGAGAATTAAATTTAAACTTTGAAATCAAAGAAACACCTAAACATTCCAACAACTCACACTTGAATTGTATGAACGTTTAGGCCCTCTTATCTTCCTCGTTGTTGTAGCACAAGGTCTAAGGATAGTTGGTTTGGGGGAATGGAAGTGTGGAATGGAGTGAGGAGTGATGGAAATGGAAAGATGGTTTTTGGATTATAAGGGAAGGGGGACTCACGGCTAGGGAAGGGAAGTGTTTGTGGTGTGTTGTGTATGAAAATGAGATGTTTATGAATGAATGAATGCAAGGGTATTTATAGGAGTAGTGGAGGGAACATATGGCTATCTCATTTGTAGGTGAAGTAAGTGTGTGAGGTTGGTGAAGTAAGTGGAGGTTGTAGGTGAAGTAGGTGGATGTTGTAGGTGAAGTGGATGTTGTAGGTGAAGTAGGTGGATGTTGTAGGTGAAGTAGGTGGATGTTGTAGGTGAAGTAGGTGGATGATATGTTAAGTGATAAGTGATAAGTGATATGATATGTGGTTATGATATGATAAGTGGTTAAGTGGTGATGATAAGTGATAAGTGATTAAGTGATATGATATGTGGTGATGATAAGTGATAAGTGCATGTGGGTTAACTAATGAAGGAAATGCATGTGCAATGACAATGTGTTAGAATGGATGTGTGTTATGCATGGCATGATTGGGATTAGGAAAGGTTTAAATGTCCTAAAACTAAAGAGAACAAGGTTCCAACACTTTGGCTCCAATTAGGTCTTCAATTTCGTCCAACACTTTGGCTTCAAGCATAAGCTATCCGTCCTTAGCCCAAAAGTGCTCCAAAAGTCTCCAAAATGCATCTTTTTGCTCCTTTAGCCCTTTGGACCTACAAACACACGAAAATAGCTTAAAGTACTAAAATAACTAAAGAAACATAACGTAAATGTACGAGAACAAGCCATTTAAGTCGCATAAATATGCTCCTATCACGTATCACTTATCACTTATCACTCATCACTTATCTTATCATTCACCACTTATCATATCATACACTCAATCACTTATCACATATCACTTATCACATATCATTCACCACTTATCATATCATACACTCAATCACTTATCACTTATCATCATCACTCTAGCTTTAATTCACATGCACATTCACTCACCACAAACATTTCACATGCACTTGTTCCTCCATTAAATCAGCCACATGCACTCCCATTAATTAAACCATGCAGCCACACCTTCACCCACATGCACCATTCAAACATACACCCAAACACCACCAGAAATCATCATTGCCGTGGGTACCTATCCCATTTCAGATTGTCATTCCACTTCATTGCACATGCATCTTCATAATTCAACACATGCATTCATTATTTATTTACTTTGCATCCTTTAATTTAATCACATGCACATTCAAACAAGCACAATCATTCCAGCCATACCTTGCATTTTCAGATTGTTCCTCCATCATTGCACCACAATGCAGCCACATGCACTTGTTCCTCTAACATTTCAGCCACTTGCACTCCCATTCTCTCCCAAAACCGTGCACATGCATTCTCCTTGCATTTCCAGCCATTCCACATGCTATTTCAGCCACATGCACTCATAATCATTCAACCAACTTTGCACATGCATTCATCATCATAACCTAGCTGTCATGTTCCCCCCATTTCACCTATAAATAAGCATCCATTGCATTCATTCTCATTCACATCCATTCACCACAGAAATAAGGCCTTTGTGCCAGAAATTCACCCATTCCAAACACTCTTCCATAAACTCATCCATTGCAGAAATGTAGACCATCAAACCACCCCCTTTGTGCCGTGAGTCTTCCCTACAAATCCAAACACCATCCTTCCATTCCTCCACCACTACCCAAACCATTCACACCATCAAACTATCCTTAAACCTTGTGCTACAACGAAGAGGAAGATAAGAGTGCCTAAACGTTCATACAATTCAAGTTTGAGTTGTTGGAATGTTTAGGTGTTTCTTTGATTTCTATGTTTAATTTCAATACTCTTTGTTTTGTACGAATGAGGCATGGAAGAGAAGAGTGCCTAAACGTTCATACAATTCAAGTTTGAGTTGTTGGAATGTTTAGGTGTTTCTTTGATTCTCTTTGTTTTGTACCATGAGGAACTAAACCCCCCTTGGTTAGGGGGTGATTCAAATATGTGTTTATGCTTGCATTTTGATTTGAATACTTCTAATTGCGTTTCATAAGTTGTGGATTCAATTCGTTTAACTGTTTGATTGATAACTTATTTATGTATGTTCATTGAGAGTGCACACTTAATTTTCATGCATGAATATGACGCTAGAATATAAGTGAGTTTCACCTAATCGTTATGAACTTATATTCACAAGTAGTGGAGGTTGCTTATAAACAATCGCGTTAAATGAATTCTTGGCATAAGTTTCATGCAATCCATAGTAACGAATGCCTCGTCAACACTTATAATTTTCATAGAGCGTAATGATTCTTGCTTGTACCTCTTCTATGCATTCATGTTGAGGACTTGTGGGGAATGTTTTGAATTGTCGCATGCATCATCCAATTCAATAACGTTAGGAAGATTTGAAGGTTAATTAGTGCATCACGGTTAACTTGGGGTGTTGAGTATCATGGTTTATTGAAATGCAATTGGAAATCATTTTATTATGCAAGTATAACATGTATGGAGATGAACCCCTTAGCCATTCTATCATCCATCCATATTTTCATCACATTCATCTTTACTATCTGTTTTTACTTACAATCTGTTCTTTTAGTTTAAATTCGTCAAAACCTAAATCCCCCTTTACTTTATTGTCCAATTTAGTTAGAAAGTATTTTAGTTTATGTTTTTAAGTGTTTTGATTCATTTTATTTCCCAATTTCGTCCAAATTCAACAAAGTGCTCAAAACTGCCCAGAAAGTGATTTTAAGGCAGTTTTGAGTGTTTTGGGTGATGTTTGAGTCTTTTGGTTTGTTTTAATGTTTTAAGTGTTTAGTTTTACATTCTTTGAGTTAGTTTAGTGTTTTATATTGTGTTTTTACGTTCTTGAGTCAAGTTATTACTTAATTTCGTCCAAACTTGTGTTTGTGCTCAAATCTGCCCAGAAAGTGGTTTTTAGGCAGATTTGAGTGTGTTTGTGTAGTTTTGAGTGTTTTGGGTGATGTTTGAGTCTTTTGGTTTGTTTTAATGTTTTAAGTGATTAGTTTTACATTCTTTGAGTTAGTTTAGTGTTTTATATTGTGTTTTTACGTTCTTGAGTCAAGTTATTACTTAATTTCGTCCAAATTTGTGTTTGCGCTCAAATCTGCCCAGAAAGTGGTTTTTAGGCAGATTTGAGTGTGTTTGTGTTGTTTTGAGTCTTTTGGTTTGTCTTAGTGTTTTAAAGTTTAGTTTTGCATTCTTTGAGTCTAGTATAGTGTTTCATATTGTTATTTTACGTTTTTGAGTCAAATCCAAGTGGTTAACAATCCCTCCTAATCCCCGGTCCAGAACGATCCTTACTTATACTTATACTACAATTGACAAAAAGAGGGTTTAATTTGTGTGCGTATAAATCACGCATCACACATGCAGCCACATATTCATTGCACATGCAATTCCAACCCACATGCATCCTTTAATCATTCAAACATGCAGCCACATTCCCTCCTAGCTGTCATGTTCCCCCCATTTCACCTATAAATAAGCATCCATTGCATTCATTCTCATTCAATTCGTCCATATTCAGAAAATCATCCAAAACACCACCAGAAATCATCCGTGAGTTTCCCTACTAATCCAAACACCACTCCAACCACTCCCCATCCCTCCAAAACACTTCACACTATCCCAAAACTCACCTTAGACCTTGTGATACAACAACGAGGAAGAGAAGAGTGCCTAAACGTTCATACAATTCAAGTTTGAGTTGTTGGAATGTTTAGGTGTTTCTTTGATTTCAATGTTTAAATTCAATTCTCTTTGTTTTGTACGAATGAGGAATGGAAGATAAGAGGGCCTAAACGTTCATACAATTCAAGTTTGAGTTGTTGGAATGTTTAGGTGTTTCTTTGATTCTCTTTGTTTTGTACCATGAGGAACTAAACCCCCTTGGTTAGGGGGTGATTCGAATATATGTTTATGCTTGCATTTTGATTTGAATACTTCTAATTGCGTTTTATAAGTTGTGGATTCAATTTGTTTAACCGTTTGATTGATAACTTATTTATGTATGTTTATTGAGAGTGCACGCTTAATTTTCATGCATGAATATGACGCTAGAATATAAGTGAGTTTCACCTAATAGTTATGAACTTATATTCACAAGTAGTGGAGGTTGCTTATAAACAATCGCATTAAATGAATTCTTGGCATAAGTTTCATGCAATCCATAGTAACGAATGCCTCGTCAACACTTATAATTTTCATAGAGCGTAATGATTCTTGCTTGTATCTCTATTATGCAATCATGTAGGGGACTTGTGGGGAATGTTTTGAATTGTTGTATGCGCTAACCCATCCAATTCAATAACGTTAGGAATATTTGAAGGTTAATTAGTGCATCACGGTTAACCCGGGGTGTTGAGTTTCATGGTTTATTGAAATGCAATTGGAAATCATTTTATTATGCAAGTATAACATGTATGGAGATGAACCCCTTAGCTAGCCTTCATTCCATTCAAATTCTATCACACATTCACATTTACATTTTGCTTTAATTTGAATATGTGCATTTTAGTTAATTTTCGTATAAATCTAAATCCCCCTTTACTTTAATGTCCAATTTAGTTAGAAATCAATTTAGTTTGTGCTTTTAAGTGTTTTGATTCATTTTATTTCCCAATTTCGTCCAGATTCACCAAAGTGCTCAAAACTGCCCAGAAAGTGATTTTAAGGCAGTTTTGAGTGTTTTGGGTGATGTTTGAGTCTTTTCGTTTGTTTTAATGTTTTAAGTGTTTAGTTTTACATTCTTTAAGTTAGTTTAGTGTTTTATATTGTGTTTTTACGTTCTTGAGTCAAGTTATTACTTAATTTCGTCCAAATTTGTGTTTGTGCTCAAATCTGCCCAGAAAGTGGTTTTTAGGCAGATTTGAGTGTGTTTGTGTTGTTTTGAGTCTTTTGGTTTGTCTTAGTGTTTTAAAGTTTAGTTTTGAATACTTTGAGTCTAGTATAGTGTTTCATATTGTTATTTTACGTTTTTGAGTCAAATCCAAGTGGTTAACAATCCCTCCTAATCCCCGGTCCAGAACGATCCCTACTTATACATATACTACAATTTGACGAAAAGAGGGTTTAATTTGTGTGCGTAGAAATCACGCATCAAATTTTGGCGCCGTTGCCGGGGATTAGAAAATTTGCTAATCCCTTGGATTGTTTGTTTCTGTTATGTATATTAAATTTAGTTTTTTTTTATTTGTGTTTTGTTTCTTGAATTCAAGTACTAGATGGCACTTGATAATGCTTCTCTTTTGTCACAACTCATGGAAAGGTCCCAAATGCAAAGAGTTGATATATTGAATCTTCAATCAAGGAATAACGTGTTTTCTAATACTTACAATTCGGATTGGAGTGATCATTCAAACTCTATGTGGTGGGAACCTCAAAATGCTCAACAAGGAGGATATTGGCAGCCACCACAACCTCATATTCAATATGCCCAACCAAACTTAAGTTCGTCAATAGATTATAATCAAAAGCTTAACGAATTAATTTGTTTGGTGCAGGGCTCACAAAATCAAGACAATGAGGCTCGACAAGAAGACAAAAGGTTGGACCACTTGGAAAAGCAAATTGGGCAGATAGCGGAGTTCGTAGGACAATTTTGCGACCAAGGCAAACTCCCTAGTTCAACCATTGTAAATCCGAAGGGAGAATTTGAAGCACCTTTGCCGGAAGCACTTATTGCTCCTACGCCATCTAATTCAAGTAAGGTTGTTCCAATTAGTTCTAACCCCATTCCACCTAATATCCCTATTCCTTGCAGGTTCATGAATTCCAAGGAAGAAGAAAGTGAAAAAGACATCTTGGAAGACCTTCCAAAGGTGCAAAGTAGGGAATTTCATGAATTCATCAAAAATGATATACTTGAGACAACAATGCCCAAAGAAGTTGAATTTGATGACATTGGACAAGTCATAACCATCACATGCAATCTGGCCAAGTCCAATATCCCTGAAACTTTCAAAGGAGTGGTGTTTGTCATTGAGTTCTTGTCAGACAAAACAAGTAAGTCATTTTTTTCAAATTCCATTACATTTTATACTAACTTGTTGTTTTTTATGAATCAGGCACCTACATTAGAATTCAAACCAATGCCGGTTCACTTCAAGTATCACCTTCCATTCAAGGACCAATTCCATGCCGTTTGATTTTATTTATGTTAATAAAAAAAAAATTAAAAAAAAAAAAAAAAAAAAAAAAAAAAAAAAAGGATACTAAACATGGAGAAAGATGGAGCCTTCACAGAGGATGTTTACGTGAAGCCCCACTACGAGGCGTCAAAGCAGAAGGAATAGAAGCAGGAGGCATAGAAGCGGAAGCCATCGGAGCGGGAGGCATCGGAGCTAGAGCATTCCAGGCCTCAATACTTGGCCAAGCGCTGGATGACCCAGGAAAAAGGTGCCTCTGGAGATAAGACGCAAGCCTTTGACGGTCACTGTGAATTCGACCCTCAGATTCTTGCAGCTCATCAAGCTTCCTCTTCATCCCCGACGAATAGTTATTTGCAAGCACATGCAAACTTCTATTCTCGTACTTAAGCTGCTGGATCTCTTGCTTAAGTCTTTCCACCTCTGCCATCAATGATTCCACCTAACGGGACCGAGCAAGCAGGCGTTGGCCCATGTTGGACACAGAACTCGCACACTGAACACTAAGTGCGAGGGACTCTTGAACGGCCAACTCATCGGACCGTCCTGACAGCAGCCTACTATCTTTTGGAGTGAGGAGGTTCTTAGCTACTATTGTAGCTGTTGTGGCGTCCTGCATCACGGAGTCTTCACCTGTAAGAAGACCGTTAGAAGATAAAAAAGAAGGGCGCCATACGTTACCTTGATGCGGCGCGCCCGTATCACTGCTAAGGCTCAACTCTAAGCTAAGGTTCGATGAGTTTGCCATTTTTTTTTCAACAGTATTCAAAGAGAAAGGGTGGATGGAGTTAAATTTCGAAGGGCCGGAGACGATTTTCAAGAATGGGAGATCTTCAGAGTGTGTATGTTGGCGGTGATCGATAGCTCTATAAAAAGCCAAGGCGCGTCCACCGATTCAAAGGGCCAGATTTTCCGGCGTAAGTTAGGCGACGCTCCCTCGGCTTTTCAGAAAACGCGTTCAACTTTGTCAAAAGATTTCTGACAAAGCTGAAAACACGTGGAGGCCATCATCGCAACTACACGTCTTTAGCCGACAAGCGCAAAGTTCGACGACGCTTTCTCTGCTTTTCAGAAAACGCGTGCAGCTTTGTCAAAAAGAGCCGCATCTGCACTACCACGTGTCGTTCAGAAAACGAAGGGGCGCCTGCTCAGAAATCGAAGAGGCGTCGTTCAGAAATCAAAGAGGCGTATTCAGAAATCGAAGAGGCGCCACTATTTCAAAAAGCCGGATTTGCGGGATCGAAGAGACGTTTGTCGACAAGGGTAAAAGAACAGTACCACCACTTGATATTATCTCTATATATGTCGACCTTCGTCTTTTATGGCAAGGCAAACCTGAAGAAAAATGCCCAACTCTCCCTCACCTCTGAGGGCGCACTCCCAGCAAAGCCTTTCGAAAGACTAAATTCTTTCTTCTTCCCCAAAGATGATACCAGATGCCTGGAGTACATATGACCCAGGAGGAAACAGCACAACAAATACATGTGCTGATTCATTCACCGCTTCCTCAAAAGCAAAGGTATCTCATATCATCAAGGTCAAAAGCAAAAGTATCTCATATCATGCTCTTTCCCTGTCTTTTTCTTTGTCCTTGTTCTTACTCGCATGGCAAAGTAAAAGAAGCAATCAGCCGGCACTTGGAGTCAATCTTCCGATCTGGAGCCAACTGCCTGGAATCTATTCCTGATTGCTTACCTAGCGTTGCTCTCGAGTAGTCATCTTCAACGGTTGATCCACTTCCGGAGAAGGGACCACTTCTGCAAAGGGGAGCGAGTAAGGCAAGTGAAAATGATACATTGAAGCATGTGGAGACAAACATAGGCTGAGTTATCCTCCAACCCTTTTCAATACGAATTGGAAAGATTGAACAAAGAAACAGACCAAAGGGGTAAGCTCAGACCTTCGGGGAAGACCAAAAGAATCCTCCAGCCCAGTAGCACAAAGGAAAATCAACAAGTGGAGGAGACCAAAAGAATCCTGCTGCCCAGTTCAAGAGTAGCACAAAGGAAAATCAACGATGGGCGGAAACCAGTTCAAGAGCAAGCCTGTGGAATCACAAAGATCAAAGCCTCAATACAATCACCAAGGAGAAGAGGGAATTTACACTCCATAACCAGATTTGCGTGCCTAAACTCTTCTCTTTGTTAATTACATTCTGCCATGTTTAGTATGTTTAAATGTTTTTTGTGTGTTTACTTATGTTTTGTGTGAATCTATGCTTAAAACATTGAGGACAATGTTTGATTTAAGTGTGGGGGGGGTAACTAATGTTGTTAATGCAAATTCGTGGGATTTTATCACCCATAACTTCAAATGTTGTTCCTTGCTGTTTTAAGGTGTTTTTAAGTTGTTTTAGAGTGTTTTTAGTGTGTTTTGTTTTATAACTCCGAAAATCACATAAAAATTTGAAAAACATGTTTTGAAAAGCCTAAAAAGAGTGTTTTGAGTCGTTTTTGTGTGTTTGTGTCTTAGGGTACCTTCCAACACAATGATAAGGATTTGGTTTGTAATTGCATGACTGTTAAAAAGAGTTATAAACATGGAGAAAAGTTTGATTTACTCTTGGTATATGCTTGGTTATGGTTATAATATATGACTTCACATGCAATCATAAAAGAAAAATTCGTTTTTGTAACATGCTTGAAGGAAGAAACTCATAATAACGCTACATCCCTGTGAGACTCGAGCCATTACTTTCTTTGGAGAGTTTTTTTTCTGTGATTCTTTGTTTTCTAAAGTTGTTGCATGATCTCATTATTCCTTGCTTGGTTGCTACTTAGAATGCAATTGTATCATGATAGAACTAAATGCTAGAACTTATATCCGTTTCATTCAAAGCATGACATTGAATTGCATAACATATATCAAGATGAAGTTGTGTAGTTGCCACCATAGCCAAATAGCCTTACTTCCCATATTTCGTATATATTAGTTTTAACCCTGTTGAGCCTCGTTTAGCCTATTTTCTTTGCTAACCACATCACCCCTTACCTAGCCTAGTATAGGACAGTCCACACCCTTGTTCTTAAAAGATAGTGAGCATGACTTAAATGAATTCCTTTTGAGTACATTATGAAAGAAAATGAGTGTGGGGGAGAGAATGTTTTGTTCTTAAGTGTTTATGTATGTTTTGAGAGTCAAAAGAAAAGAAAAAAAAAAAATTGTGAAAAACATATGAAAAAGAAAAACAGAAAAGAAAAGAAAGAAAGGAAAAAGAGCTTGTTCCCCCTTGTTGTTCAAAAGATTGAGTTTTCATTCAAAAGTGAATTCTACGTTAATTCAAATGCTTTGCTCACTATTGCTTTAAGAATGTTTGTTTATCCTTCACCTTTCATTGTTAGCCAATACCCTATCCCCGTTACACCCCTTTGACTTCTATCTTGATCATTATGTGTTCAATAATGTGGAGTTTGGAATTGATATGAGCTTATGGAATCACTGGTTCTCGTTCTAAGTAGTGGCATTCCATTCATGAGATCATATCTAAACATGCTTATTAACTCCAGAAATTGCTTCCTTTGAAATACATATATGTGAGTGTTCGTTTTTATGTTTACATCAATCTTCTCACATATAACTAGTTTAAGGTGTGTAGTCAGAAAATCTGAGTGAAAATTGAGTGCATATATTGTAAGGAATTGAGGCAAATTCTCTAAGGCATGTTACTACATTCAAAATATAGTTTTAAATGCTTAATTGTGAATTAGTATGTGGTGACTATGATTAAGTATGTACTTAAGTGTAAAGATAACCAAAATCTGTGGGAATAATGATTTTTAACATGTCATGTGCATTGGAAATCCCTGAGACGATTGTTGGAAGGTGTAGGTTGTGTTTTGTTCGTTTTGTTTTGTTTTTGGTTTTTTTTGTTTTGTTTTGCTCGAGGACTAGCAAAAGCTAAGTGTGGGGGAATTTGATAGGAGCATATTTAGGCGACTTACTTAGCTTGTTTTCGTGCATTTATATTGTTAATTCATAGTTGTTTTTGGCATTTAAGCCATTTTCGTGTGTTTTTAGGTTCATGTGGCTAAGGAAGCAAAAAGATGCATTTTGGAGCAAAATTGGACTTGGAAGGGATAACTTATACTTGGAGCAAAAGGAATGGACGAAATTGAAGAGTTGATGTCACAAGGATTCCTACTTGAAGTAGCCACACACCTTCCACATTTCAGCCACATGCACTTGTTCCTCCATCATTGCACCAACAACAACCAAACATGCACTCCCTTTAATCACATGCATAAATCAGCCACATGCATCTCCCATCACCATATCAGATTTCCATCATATTCACATGCATTCCATCCTTTAAAACATTGCACATGCACTCCCTTTAATTAATTAAGCCACATGCACTCCCATCCATTTCATCATTGCAGCCAACACATGCTTTCACATGCATTTTCAGATTGTCCCCTTGCACATGCAGCCACATATTCATTGCACATGCAATTCCAACCCACATGCATCCTTTAATCATTCAAACATGCAGCCACATTCCCTCCTAGCTGTCATGTTCCCCCCATTTCACCTATAAATAAGCATCCATTGCATTCATTCTCATTCAATTCGTCCATATTCAGAAAATCATCCAAAACACCACCAGAAATCATCCGTGAGTTTCCCTACTAATCCAAACACCACTCCAACCACTCCCCATCCCTCCAAAACACTTCACACTATCCCAAAACTCACCTTAGACCTTGTGATACAACAACGAGGAAGAGAAGAGTGCCTAAACGTTCATACAATTCAAGTTTGAGTTGTTGGAATGTTTAGGTGTTTCTTTGATTTCAATGTTTAAATTCAATTCTCTTTGTTTTGTACGAATGAGGAATGGAAGATAAGAGGGCCTAAACGTTCATACAATTCAAGTTTGAGTTGTTGGAATGTTTAGGTGTTTCTTTGATTCTCTTTGTTTTGTACCATGAGGAACTAAACCCCCTTGGTTAGGGGGTGATTCGAATATATGTTTATGCTTGCATTTTGATTTGAATACTTCTAATTGCGTTTTATAAGTTGTGGATTCAATTTGTTTAACCGTTTGATTGATAACTTATTTATGTATGTTTATTGAGAGTGCACGCTTAATTTTCATGCATGAATATGACGCTAGAATATAAGTGAGTTTCACCTAATAGTTATGAACTTATATTCACAAGTAGTGGAGGTTGCTTATAAACAATCGCGTTAAATGAATTCTTGGCATAAGTTTCATGCAATCCATAGTAACGAATGCCTCGTCAACACTTATAATTTTCATAGAGCGTAATGATTCTTGCTTGTATCTCTAGTATGCAATCATGTAGGGGACTTGTGGGGAATGTTTTGAATTGTTGTATGCGCTAACCCATCCAATTCAATAACGTTAGGAATATTTGAAGGTTAATTAGTGCATCACGGTTAACCCGGGGTGTTGAGTTTCATGGTTTATTGAAATGCAATTGGAAATCATTTTATTATGCAAGTATAACATGTATGGAGATGAACCCCTTAGCTAGCCTTCATTCCATTCAAATTCTATCACACATTCACATTTACATTTTGCTTTAATTTGAATCTGTGCATTTTAGTTAATTTTCGTATAAATCTAAATCCCCCTTTACTTTAATGTCCAATTTAGTTAGAAATCAATTTAGTTTGTGCTTTTAAGTGTTTTGATTCATTTTATTTCCCAATTTCGTCCAGATTCACCAAAGTGCTCAAAACTGCCCAGAAAGTGATTTTAAGGCAGTTTTGAGTGTTTTGGGTGATGTTTGAGTCTTTTGGTTTGTTTTAATGTTTTAAGTGTTTAGTTTTACATTCTTTAAGTTAGTTTAGTGTTTTATATTGTGTTTTTACGTTCTTGAGTCAAGTTATTACTTAATTTCGTCCAAATTTGTGTTTGTGCTCAAATCTGCCCAGAAAGTGGTTTTTAGGCAGATTTGAGTGTGTTTGTGTTGTTTTGAGTCTTTTGGTTTGTCTTAGTGTTTTAAAGTTTAGTTTTGAATTCTTTGAGTCTAGTATAGTGTTTCATATTGTTATTTTACGTTTTTGAGTCAAATCCAAGTGGTTAACAATCCCTCCTAATCCCCGGTCCAGAACGATCCCTACTTATACATATACTACAATTTGACGAAAAGAGGGTTTAATTTGTGTGCGTATAAATCACGCATCAACATTCCAACAACTCAAACTTGAATTGTATGAACGTTTAGGCCCTCTTATCTTCCTTTTCGTCGTAGCACAAGGTCTAAGGGATGTTGTTGGTGTGTTGAATGGATTGGGGAATTATGGAAATGGAAGGATGATGTTTGGATTGTAAGGGAGAGTCACGGCACAAAGGGGGGTTTATGGTCTACATTTCTGCAATGGATGAAGTGTATGAATGGAATGGATGGACTTTGTGAAGGGCACGGCCCCAAGGGACCAATTTCTGTTGTGAAATGAATTGTGTATTAATGAGAATGAATGAATGAGTATTTATAGGTGAAATGGGGGGAACATGACAGCTAGGTTGCATGTGCTAATGTTTGTGTGTGCATGTGAAATCTGGAATTGCATGTGTGTTGACAGAAATGAAAGGGAATGCACGGTTTTAAGAGGATTTCTGGATGTGTGTTGAATGTGAAAGCATGTGCAATGAATGTGTGGTGCAATGATGAAGGAATAATCTGAAAATGCAAGGTGAAATGAAGTGGAATGACAATGGCATGTGGAATGGCTGGAAAGTGTATGAAACTCACGGCAATGATGGTGATTTTTTATGCGAGATTTATACGCACACAAATTAAACCCTCTTTTTGACAATTGTAGTATAAGTATAAGTAGGGATCGTTCTGGACCGGGGATTAGGAGGGATTGTTAATCTCTTGGAAATTGACTGAAAAACGTAAAAACAATATAAAACACTAAACTAGACTCAAAGAATGCGAAACTAAACATTAAAACACTAAGACAAACCAAAGACTCAAAATGCTTTAAAAACACAAACTAAATTGATTTCTAACTAAATTGAACATTAAAGCAAAAGGGGGATTGATGTTTGACGAAAATTGAAATAACGAAACAAGTTAATAAACTAGACAGAATGTAAATATGAAATTGATGAAATGGAATGAATGGATGATAGAATAGCTAAGGGGGTCATCTCCACATATGTTACACTTGCATAATAAAAAGATTTCCAGTTGATCTTTCGATAAATTATGAAACTCATCACCCCGGGTTAATTAGGTCCGCTTAAATTAACCGTCAAGTTTTCCTTAAGTTAATGAATTGGATGGGTTAGCGCAACGCAATTCACAACATTCTCCAAAAGTCCTTTACGTGAACAGCACAATAAAGATACAATCAAAGATCATTAAGCATTATGAAAACTATAAGTGTTGACGAGGCATTCGTTACTATGATGAGCATGAAACTCGTGCCAAGAATTCATTTAACGCGATTGTTTATAAGCAACCTCCACTACTTGTGAATATAAGTTCATAACGATTAGGTGAAAATCACTTATATTCTAGCGTCATATTCATGCATGAAAATTAAGCGCGCATTCTTAATAAACATACATAAATAAGTTATCAATCAAACAGTTAAACAAATTGAATCAACAACTTATGAAATGCAATTAGAAGTAATCAAATCAAAATGCAAGCATAAACATATATTTCGAATCACCCCCTAGCTAAGGGGGGGTTTAGTTCCTCATACAAAACAAAGAGAATTAAAATTAAACATTGAAATCAAAGAAACACCTAAACATTCCAACAACTCAAACTTGAATTGTATGAACGTTTAGGCCCTCTTCTCTTCCTCTTTATTGTAGCATAAGGTCTAAGGATAGTTGGTTTGGGGGAATGGAAGTGTGGAATGGAGTGAGGAGTGATGGAAATGGAAAGATGGTTTTTGGATTACAAGGGAATTCACGGCAAAGAGAGAAAGGGATGTGTTTGTGGTGTGTTGTGTATGAAATGAGATGTCCATGAATGAATGAATGCAAGGGTATTTATAGGAGTAGTGGAGGGAACATATGGCTATGTCATTTGTAGGTGAAGTAGGTGGATGTTGTGGGTGAAGTAGGTGGATGTTGTAGGTGAAGTAGGTGGATGTTGTAGGTGAAGTGGATGTTGTAGGTGAAGTAGGTGGATGTTGTAGGTGAAGTAGGTGGATGATATGTTAAGTGATAAGTGATAAGTGATATGATATGTGGTTATGATATGATAAGTGGTTAAGTGGTGATGATAAGTGATAAGTGATTAAGTGATATGATATGTGGTGATGATAAGTGATAAGTGCATATGGGTTAACTAATGAAGGAAATGCATGTGCAATGACAATGTGTTAGAATGGATGTGTGTTATGCATGGCATGATTGGGATTAGGAAAGGTTTAAATGTCCTAAAACTAAAGAGAACAAGGTTCCAACACTTTGGCTCCAATTAGGTCTTCAATTTCGTCCAACACTTTGGCTTCAAGCATAAGCTATCCGTCCTTAGCCCAAAAGTGCTCCAAAAGTCTCCAAAATGCATCTTTTTGCTCCTTTAGCCCTTTGGACCTACAAACACACGAAAATAGCTTAAAGTACTAAAATAACTAAAGAAACATAACGTAAATGTACGAGAACAAGCCATTTAAGTCGCATAAATATGCTCCTATCAAATACCCCCACACTTAGCTTTTGCTAGTCCTCGAGCAAAACAGAAAAACAAAACAAAAAGAACAAAACACAACCTACACCTTCCAACAATCGTATCAGGGATTTCCAATGCACATGACAAGTTAAAAATCATTATCTCACAGATTTGAGCCATCTTTACACTTAAGTACATTTTTAATCATAGTCACCACATACTAGTTCACAATTAAGCAATTAAAACACATTTCAAATGTAGTAACATGCCTTTAGAGAATTCCCTCAATTTCTTACTAGATGTACTCTCGTTTTTCACACAGATTTTCTGACTACACACCCTACACTAGGTATATGTGAGAAGATTGATGTAAACATGTAGACGAACACTCACATATGTTATAATAAGGAAAGCATTTTCTGGAGTTAATAAGCATGTTTAGATATGATCTCATGAATGGAATGCTACTACTTAGACGCGAGAACCAGTGACACCATAAGCTCATACCAAGTTCAAACTCCACAATTGAAATACATAACACTCAATATAGAAGTCAAAGGGTAGTAACGGGGCTAGGGTATTGGCTAACAATGAAAGGTGAAGGATAAACAAACATTCTTAAAGCAATAGTGAGCAAAGTATTGAATTAGGCACTTAGAATTCCCTTAAGAACGCAGAAGTCAACTTTGAACACCCAAGGGAAAATCACACAAAACTTAGGGCCATATTCAACTTTTTGGACCCTTTCTTCAACCATCAACGCTCGTGAGTTCATTCTTACTTATTTTCACTCCTTTTTTTTTTTTTTTTTTTTTTTTCTTTTCTTCTTTTTCTTTTGAATCTCAAAACATACATATAAACGTAAGAACAAACTTTTACTCCCCCACACTCATTTTCTTGCATAATGTAACTCAAAAGGAATTCATTTATGTCATGCTCACTAAACTTTAAGAACAAGGGTATAGGAAAGTCCTACTCTAAGCTAGGTAAGGGGTGATGTGGGTAAACAAGGAATAAAGGCAAAACGAGGCTCAACGGGGTTAAAACTTACAACATATACGAAGTATGGGAAGTAAGGCTATTTGGCTATGGTGGTGGTCACTACACAACTTCTTCTTGAATATGTGTTATGCAAATCAATAACATGCTTTGAATGAAATGGGCATGAGTTCTAGCATTTGGAACTATATGATGAAACGCCTTCTAAGTAGTAACCAAGCAAAGAATAATAAGATCATGCAACGACTTTAGAAAACAAGAAATCACAGATTATACTCTCCAAAGAACGTTATAGGCTCAAGTCTCTCAGGGTTGTAGCGTTTGTTTGAGTTCCTTCCTTCAAGCATGTTACATAACTAATTTTTTTCTTTTATGATTGCATGTGAAGTGATAGGAGCATATTCATGCGACTTAAATGGCTTGTTCTCGTGCATTTACGTTATGTTTCTTTAGTTATTTTAGTCCTTTAAGCTATTTTCGTGTGTTTGTAGGTCCAAAGGGCTAAAGGAGCAAAAAGATGCATTTTGGAGACTTTTGGAGCACTTTTGGGCTAAGGATGGATAGCTTATGCTTGACGCCAAAATGTTGGACGAAATTGAAGACCAAAGTGTTGGAACTTTGTTCCCTTTAGTTTTAGGACATTTAAACCTTCCAATTCCCTTATGCCGTGCATCTCCACCTTTCAACCAAAACCATACACATGCATTCATTATTCATTCCCTCACATGCTCCCATTACTTATCATTCATCACTTATCATTCACCACTTATCACTTATCATATCATTCACCACTTATCATTCATCACATATCACTCCACAATCCCATTCATCAACACATGCATCCACATGCATTCACCCTTTAAACCATTAAATCCACATGCCTTCCTATTCAATTAAATCAGCCACATGCATTCATCATCATAACCTAGCTGTCATTCCACTTCATTGCACATGCATCTTCAAATAAATCAGATTTCCATTATATTCACATGCATTCCATCCTTTAAAACATTGCACATGCACTCCCTTTAATTAATTAAGCCACATGCACTCCCATCCATTTCATCATTGCAGCCAACACATGCTTTCACATGCATTTTCAGATTGTCCCCTTGCACATGCAGCCACATTCCCTCCTAGCTGTCATGTTCCCCCCATTTCACCTATAAATAAGCATCCATTGCATTCATACTCATTCATACACTCTTCCATATTCCAGAAATTCGTCAAAACCTCTCCACACCCTCATTGCAGCCACCAAAACACTTTTCTCCTCCATTGCAGCCACTCCAACCACTCCCCAAACCATTCACACCATCAAACTATCCTTAGACCTTGTGCTACAACGAAGAGGAAGAGAAGAGTGCCTAAACGTTCATACAATTCAAGTTTGAGTTGTTGGAATGTTTAGGTGTTTCTTTGATTTCAATGTTTAATTTCAATACTCTTTGTTTTGTACGTATGAGGAATGGAAGAGAAGAGTGCCTAAACGTTCATACAATTCAAGTTTGAGTTGTTGGAATGTTTAGGTGTTTCTTTGATTCCAATGTTTAAATTCAACTAAACCCCCCTTGGCTAGGGGGGGGGGGATTTGAAATATATGTTTATGCTTGCATTTTGATTTGATTACTTCTAATTGCGTTTCATAAGTTGTGGATTCAATTTGTTTAACCGTTTGATTGATAACTTATTTATGTATGTTTATTGAGAATGCGCGCTTAATTTTCATGCATGAATATGACGCTAGAATATAAGTGAGTTTCACCTAATAGTTACGAACTTATATTCGCAAGTAGTGGAGGTTGCTTATAAACAATCGCGTTAAACAAATTCTTGGCATAAGTTTCATGCAATCATAGTAACGAATGCCTCGTCAACACTTATAATTTTCATAGAGCGTAATGATTCTTGCTTGTACCTCTTCTATGCATTCATGTTGAGGACTTGTGGGGAATGTTTTGAATTGTCGCATGCATCATCCAATTCAATAACGTTAGGAAGATTTGAAGGTTAATTAGTGCATCACGGTTAACTTGGGGTGTTGAGTATCATGATTTATTGAAATGCAATTGGAAATCATTTTATTATGCAAGTATAACATGTATGGAGATGAACCTCTTAGCTAGCCTTCATTCCATTCAATTCTATCACACATTCACATTTACATTTTGCTTTTACTTACAATCTGTTCTTTTAGTTTAAATTCGTCAAAACCTAACCCCCCCCCTTTACTTTCTTGTTCTTTAGTGTTTAGACTTTGTTTAGTTTATGTTTTAAAGTGTTTTGATTCAATTTATTTCCCAAAATTCGTCCAAATTCACCAAAGTGCTCAAAACTGCCCAGAAAGTGATTTTAAGGCTGTTTTGAGTGTTTTGGGTGATGTTTGAGTCTTTTGGTTTGTTTTAGTGTTTTAAAGTTTAGTTTTGCATTCTTTGAGTCTAGTATAGTGTTTTATATTGTTATTTTACGTTTGAATCAAGCCATAATCCTAAATTCGTCCAACATTGGGGTTAAGGTCAGAAACTGCCTAGTTAGTGTTTTTAGGCAGTTTTGAGTCTTTTGAACTTGTTTTGAGTCCTTTGAGTCTTTGTGAACGTTTTTAACTTTGTTTTTTATGTTTTTGAGTCAAATCCAAGTGATTAACAATCCCTCCTAATCCCCGGTCCAGAACGATCCCTACTTATACTTATACTACAATTGACAAAAAGAGGGTTTAATTTGTGTGCGTATAAATCTCGCATCAAATTTTGGCGCCGTTGCCGGGGATCGAACCCGGGTCACGCATCAAATTTTGGCGCCGTTGCCGGGGATTAGCAAATTTGCTAATCTCTTGGATTGTTTGTTTCTGTTATGTATTTTAGTTTTAGTTTTTGATTTGTGTTTTGTTTGTTGAATTCAAATACTAGAGAAGAACAACATGGCACTTGATAATGCTTTTCTTTTATCACAGCTCATGGAAAGGTCTCAAATGCAAAGAGTTGATATATTGAATCTTCAATCAAGGAATAACGTGTTTTCCAATACTTACAATTCGGATTGGAGTGATCATTCAAACTCTATGTGGTGGGAACCTCAAAATGCTCAACAAGGAGGATATTGGCAGCCACCACAACCTCATATTCAATATGCCCAACAAAACTTAAGTTCGTCAATAGATTATAATCAAAAGCTTAACGAATTAATTTGTTTGGTGCAGGGCTCACAAAATCAAGACAATGAGGCTCGACAAGAAGACAAAAGGTTGGACCACTTGGAAAAGCAAATTGGGCAGATCGCGGAGTTCGTAGGACAATTTTGCGACCAAGGCAAACTCCCTAGTTCAACCATTGTAAAACCGAAGGGAGAATTGGAAGCACTTATTGCTCCTACGCCATCTAATTCAAGTAAGGTTGTTCCAATTAGTTCTAACCCCATTCCACCTAATATCCCTATTCCTTGCAGGTTCATGAATTCCAAGGAAGAAGAAAGTGAAAAAGACATCTTGGAAGACCTTCCAAAGGTGCAAAGTAGGGAATTTCATGAATTCATCAAAGAGGATATACTTGAGACAACAATGCCCAAAGAAGTTGAATTTGATGACATTGGACAAGTCATAACCATCACATGCAATCTGGCCAAGTCCAATATCCCTGAAACTTTCAAAGGAGTGGTGTTTGTCATTGAGTTCTTGTCAGACAAAACAAGTAAGTCATTTTTTTCAAATTCCATTACATTTTATACTAACTTGTTGTTTTTTATGAATCAGGCACCTACATTAAAATTCAAACCAATGCCGGTTCACTTCAAGTATCACCTTCCATTCAAGGACCAATTCCATGCCGTTTGATTTTATTTATGTTAATAAAAAAAAAAAAAAAAAAAAAAAAAAAAAAGAAAAAGAAAAAAAGAAAGATACTAAACATGGAGAAAGGTGGAGCTTCACAAAGGTTGTTTGCGTGAAGCCCCACTACGAGGCGCAGAAGCGGAAGGCGCAGAAGCGGAAGGCGCAGAAGCGGGAGGCATAGAAGCGGGAGGCATCGGAGCGGGAGGCATCGGAGCTAGAGCATTCCAGGCCTCAATACTTGGCCAAGCGCTGGATGACCCAGGAAAAAGGTGCCTCTGGAGATAAGACGCAAGCCTTTGACGGTCACTGTGAATTCGACCCTCAGATTCTTGCAGCTCATCAAGCTTCCTCTTCATCCCCGACGAATAGTTATTTGCAAGCACATGCAAACTTCTATTCTCGTACTTAAGCTGCTGGATCTCTTGCTTAAGTCTTTCCACCTCTACCATCAACGATTCCACCTGACGAGAGCGGGCAAGCAAACGTAGGCCCATGTTGGACACAGAGCTCGCACACTGAACACTAAGTGCGAGGGACTCTTGAACGGCCAACTCATCAGACCGTCCTGACAGCAGCCTACTATCTTTTGGAGTGAGGAGGTTCCTAGCTACTATTGTAGCTGTTGTGGCGTCCTGCATCACGGAGTCTTCACCTGTAAGAAGACCGTTAGAAGATAAGAAAGAAGGGCGCCATACGTTACCTTGACGCGGCGCGCCCGTATCACTGCTAAGGCTCAATTCCAAGCTAAGGTTCGATGAGTTTGCCATTTTTCAAAAGTGTTCAAAGAAAAGGGATGGAGTTAAATTTCAAAGGGCCGGAGTCGATTTTCGAGAATGGGAAATCTTCAGAGTGTGTTTGTTGTGGTGATCGATAGCTCAATAAAAAAGCCAAGGCGACGCGTCCACCGATTCAAAAAGCCGGAATTTCCGGCGTAATTTTGGTGACGCTTTCTCGGCTTTTCAGAAGACGCGTTCAACTTTGTCAAAAGATTTCTTCTTTTCAGACAACACGTGGAGGCCATCACCGTAACTACATATCTTTAGCAGACAAGCGCAAAGTTCGGCGACGCTTTCTCTGCTTTTCAGAAAACGCGTGCAGCTTTGTCAAAAGGAGCCGCATCCGCACTACTACGTGTCGTTCAGAAAGCAAAGGGGCGTCGTTCAGAAATCGAAAGGGCGCCTGCTCAGAAATCGAAGAGGCGTCGTTCAGATATCGAAGAGACATTTGTCGACAAGGGTAAAAGAACAGTACCACCACTTGATATTATTTCTATATATGTCGACCTTCGTCTTTTATGGCAAGGCAAACCTGAAGAAAATGCCCAACTCTCCCTCACCTCTGAGGGCGCACTCCCAGCAAAGCCTTTCGAAATACTCAATTCTTTCTTCTTCCCCAAAGATGATACCAGATGCCTGGAGTACAGATGACCCAGGAGGAAACGGCGGATTGAAGTGTGCTGATTCATTCACCGCTTCTTCAAAAGCAAAGGTATCTCATATCATCAAGGTCAAAAGCAAAAGTATCTCATATCATGCTCTTTCCCTGTCTTTTTCTTTGTCCTTGTTCTTACTCGCATGGCAAAGTAAAAGAAGCAATCAGCCGGCACTTGGAGTCAGTCTTCCGATCTGGAGCCAACTGCCTGGAATCTATTCCTGATTGCTTACCTAGCGTTGCTCTCGAGTAGTCATCTTCAACGGTTGATACACTTCCGGAGAAGGGACCACTTCTGCAAAGGGGAGCGAGTAAGGCAAGTGAAAATGATACATTGAAGCATGTGGAGACAAACATAGGCTGAGTTATCCTCCAACCCTTTTCAATACGAATTGGAAAGATTGAACAAAGAAACAGACCAAAGGGGTAAGCTCAGACCTTCGGGGGAGACCAAAAGAACCATCATGCTGCCCAGTTCAAGAAGTAGCACAAAGGAAAATCAACGATGGGCAGAAACCAGTTCAAGAGTAAGCCTGTGGAATCACAAAGATCAAAAGCCTCAATGCAATTACCAAGGAGAAGATGGAATTTACACTCTATAACCAGATTTGCGTCTCTAAACTCTTCTCTTTGTTAATTACATTCTGCCATGTTTAGTATGTTTAAGTGCTTTTTGTGAGTTTACTTATGTTTTGTGTGAATCTATGCTTAAAACATTGAGGACAATGTTTGATTTAAGTGTGGGGGGGTAACTAAGTATATTTAATGCAAATTCGTGGGATTTTATCACCCATTACTTCAAATGTTGTTCCTTGCTGTTTTAAGGTGTTTTTAAGTTGTCTTAGAGTGTTTTTAGTATGTTTTGTTTTATAACTTCGAAAATCACATAAAAAGTTGAAAAACATGTTTTAAAAAGCCTAAAAAGAGTGTTTTGAGTCGTTTTTGTGTGTTTGTGTCTTAGGGTACCTTCCAACACAATGATAAGGATTTGGTTTGTAATTGCATGACTGTTAAAAAGAGTTATAAACATAGAGAAAAGTTTGATTTACTCTTGGTATATGCTTGGATATGGTTATAATGTATGACTTCACATGCAATCATAAAAGAAAAATTCGTTTTTGTAACATGCTTGAAGGAAGGAACTCAAACAAACGCTACAACCCTGTGAGACTCGAGCCATTACCTTCTTTGGAGAGTTATTTTCTGTGATTCTTTGTTTTCTAAAGTTGTTGCATGATCTCATTATTCCTTGCTTGGTTGCTACTTAGAATGCAATTGTATCATGATAAAACTAAATGCTATAACTTATGTCCGTTTCATTCAAAGCATGACATTGAATTGCATAACATATATCAAGATGAAGTTGTGTAGTTGCCACCATAGCCAAATAGCCTTACTTCCCATATTTCGTATTTGTTGTAAGTTTTAACCCCGTTGAGCCTTGTTTAGCCTTTATTCTTTGTTTAACCACATTATCCTCACCTAGCCTAGTATAGGACAGTCCACACCCTTGTTCTTAAAAGATAGTGAGCATGACTTAAATGAATTCCTTTTGAGTACATTATGAAAGAAAATGAGTGTGGGGGAGAGAATGTTTTGTTCTTAAGTGTTTATGTATGTTTTGAGAGTCAAAAGAAAAAAAAAAAAAGAATTGTGAAAAACATATGAAAAAGAAAAACAGAAAAGAAAAGAAAGAAAGGAAAAAGAGTTTGTTCCCCCTTGTTGTTCAAAAGATTGAATTTTCATTCAAAAGTGAATTCTACGTTAATTCAAATGCTTTGCTCGCTATTTCTTTAAGAACCTTTGTTTTCCATATCCCTTCTTTGTTAGCCAAACACCTTTAGCCCCGTTTCAACCCGTATGCTTCTATCTTGATCGTTATGTGTTTCAAAATGTGGAGTTTGGAATTGATATGAGCTTATGGAATCACTGGTTCTCGTTCTAAGTAGTGGCATTCCATTCATGAGATCATATATATACATGTTAATAATTCCAGAAAATGCTTTCCTTGTTATAACATATGTGAGTGTTCGTCTACATGTTTACATCAATCTTCTCACATATACCTAGTGTAGGGAGTGTAGTCAGAAAATCTGTGTAAAAAAAACGAGAGTACATCTAGTAAGGAATTGAGCAAATTCTCTAAGGCATGTTACTACATTCAAAACATGGTTTTAAATGCTTAATTGTGAATTAGTATGTGGTGACTATGATTAAGAATGTATTCAAGTGTGAAGATGACTAAAATCTATGGGACTAATGATTTTTAACTTGTCATGTGCATTGGAAATCCGTGAGACGATTGTTGGAAGGTGCAGGTTGTGTTTTGTTCGTTTTGTCTAGTTTCGTGTTCTTTTGTTGTTTTGTTTTGCTCGAGGACTAGCAAAAGATAAGTGTGGGGGTATTTGATAGGAGCATATTCATGCGACTTAAATGGCTTGTTCTCGTGCATTTACGTTATGTTTCTTTAGTTATTTTAGTCCTTTAAGCTATTTTCGTGTGTTTGTAGGTCCAAAGGGCTAAAGGAGCAAAAAGATGCATTTTGGAGACTTTTGGAGCACTTTTGGGCTAAGGATGGATAGCTTATGCTTGGCGCCAAAATGTTGGACGAAATTGAAGACCAAAGTGTTGGAACTTTGTTCCCTTTAGTTTTAGGACATTTAAACCTTCCAATTCCCTTATGCCGTGCATCTCCACCTTTCAACCAAAACCATACACATGCATTCATTATTCATTCCCTCACATGCTCCCATTACTTATCATTCATCACTTATCATTCACCACTTATCACTTATCATATCATTCACCACTTATCATTCATCACATATCACTCCACAATCCCATTCATCAACACATGCATCCACATGCATTCACCCTTTAAACCATTAAATCCACATGCCTTCCTATTCAATTAAATCAGCCACATGCATTCATCATCATAACCTAGCTGTCATTCCACTTCATTGCACATGCATCTTCAAATAAATCAGATTTCCATTATATTCACATGCATTCCATCCTTTAAAACATTGCACATGCACTCCCTTTAATTAATTAAGCCACATGCACTCCCATCCATTTCATCATTGCAGCCAACACATGCTTTCACATGCATTTTCAGATTGTCCCCTTGCACATGCAGCCACATTCCCTCCTAGCTGTCATGTTCCCCCCATTTCACCTATAAATAAGCATCCATTGCATTCATACTCATTCATACACTCTTCCATATTCCAGAAATTCGTCAAAACCTCTCCACACCCTCATTGCAGCCACCAAAACACTTTTCTCCTCCATTGCAGCCACTCCAACCACTCCCCAAACCATTCACACCATCAAACTATCCTTAGACCTTGTGCTACAACGAAGAGGAAGAGAAGAGTGCCTAAACGTTCATACAATTCAAGTTTGAGTTGTTGGAATGTTTAGGTGTTTCTTTGATTTCAATGTTTAATTTCAATACTCTTTGTTTTGTACGTATGAGGAATGGAAGAGAAGAGTGCCTAAACGTTCATACAATTCAAGTTTGAGTTGTTGGAATGTTTAGGTGTTTCTTTGATTCCAATGTTTAAATTCAACTAAACCCCCCTTGGCTAGGGGGGGGGGATTTGAAATATATGTTTATGCTTGCATTTTGATTTGATTACTTCTAATTGCGTTTCATAAGTTGTGGATTCAATTTGTTTAACCGTTTGATTGATAACTTATTTATGTATGTTTATTGAGAATGCGCGCTTAATTTTCATGCATGAATATGACGCTAGAATATAAGTGAGTTTCACCTAATAGTTACGAACTTATATTCGCAAGTAGTGGAGGTTGCTTATAAACAATCGCGTTAAACAAATTCTTGGCATAAGTTTCATGCAATCATAGTAACGAATGCCTCGTCAACACTTATAATTTTCATAGAGCGTAATGATTCTTGCTTGTACCTCTTCTATGCATTCATGTTGAGGACTTGTGGGGAATGTTTTGAATTGTCGCATGCATCATCCAATTCAATAACGTTAGGAAGATTTGAAGGTTAATTAGTGCATCACGGTTAACTTGGGGTGTTGAGTATCATGATTTATTGAAATGCAATTGGAAATCATTTTATTATGCAAGTATAACATGTATGGAGATGAACCTCTTAGCTAGCCTTCATTCCATTCAATTCTATCACACATTCACATTTACATTTTGCTTTTACTTACAATCTGTTCTTTTAGTTTAAAATCGTCAAAACCTAACCCCCCCCCCTTTACTTTCTTGTTCTTTAGTGTTTAGACTTTATTTAGTTTATGTTTTAAAGTGTTTTGATTCAATTTATTTCCCAAAATTCGTCCAAATTCACCAAAGTGCTCAAAACTGCCCAGAAAGTGATTTTAAGGCTGTTTTGAGTGTTTTGGGTGATGTTTGAGTCTTTTGGTTTGTTTTAGTGTTTTAAAGTTTAGTTTTGCATTCTTTGAGTCTAGTATAGTGTTTTATATTGTTATTTTACGTTTGAATCAAGCCATAATCCTAAATTCGTCCAACATTGGGGTTAAGGTCAGAAACTGCCTAGTTAGTGTTTTTAGGCAGTTTTGAGTCTTTTGAACTTGTTTTGAGTCCTTTGAGTCTTTGTGAACGTTTTTAACTTTGTTTTTTTATGTTTTTGAGTCAAATCCAAGTGATTAACAATCCCTCCTAATCCCCGGTCCAGAACGATCCCTACTTATACTTATACTACAATTGACAAAAAGAGGGTTTAATTTGTGTGCGTATAAATCTCGCATCATGAAGTCATACATTATAACCATAACCAAGCATATACCAAGAGTAAATCAAACTTTTTTCTATGTTTATAACTCTTTTTAACAGTCATGCAATTTGAAACCAAATCCTTATCATTGTGTTGGAAGGTGACCTACGACACAAAAACGACTCAAAACAACTCTTTTTGGGTTTTTCAAAACAATTTTTTCAAATTTTTATGGGATTTTCGAATTATAAAACAAAACACACTAAAACACTCTAAAACAACTTAAAAACACCTTAAAACAGCAAGGAACAACATTAGAAGTTATGGTGGATAAAACCCTACGAATTTGCATCAAAACACTTTAGTTACCCCCCCACACTTAAATCAAACATTGTCCTCAATGTTTTAAGCATAGATTCACACAAAACATAAGTAAACACACAAAAAGCAACTAAACATATTAAACATGGCATAATGTAATTAACAAAGAGAAGAGTTTAGAGATGCAAATCTGGTTATAGAGTGTAAATTCCATCTTCTCCTTGGTAATTGCATTGAGGCTTTTGATCTTTGTGATTCCACAGGCTTACTCTTGAACTGGTTTCTGCCCATCGTTGATTTTCCTTTGTGCTACTTCTTGAATTGGGCAGCAGGATGGTTCATTTGGTCTCCCCCGAAGGTCTGAGCATACCCTTTTGGTCTGTTTCTTTGTTCAATCTTTCCAATTCGTATTGAAAAGGGTTGGAGGATAACTCAGCCTATGTTTGTCTCCACATGCTTCAATGTATCATTTTCACTTGCCTTACTCGCTCCCCTTTGCAGAAGTGGTCCCTTCTCCGGAAGTGTATCAACCGTTGAAGATGACTACTCGAGAGCAACGCTAGGTAAGCAATCAGGAATAGATTCCAGGCAGTTGGCTCCAGAACGGAAGACTGACTCCAAATGCCGGCTGATTGCTTCGTTTACTTTGCCATGCGAGTAAGAACAAGGACAAAGAAAAAGACAGGGAAAGAGCATGATATGAGATACTTTTGCTTTTGACCTTGATGATATGAGATACCTTTGCTTTTGAAGAAGCGGTGAATGAATCAGCACATGTATTTGTTGTGCTGTTTCCTCCTGGGTCATCTGTACTCCAGACATCTGGTATCATCTTTGGGGAAGAAGAAAGAATTGAGTATTTCGAAAGGCTTTGCTGGGAGTGTGCCCTCAGAGGTGAGGGAGAGTTGGGCATTTTCTTCAGGTTTGCCCTGCCATAAAAGACGAAGGTCGACATATATAGAGATAATAGCAAGTGGTGGTACTTTTTACCTTTGTCGACAAACGTTTTGATCCCGCAACTCCAGCTTTTTGAAATAGTGGCGCCTCTTCGATCTTTGAATTCGCCTCTTCGATTTCTGAGCAGGCGCCCCTTCGATTTCTGAACGACGCCCCTTCGCTTTCTGAACGACACGTGGTAGTGCAGATGCGGCTCCTTTTGACAAAGCTGCACGCGTTTTCTGAAAAGCAGAGAAAGCGTCGCCGAACTTTGCGCTTGTCGGCTAAAGATGTGTAGTTGCGATGATGGCCTCCACGTGTTTTCAGCTTTGTCAGAAATCTTTTGACAAAGTTGAACGCGTCTTCTGAAAAGCCGAGAACGCGTCGCCTAAATTACGCCTGAAATTCCGGCTTTTTGAATTGGTGGACGCGTCGCCTTGGCTTCTTATAGAGCTATCGATCACCACAACAAACACACTCTGAAGAACTCCCATTCTTGAAAATCGACTCCGACCCTTTGAAAATTTACTCCATCAACCCCTATCTTTGAACACCTTTGAAAAAATGGCAAACTCATCGAACCTTAGCTTGGAATTGAGCCTTAGCAGTGATACGGGCGCGCCGGGTCAAGGTAACGTATGGCGCCCTTCTTTTTTATCTTCTAACGGTCCTCTTTCAGGTGAAGACTCTGTGATGCAGGACGCCACAACAGCTACAATAGTAGCTAGGAACCTCCTCACACCAAAAGATAGTAGGCTGCTATCAGGACGGTCCGATGAGTTGGCCGTTCAAGAGTCCCTCGCACTTAGTGTTCAGTGTGCGAGTTCTGTGTCCAACATGGGCCAACGCCTGGTTGCCCGCTCCCGTCAGGTGGAATCATTGATGGCAGAGGTGGAAAGACTTAAGCAAGAGATCCAGCAGCTTAAGTACGAGAATAGAAGTTTGCATGTGCTTGCAAATAACTATTCGTCGGGCATGAAGAGGAAGCTTGATGAGCTGCAAGAATCTGAGGGTCGAATTCACAGTGACCGTCAAAGGCTTGCGTCTTATCTCCAGAGGCACCTTTTTCCTGGGTCATCCAGCGCTTGGCCAAGTATTGAGGCCTGGAATGCTCTAGCTCCGATGCCTCCCGCTCCGATGGCTTCCGCTCGGATGCCTCCCGCTTCTATGCCTCCCGCTTCTGCGCCTTCCGCTTCTGCGCCTCGTAGTGGGGCTTCACGCAAACAACCTTTGTGAAGCTCCACCTTTCTCCATGTTTAGTATCTTTCTTTCTTTTTTTCTTTTTTTTTTCTCTTTTTTTTTTTTTTTTTTTTTTTTTTTTTTTTAACATAAATAAAATCAAACGGCATGGAATTGGTCCTTGAATGGAAGGTGATACTTGAAGTGAACCGGCATTGGTTTGAATTCTAGTGTAGGTGCCTGATTCATAAAAAACAGCAAGTTAGTATAAAATCTAATGGAATTTGGAAAAAAATACTTACTTGTTTTGTCCGACAAGAATTCAATGACAAACACCACTCCTTTGAAAGTTTCAGGGATATTGGACTTGGCCAGATTGCAAGTGATGGTTATGACTTGTCCAATGTCATCAAATTTAACTTCTTTGGATTTTTTGGTTTCAAGAACGTCCTCTTTGATGAATTCATGAATGGTGGTGTAATGATGAAGTGTGATGGCTGAAAATGTCAAGGGAAATGCATGTGATTGCACGGCAAAGAATTGATTATGGATGCATGTGTTGAATGATTTCTTGGTGAGGGATGTGGAGTGGTTGAATGTGGTGCAATGATAATGTTTTGTGGCTGAATTGGTGGTGGAATTATGATGGGAGTGCATATGATTAAAGAGTGGGAGTGCATGTGGGTGAATGTGAAGGGAATGCATGTGTTGATGACTAGGTTAGTGGGTGGAAATCTGAAAATGGCATAAGGGAATGGGAGCTCACGGTTTTGAGTTGTTTGTTTGTGTGAAGTGTGTGTGAATGCATGTGAAGATGCTAATAAATAATGCATGTAGGGTTAGGAAATAAAATCATAACTTAAAGGGAGATGATTAAAGGGTGTTGAAAGGTTTGAAATGCATGTGTTGAATTGGTGGTTGAATGATGAAAGAATAAGTGAATGATTATGATAAGTGATAAGTGTATGATATGTTAAGTGATAAATGAATGATATGTTAAGTGATAAATGAATGATATGTGGTGAGTGATAAGTGAATGGAAGTGATAAGTGAATGGTTTGATAAGTGAATGATATGATAAGTGAATGCTTATAATAAGTGAATGATATGATAAATGAATGCTTTAAGTGTTTAAAATAGGGAACAAAGCCCTTCCTTGCATGGCAAGGAAGGGAGACACAAGGAAACACACGACAATGTCCTAAGGTTGCAAGGAATGTTGTTTTTGTGTTCTAAAATGCGTAGGAGTCTTCAATGATGCTTAAACATGAGGTCTTTTAGGATTTAACTTTCCTACTTCAAGTCTTTAATTTCGTCCATCCTCTTGGCTCCAAGCATATGATATCCATTCCAATCTCTAATTTGCTCCAAAAGGCTCCAAAAGGCATCCTTTTGCATACCTTGCCCTTAGAACCTGAAAACACACAAAAGAAGCATAAAGGACTAAAATAACTAGAGAAACATAACGTAAATGCACGAGAACAAGCCATTTAAGTCGCATGAATATGCTCCTATCATTTGGCCACATCAATCTTTGTTTGGGCTGTTTTCATGAATGGTCTTCCAAGTAGGAGTGGCAAGGGTGGAGAATGAACCGAATCGTCCATTTCAAGCACATAAAAATCCGCTGGGAATATCAAGTTATTCACCTGCACTAAAACATCTTCCAAAACTCCCTTTGGATAGGCATTAGATCTATCGGCCAATTGAATAATCGCACCATCATTTTTCAATTCACCAAGGTTCATTGAAGCATAAATAGAGTAGGGCATGACATTAATTGAAGCCCCTAAGTCTAACATAGCATTTTCAAACTTAGTTTGACCAATAATACAAGGAATTGTAAAGCTACCTGGATCCTTGCATTTTGGTGGTAACTTCCTTTGTAAAACAGCGGAAAAGTTTTCACTTACCCGTACTACCTCTTTATGTGACGCCCTCTTCCTCGTAGTGCACAATTCCTTCAAGAACTTAGCGTATTTGGGCACTTGCTTTATTGCATCCAAAAGGGGGATATTGACTTGAACTTTCCGAAACGTCTCCAAAATGTCCTTTTCCGCTTCTTCTTTCTTTGTTTGCTTAAACCTACTAGGAAAAGGAACATTCGCAGGAAAATCATTAGTAGGAACCGAACTTGACACGTCTTTACCTTTATTGGATGAATTGGGCGACTTGGGATCACTTGGAACTTGCGGCACATTTGGTTCCACCTTGGCCGTGAGTGGCCTTTGCTCCTCCTCTTCAATTCTCAACTCGTCCTCCTCGTTGGAACGTGATTTGGATGGTTTGAGGTCAGATCCGACTTGCTTTCCACTTCGCAAATGTATAGCTTTTGCAGATTCGAATCCACCTCTCGGATTGACCACCGTTGAGCTAGGCAACCTTCCTTGCTCACGAAATTGCCCCATGAATTCAGCAATCTGTCCCACTTGCTTCTCCAAATTGTCCACCCTCTTGTCTTGGATTTGCCTCTCTTTGTTTTGAGTTTGGACTTCCTGCGTCAAAGTAGTAAGTAATTGAAAAATCTTATCATTATCACTTGAATTACCTACATTGCTTTGGGCAGGTTGTGCTTGGGCTTGTGGTGGTGCCAACGGTTTTTGATAGAAACCCGGGGGTTGTTGCCTAAATTCGCTTTGTTGTTGTCCTTGTTGGGGGTCTCGCCATTTGAAATTCGGATGATCACGCCAACCGGGATTGTAAGTATTAGAGAACGGATCACCACGTGATTGGTATTGGTTGCCATATCCCACGGCATTGAGTGTCTCTGATAGGAGCATATTCATGCGACTTAAATGGCTTGTTCTCGTGCATTTACGTTATGTTTCTTTAGTTATTTTAGTCCTTTATGCTTCTTTTGTGTGTTTTCAGGTTCTAAGGGCAAAGTATGCAAAAGGATGCCTTTTGGAGCCTTTTGGAGCAAATTAGAGATTGAAATGGATATCATATGCTTGGAGCCAAGAGGATGGACGAAATTGAAGGATTCCTAATCCATTGCAGCCACATGCACATTCAATCATTCACACCAAAACCTTGCACATGCTTTCCCATTTCATTATTCATTCACTTTGCAGCCACCATTCACTCTTTAATCCACATGCATTCATCATCATTCACCCTAGCTTTAATTCACATGCAAACACATTCATTTTCAGCACCAAACACCATCATTGACATGCACTCCCTTTTTCTCCCAAAACATTGCACATGCATTGATAATCATTCATCCATTGCAGCCACATGCATTCCCCCTTTAATCCACATGCTCTCCCATTTCAGATTGCATTCCCACTCACCACAAATCAGCCACATGCATTTTTCCTTTCATCATTGCATCACAAATCAGCCACATGCACATTTCCTTTCATCATTGCACCACAAATCAGCCACATGCACATTCACCCCTTTCTCCACCTATAAATAAGCACCCATTGCAGCCACAAAATTCATTCTTCCATATTCAGAAATTCACCAAAACCCCTCCCCCCTTTGCCGTGCAAATCCACCAATTCCCTACAAATCCAAACACCACTCCTCTTCCATTTCCATCACTCCCCAAACCATTCACACCATCAAACTATCCTTAGACCTTTTGCTACAACGAAGAGGAAGAGAAGAGTGCCTAAACGTTCATACAATTCAAGTTTGAGTTGTTGGAATGTTTAGGTGTTTCTTTGATTTCAATGTTTAATTTCAATACTCTTTGTTTTGTACGTATGAGGAATGGAAGAGAAGAGTGCCTAAACGTTCATACAATTCAAGTTTGAGTTGTTGGAATGTTTAGGTGTTTCTTTGATTTCAATGTTATGAAGAACTAAACCCCCCTTAGCTAAGGGGTGATTCAAAATATATGTTTATACTTGCATTTTGATTTGATTACTTCTAATTGCGTTTCATAAGTTGTGGATTCAATTTGTTTAACCGTTTGATTGATAACTTATTTATGTATGTTTATTGAGAATGCGCGCTTAATTTTCATGCATGAATATGACGCTAGAATATAAGTGAGTTTCACCTAATCGTTATGAACTTATATTCACAAGTAGTGGAGGTTGCTTATAAACAATCGCGTTAAACGAATTCTTGGCATAAGTTTCATGCAATCATAGTAACGAATGCCCCGTCAACACTTATAATTTTCCTAGAGCGTAATGATTCTTGCTTGTATCTCTATTATGCAATCATGTAGGGGACTTGTGGGGAATGTTTTGGGTTGTCGTATGCAATCATCCAATTCAATAACGTTAGGAAGATTTGAAGGTTAATTAGTGCATCACGGTTAACTTGGAGTGTTGAGAATTAATGATTTATTGAAATGCAATTGGAAATCATTTTATTATGCAAGTATAACATGTATGGAGATGAACCCCTTAGCTAGGTTCCCATCCATTCAATTCCATCAAATTCATCTTTACATTCTGTCTAGTTTATTAACTTGTTTCGTTATTTCAATTCTCGTCAATTTAAAACCCCCCTTTACTTTCTTGTTCTTTAGTGTTTAGACTTTGTTTAGTTTATGTTTTAAAGTGTTTTGATTCAATTTATTTCCCAAAATTCGTCCAAATTCACCAAAGTGCTCAAAACTGCCCAGAAAGTGATTTTAAGGCTGTTTTGAGTGTTTTGGGTGATGTTTGAGTCTTTTGGTTTGTTTTAGTGTTTTAAAGTTTAGTTTTGCATTCTTTGAGTCTAGTATAGTGTTTTATATTGTGTTTTTACGTTTGAATCAAACCATAATCTTAAATTCGTCCAACATTGGGTTTAAGGTCAGAAACTGCCTAGTTAGTGTTTTTAGGCAGTTTTGAGTCTTTTGAACTTGTTTTGAGTCCTTTGAGTCTTTGTGAACGTTTTTAACTTTATTTTACGTTTTTGAGTCAGTTTCCAAGTGATTTGCAATCCCTCCTAATCCCCGGTCCAGAACGATCCCTACTTATACTTATACTACAATTGACAAAAAGAGGGTTTAATTTGTGTGCGTATAATTTTCGCATCAAATTTTGGCGCCGTTGCCGGGGATTAGCAAATTTGCTAATCTCTTGGATTATTTGTTTCTGTTATGTATTTTAGTTTTAGTTTTTGATTTTTGTTTTGTTTGTTGAATTCAAATACTAGATAAGAACAACATGGCACTTGATAATGCTTCTCTTTTGTCACAGCTCATGGAAAGGTCTCAAATGCAAAGTGTTGATATATTTGATCTTCAATCAAGGAATAACGTGTTTTCCAATACTTACAGTTCAGATTGGAGTGATCATTCAAACTCTATGTGGTGGGAACCTCAACATGTTCAAGAAGAAGGATATTGGCAGCCATATGAGGAGTTCTATTCAAGACCTATACACCCACCACAACCTCATATTCAATATGCCCAACCAAATTTAAGTTCGTCAATAGATTATAATCAAAAGCTTAACGAATTAATTTGTTTGGTGCAGGGCTCACAAAATCAAGACAATGAGGCTCGACAAGAAGACAAAAGGTTGGACCACTTGGAAAAGCAAATTGGGCAGATAGCGGAGTTCGTAGGACAATTTTGCGACCAAGGCAAACTCCCTAGTTCAACCATTGTAAATCCAAAGGGGGGATTTGAAGCACCTTTGTCAGAAGCACTTATTGCTCCTACGCCATCTAATTCAAGTAAGGTTGTTCCAATTTGTTCTAACCCCATTCCACCTAATATCCCTATTCCTTGCAGGTTCATGAATTCCAAGGAAGAAGAAAGTGAAAAAGACATCTTGGAAGACCTTCCAAAGGTGCAAAGTAGGGAATTTCATGAATTCATCAAAGAGGATATACTTGAGACAACAATGCCCAAAGAAGTTGAATTTGATGACATTGGACAAGTCATAACCATCACATGCAATCTGGCCAAGTCCAATATCCCTAAAACTTTCAAAGGAGTGGTGTTTGTCATTGAGTTCTTGTCAGACAAAACAAGTAAGTCATTTTTTTCAAATTCCATTACATTTTATACTAACTTGTTGTTTTTTATGAATCAGGCACCTACATTAGAATTCAAACCAATGCCGGTTCACTTCAAGTATCACCTTCCATTCAAGGACCAATTCCATGCCGTTTGATTTTATTTATGTTAATAAAAATAAATAAATAAAAATAAAAAAATAAAAAAAGATACTAAACATGGAGAAAGATGGAGCCTTCACAGAGGATGTTTACGTGAAGCCCCACTACGAGGCGTCGAAGCAGAAGGAATAGAAGCGGAAGGCATAGGAGCAGAAGGCATAGAAGCAGGAGGCATAGAAGCGGAAGCCATCGGAGCGGGAGGCATCGGAGCTAGAGCATTCCAGGCCTCAATACTTGGCCAAGCGCTGGATGACCCAGGAAAAAGGTGCCTCTGGAGATAAGACGCAAGCCTTTGACGGTCACTGTGAATTCGACCCTCAGATTCTTGCCGCTCATCAAGCTTCCTCTTCATCCCCGACGAATAGTTATTTGCAAGCACATGCAAACTTCTATTCTCGTACTTAAGCTGCTGGATCTCTTGCTTAAGTCTTTCCACCTCTGCCATCAACGATTCCACTTGGCGGGACCGAGCAAGCAGGCGTAGGCCCATGTTGGACACAGAGCTCGCACACTGAACACTAAGTGCGAGGGACTCTTGAACGGCCAACTCATCGGACCGTCCTGATGATGCGAGATTTATACGCACACAAATTAAACCCTCTTTTTGACAATTGTAGTAATGATGTAAGTAGGGATCGTTCTGGACCGGGGATTAGGAGGGATTGTTAATCACTTGAATTTGACTCAAAAACGTAAAAACACAATATAAAACACTATAGTAGACTCAAAGAATTCAAAAATACTTTAAAACATAAACTAAACAGATTCTAAGCATTAAAGAACAAGAAAGTAAAGGGGGGTTTAGGACTTGACGAAAATTGAAATAACGAAACAAGTTAATAAACTAGACAGAATGTAAATATGAATATGATGAAAGTATGGATGAATGGATGCTAGCCAAGGGGTTCATCTCCACACATGTTACACTTGCATAATAAAATGATTTCCAATTGGTCTTTCGATAAATTATGAAACTCAACGCCCCGGGTTAATTAGGTCCGCTTAAATTAACCGTCAAGTTTTCCTTAAGTTAATGAATTGGATGGGTTAGCGCAACTGATGCGTGATTTATACGCACACAAATTAAACCCTCTTTTATCAATTGTAGTAAGTATGCAAGTAGGGATCGTTCTGGACCGGGGATTAGGAGGGATTGTTAATCACTTGGATTTGACTCAAAAACGTAAAATAAATTTTAAAACACTATACTAGACTCAAAGAATTGCAAAACTAAACTTTAAAACACTCAAACAAACCAAAAGACTCAAACAGTACCCAAAGCACTTATAAACACAAACTAAATGTATTTCTAATTAATCTAACACTTTAAAATAAATGGGGGATTGGTTTTGGATGAATTTAAACTAAAACAGAAACTTGGAATTAAAACAGATTCTAAAAAAAAAAAAACGAAATTAATGAAATAGAATGATGAAAAACTAGTTAGAGGGTTCCTTATCCACACATGAACATAAGCATATAATTTGACTCCCAGTTATGACTTCAACAAACGATGAATGACAATGCTCCAAGTTAATTAGGTCCGCTTAAATTAACCTTCAGATTTCCCTAGATTCATTGGATTGAATGGGATACGCATTACAACCAAATTATTCCTAATCAAAGTCTCTCACATGGAATACGCATGATAGAGACATTCAACAAAGATCATTAAGTTCAACGGAAATCATAAACATTGACTAGGCATTCATAACTATGGAATACGCATGTTAATCCAGCCTAGGGTTTACTAAACACAATCGTGACTAGCGATTTTTACTACTCATGAATATAAGTTCATAACGATTAGGTGAAATTCCCTTATATCCTAGCATCAAGTCTTAGGCATGCAAATTAAGTGTCGACCCTCAACCCACATACATAAACAAGTTCTTAATCAAAACAGAAAAGTAACCCACATCTAAAGTTCATGAATTCATAACTGGAGTAAATCAAATCATAACCAACATATGTCCATGGCTTCAAATTCGCCTCTAACTAAAAAGAAATTAGTTTCACATGTTTAACATAATTGAATAACAAGTTAAATTAAACATGAAAACAGAAACAAGAAAAGAAAGAACAAATGGATGGAAAGTTAGCTACGGGGTTCATCTCCACATATGTTATACTTGCATAATAAAACGATTTCCAATTGCATTTCAACAAATCATTAATTCTCAACGCCCCGGGTCAATTAGGTCCGCTTAAATTAACCGTCAAGTTTTCCTTAAGTTAATGAATTGGATGGGTTAGCGCAACGCAATTCACCACATTCTCCAAAAGTCCTTTACGTGAACAGCACAATAAAGATACAATCAAAGATCATTAAGCATTATGAAAACTATAAGTGTTGACGAGGCATTCGTTACTATGATGAGCATGAAACTCGTGCCAAGAATTCATTTAACGCGATTGTTTATAAGCAACCTCCACTACTTGTGAATATAAGTTCATAACGATTAGGTGAAATTCACTTATATTCTAGCGTCATATTTATGCATGAAAATTAAGCGCGCATTCTTAATAAACATTCATAAATAAGTTATCAATCAAACAGTTAAACAAATTGAACCACAACTTATGAAACGCAATTAGAATTAATCAAATCAAAATGCAAGCATAAACATATATTTCGAATCACCCCCTAGCTAAAGGGGGTTTAGTTCCTCATATCTTTGAAATCAAAGAAACACCTAAACATTCCAACAACTCAAAATTTGAATTGTATGAACGTTTAGGCACTCTTCTCTTCCTCGTTGTTGTAGCACAAGGTTTAAGGATAGGTTGGTTGATGGGATGGAAGTGTGGAATGGAGTGGAAATGGAGAAAATGGAGAAGGGGAAATGTTTGTGTATTACAATGGAAAAATGAGATTATGGTGCGGATTCCTCTCCCCTTAAACATGAATGAGTGATAGGTATATATAGGTGGAAGTGCATGGATTGATGAAGATTAGTGGGAGATAATGGCAATGCATGGATAATGGATAATGAGAAGTGGACGATTAATGGGAAGTGGAGAGATGGTTTGCACGGTTTTGGGTGGATTAAATGGATGGCTATGGATTAAAGGGAATTAAGGGGTGGTGCGGCTGAATGAATAATGGGAGTATTATAATGGAGTGAATGGCTTAATGGTTGAATAATGGGAGTGTTAGGTTTTTATTAATAATGGGAGGTCACGGCTTGAAACTTTTCTTTTGTTAAATGGGGGGGGTTTAGTGGGAAGGTATAATGGCATATTAGGGTGATGGAATAGATAATAAAATGGCATGAATGGGTGCTCCGAATTAGGGAATAGAATATTAGGGTTATGGAATTATGGTGGCTGATTAATGCACGGTTTTGGATTAAAGGGAATTAGGGTTTATGGATGATGGATAGGAATGGTGGGATGCACGGCTTAGGAGGAAGATTGTGTGATGCATAGTTTTGGACGTTCATTCCTCGTGCTCTATTTGCGTACACCACATTCCAGCTCAGTTTTGCTCCAAAAGCTCCAAATTGCATCATTTCATGTAATATGTCCTTTAAACCTGAAAACACATGAAAGTAGCTTAAAAGACTACTTTAACGAAGAAAACATAACAAAAATGCATAAGAACTAGCTAACTAAGGCGCATAAATATGCTCCTATCAAATTCCCCCACACTTAACTTTTGCTAGTCCTCGAGCAAAACAAAACAACTAAAGTAAACAAAACGAAACAAAACAAAGAAAACAACCTAAACCTTCCAACGTTTGCCTCAGGGATTTCCAATGAAACATGACATGTCAAAGATCATTACTCACATAGCTTTTAGTCCTACTTCCCCTTAAGCACATACTTTAATCATAGTCACCATTCACTAGTTCGCATTTAATCAATTAAAACATATTTTGAATGTAGTAACATGCCTTAGAGAATTCCCTCAATTCCTCACTCGTTATGCACTCAATTTTCACTCAAATTTTCTGACTACACACCCTACACTAGTTATATGTGAGAAGATTGATGTAAACATGAAAGACTAGTACTCACATACGTTATACAAAGAAAGCAATTTCGGGAGTAATTAAACGTGTATGGATATGATCTCATGAATGGGATTCTACTACTTAGATGCGAGAACCAGTGATACCATATGCTCATACCAAATTCAAACTCCACAATTGAAATGCACAACACTCAAGATAGAAGTCAAGGGTTGTAACGGGGCTTGGGGTATTGGCTCACAAGGGAAGGTAGGGATAAACAAAAGTTCTTTAAGCAATAGCAAGTAAAGCAATGAAATTAAGACCTAGAATTCCCTTAGAATGCAAAAATCAACTTTTAGACAAATAGGGGAAACACAAACAACTCTTAGGGCCTAATTCATTGTTTTGGGCCCTTACTTCAACAACCAATACTTTTCAAATTTTTTTTTTTTTTTTTTTTTTTTTTTTTTTTTAACCGTGCCTATGGCATAAAAAAAAAACTCACATAAATACACTTTCCCCCACACTTATTTCCTGCAACACATTAATCAAAAGGAATTCATTGCTTACTATGCTTCAAGAACAAGGGTAAGGATGGTCCTAATCTAGGCTAGGTGAGGATAATGCGGGTTAACAAAGAAAGTAGGCTAGACAAGGCTCAACGGGGTTAAATCCTATAAAACAAATGAAAAGGGAAATATGGCAATTTGGCTATGGTGTTCACTACACAACTTCATCTTGAATACGTGTTATGCAAATCAATGACATGCTTTGAATGAAATGGGCATGAGTTCTAGCATTTGGAACTAAGTGATGAAACGCCTTCTAAGTAGCAACCAAGCAAAGAATAATGAGATCATGCAACGACTTTAGAAAACAAAGAATGCACAGATTTTAACTCTCCAAATAAACATTTAAGCTCAAGTCTCACAGGGATGTAGTGTTAGTTTGAGCTCATTCCTTCAAGCATGTTATAAAAACTAATTTTTTTTTTCTTTGTGATTGCATGTGAATTCGTGAACTATAACTACAACCAAGCATAAACCAAAGAGTATATCAAACGTCCATCCATGTTTGTAACTTTCTTTAACCGTCATGCAATTAAAAACCAAATCCTCATCATTGTGTTGGAAGGTAACCTACGACACAAACACACAAAAACAACTCTTTTTGGTTTTTTCAAAACAATTTTTCAAATTTTTATGGGATTTTCGAATTTTTAAGTCAAAACACATTAAAACAGTTTAAAAACATTTTAAAACAGCAAGGATCAATACTTGAAGTTATGGGTGATAAAATCCAACAAATTTGCATCAACATACTTAGTTACCCCCCCACACTTAAATCAAACATTGTCCTCAATGTTTTAAGCTTAAAACACACCAAACAAAAGAAAACATATAAAACAGCAACTAAACATACTAAACATGGCAGAATGTAATTAACAAAGAGAAGAGTTTAGGTACGCAAATCTGGTTATGGAGTGTAAATTCCATCTTCTCCTTGATAATTGCATTGAGGCTTTATCTTGGTGATTCCACAGGCTTACTCTTGAACTGGTTTCTGCCCATCGTTGATTTTCCTTTGTGCTACTTCTTGAACTGGGCAGCATGATGGTTCTTTTGGTCTTCCCCGAAGGTCTGAGCTTTCCCCCTTTATCTGTTTCTTTGTTCAATCTTTGCAGGAGTGGTCCCTTCTCTGGAAGTGTATCAACCGTTGAAGATGACTACTCGAGAGCAACGCCAGGTAAGCAATCAGGAATAGGTTCCAGGCAGTTGGCTCCAGATCGGAAGACTGACTCCAAGTGCCGGCTGATTGCTTCTTTCACTTTGCCATGCGAGTAAGAACAAGGACAAAGAAAAAGACAGGGAAAGAGCATGATATGAGATACTTTTGCTTTTGACCTTTATGATATGAGATACCTTTGCTTTTGAAGAAGCGGTGCATGAATCAGCACATGCATTTCCTCCTGGGTCATCTTTACTCCAGGCGTCTGGTATCATCTTTGGGGAAGAAGAAAATTTTGAGTAATTCAAAAGGCTTTGCTGGGAGTGCGCCCTCAGAGGTGAGAGAGAGTTGGTGGGCATTTTCTTCAAGTCTGCCTTGCCATAAGAGATGAAGGTCGACAAATATAGGGATTTTCTGAATAGAAAGTGGTGGTACTGCTCTTTTACCCTCTGTCGACAGACGTCTCTTCGATTTCTGAACGAACGGCTCTTCGATTTCTGCATGGCAAAAGTAGTCACGGGTGCGGCTCTTTTGACAAAGCTGCACGCGTTTTCTGAAAAGCAGAGAAAGCGTCGCCGAACTTTGCGCTTGTCGGCTAAAGACGTGTAATTGAGATGATGGCCTCCACGTGTTATCAGCTTTGTCAGATATCTTTTGACAAAGCTGAGCGCGTTTTCTGAAAAGCCGCGAATGCGTCGTCGAAATTTGCGGAGGAAAATCCGGATCTCTGAATCGGTGGACGCGTCGCCATGGCTTTTTATGGAGCTATCGATCACCCCAACAAATACACTCTGAAGAAATCCCATTCTTGAAAAATCGACTCCGGCCCTTTGAGAATTAATTCCATCCACCCCTTGAACACTTTTGAAAAATGGCAAACTCATCGAACCTTAGCTTGGAATTGAGCCTTAGCAGTGATACGGGCGCGCCGCGTCAAGGTAACGTATGGCGCCCTTCTTTCTTTTCTTCTAACGGTCCTCTCACAGGTGAAGACTCCGTGATGCAGGACGCCACAACAGCTACAATAGTAGCTAAGAACCTCCTCACTCCAAAAGATAGTAGGCTGCTGTCAGGACGGTCCGATGAGTTGGCCGTTCAAGAGTCCCTCGCACTTAGTGTTCAGTGTGCGAGCTCTGTGTCCAATATGGGCCAACGCCTGCTTGCCCGCTCCCGTCAGGTGGAATCATTGATGGCAGAGGTGGAAAGTCTCAAGCAAGAGATCAAGCAGCTGAAGTATGAGAATAGAAGTTTGCATGTGCTTGCAAACAACTATTCAACGGGCATGAAGAGGAAGCTTGATGAGCTGCAAGAATCCAATGTTCGAATGCAAAGTGACCGTCAAAGTGACCGTCAAAGGCTTTCGGCTTACTTCCAGAGGCATATTTTTCCTGGGTCATCCAGCGCTTGGCCAAGTATTGAGGCCTGGAATGCTCTAGCTCCGATGCCTTCCGCTCCGAGGGCTTCCGCTCCGATGCCTCCCGCTTCTATGCCTCCTGCTTCTATGCCTCCTGCTCCTATGCCTTCCGCTCCGACGCCTCGTAGCGGGGCTTCACGTAAACAACCTTTGTGAAGCTCCATCTTTCTCCATGTTTAGTATCTTTTTTTTTTTTTTTTTTTTTTTTTTTTTTATGAACATGCTTTGTTTTATTTAGTGCATTGGGTTGCCTCCCAAGTAGCGCTTTCTTTTATGTCTTGCAGCCGGACGAAGAACCCAATCACTCCAGGATATGTTCACGAATCGGATGAGAACTCCAAGTCATAAACTAGTACCTAGAACAAGAAACAAAACACAAATCAGAAACTAAAACTAAAATACATAATAAAGACGAACAATCCAAGGAATTAGCAAATTTTCTAATCCCCGGCAACGGCGCCAAAATTTGATGCGTGATTTATACGCACACAAATTAAACCCTCTTTTATCAATTGTAGTAAGTATGCAAGTAGGGATCGTTCTGGACCGGGGATTAGGAGGGATTGTTAATCACTTGGATTTGACTCAAAAACGTAAAATAAATTTTAAAACACTATACTAGACTCAAAGAATTGCAAAACTAAACTTTAAAACACTCAAACAAACCAAAAGACTCAAACAGTACCCAAAGCACTTATAAACACAAACTAAATGTATTTCTAATTAATCTAACACTTTAAAATAAATGGGGGATTGGTTTTGGATGAATTTAAACTAAAACAGAAACTTGGAATTAAAACAGATTCTAAAAAAAAAAAAACGAAATTAATGAAATAGAATGATGAAAAACTAGTTAGAGGGTTCCTTATCCACACATGAACATAAGCATATAATTTGACTCCCAGTTATGACTTCAACAAACGATGAATGACAATGCTCCAAGTTAATTAGGTCCGCTTAAATTAACCTTCAGATTTCCCTAGATTCATTGGATTGAATGGGATACGCATTACAACCAAATTATTCCTAATCAAAGTCTCTCACATGGAATACGCATGATAGAGACATTCAACAAAGATCATTAAGTTCAACGGAAATCATAAACATTGACTAGGCATTCATAACTATGGAATACGCATGTTAATCCAGCCTAGGGTTTACTAAACACAATCGTGACTAGCGATTTTTACTACTCATGAATATAAGTTCATAACGATTAGGTGAAATTCCCTTATATCCTAGCATCAAGTCTTAGGCATGCAAATTAAGTGTCGACCCTCAACCCACATACATAAACAAGTTCTTAATCAAAACAGAAAAGTAACCCACATCTAAAGTTCATGAATTCATAACTGGAGTAAATCAAATCATAACCAACATATGTCCATGGCTTCAAATTCGCCTCTAACTAAAAAGAAATTAGTTTCACATGTTTAACATAATTGAATAACAAGTTAAATTAAACATGAAAACAGAAACAAGAAAAGAAAGAACAAATGGATGGAAAGTTAGCTACGGGGTTCATCTCCACATATGTTATACTTGCATAATAAAACGATTTCCAATTGCATTTCAACAAATCATTAATTCTCAACGCCCCGGGTCAATTAGGTCCGCTTAAATTAACCGTCAAGTTTTCCTTAAGTTAATGAATTGGATGGGTTAGCGCAACGCAATTCACCACATTCTCCAAAAGTCCTTTACGTGAACAGCACAATAAAGATACAATCAAAGATCATTAAGCATTATGAAAACTATAAGTGTTGACGAGGCATTCGTTACTATGATGAGCATGAAACTCGTGCCAAGAATTCATTTAACGCGATTGTTTATAAGCAACCTCCACTACTTGTGAATATAAGTTCATAACGATTAGGTGAAATTCACTTATATTCTAGCGTCATATTTATGCATGAAAATTAAGCGCGCATTCTTAATAAACATTCATAAATAAGTTATCAATCAAACAGTTAAACAAATTGAACCACAACTTATGAAACGCAATTAGAATTAATCAAATCAAAATGCAAGCATAAACATATATTTCGAATCACCCCCTAGCTAAAGGGGGTTTAGTTCCTCATATCTTTGAAATCAAAGAAACACCTAAACATTCCAACAACTCAAAATTTGAATTGTATGAACGTTTAGGCACTCTTCTCTTCCTCGTTGTTGTAGCACAAGGTTTAAGGATAGGTTGGTTGATGGGATGGAAGTGTGGAATGGAGTGGAAATGGAGAAAATGGAGAAGGGGAAATGTTTGTGTATTACAATGGAAAAATGAGATTATGGTGCGGATTCCTCTCCCCTTAAACATGAATGAGTGATAGGTATATATAGGTGGAAGTGCATGGATTGATGAAGATTAGTGGGAGATAATGGCAATGCATGGATAATGGATAATGAGAAGTGGACGATTAATGGGAAGTGGAGAGATGGTTTGCACGATTTTGGGTGGATTAAATGGATGGCTATGGATTAAAGGGAATTAAGGGGTGGTGCGGCTGAATGAATAATGGGAGTATTATAATGGAGTGAATGGCTTAATGGTTGAATAATGGGAGTGTTAGGTTTTTATTAATAATGGGAGGTCACGGCTTGAAACTTTTCTTTTGTTAAATGGGGGGGGTTTAGTGGGAAGGTATAATGGCATATTAGGGTGATGGAATAGATAATAAAATGGCATGAATGGGTGCTCCGAATTAGGGAATAGAATATTAGGGTTATGGAATTATGGTGGCTGATTAATGCACGGTTTTGGATTAAAGGGAATTAGGGTTTATGGATGATGGATAGGAATGGTGGGATGCACGGCTTAGGAGGAAGATTGTGTGATGCATAGTTTTGGACGTTCATTCCTCGTGCTCTATTTGCGTACACCACATTCCAGCTCAGTTTTGCTCCAAAAGCTCCAAATTGCATCATTTCATGTAATATGTCCTTTAAACCTGAAAACACATGAAAGTAGCTTAAAAGACTACTTTAACGAAGAAAACATAACAAAAATGCATAAGAACTAGCTAACTAAGGCGCATAAATATGCTCCTATCAGCAACGCAATTCACCACATTCTCCAAAAGTCCTTTACGTGAAAAGCACAATAAAGATACAATCAAAGATCATTAAGCATTATGAAAACTATAAGTGTTGACGAGGCATTCGTTACTATGATGAGCATGAAACTCGTGCCAAGAATTCATTTAACGCGATTGTTTATAAGCAACCTCCACTACTTGTGAATATAAGTTCATAACGATTAGGTGAAAATCACTTATATTCTAGCGTCATATTCATGCATGAAAATTAAGCGCGCATTCTTAATAAACATACATAAATAAGTTATCAATCAAACGGTTAAACAAATTGAATCAACAACTTATGAAATGCAATTAGAAGTAATCAAATCAAAATGCAAGCATAAACATATATTTCGAATCACCCCCTAGCTAAGGGGGGGTTTAGTTCCTCATACAAAACAAAGAGAATTAAAATTAAACATTGAAATCAAAGAAACACCTAAACATTCCAACAACTCAAACTTGAATTGTATGAACGTTTAGGCCCTCTTCTCTTCCTCTTTATTGTAGCATAAGGTCTAAGGATAGTTGGTTTGGGGGAATGGAAGTGTGGAATGGAGTGAGGAGTGATGGAAATGGAAAGATGGTTTTTGGATTATAAGGGGAGAGATGGGAAGCTCACGGCTAGGGAAGGTTAAATGTGTTTGTAATGTGTTGTGTATGAAATGAGATGTTCATGAATGAATGAATGCAAGGGTATTTATAGGAGTAGTGGAGGGAACATATGGCTATGTCATTTGTAGGTGAAGTAGGTGGATGTTGTAGGTGAAGTAGGTGGATGTTGTAGGTGAAGTGGATGTTGTAGGTGAAGTAGGTGGATGTTATGTTAAGTGATAAGTGATAAGTGATATGATATGTGGTTATGATATGATAAGTGCATGTGGGTTAACTAATGAAGGAAATGCATGTTCAATGACAATGTGTTAGAATGGATGTGTGTTATGCATGGCATGATTGGGATTAGGAAAGGTTTAAATGTCCTAAAACTAAAGAGAACAAGGTTCCAACACTTTGGCTCCAATTAGGTCTTCAATTTCGTCCAACACTTTGGCTTCAAGCATAAGCTATCCGTCCTTAGCCCAAAAGTGCTCCAAAAGTGCTCCTTTAGCCCTTTGGACCTACAAACACACGAAAATAGCTTAAAGTACTAAAATAACTAAAGAAACATAACGTAAATGTACGAGAACAAGCTATTTAAGTCGCATGAATATGCTCCTATCAAATACCCCCACACTTATCTTTTGCTAGTCCTCGAGCAAAACAAAACAAAAGAACACGAAACTAGACAAAACGAACAAAACACAACCTACACCTTCCAACAATCGTCTCACGGATTTCCAATGCACAAGACAAGTTAAAAATCATTATTCCCACAGATTTTAGCCATCTTGACACTTAAGTACATTCTTAATCATAGTCACCACATACTAATTCACAATTAAGCATTTAAAACTATATTTTGAATGTAGTAACATGCCTTAGAGAATTTGCTCAATTCCTTACAAGATATGCTCTCGTTTTTCACACAGATTTTCTGACTACACACCCTAAACTAGTTATATGTGAGAAGATTGATGTAATCATAAAAACGAACACTCACATATATTTATTTCAAAGGAAGCAATTTCTGGAGTTAATAAGCATGTTTAGATATGATCTCATGAATGGAATGCTACTACTTAGACGCGAGAACCAGTGATACCATATGCTCATACCAAGTTCAAACTCCACAAATTGAAATACACAACACTGAAGATAGAAGTCAAGGGTTGTAACGGGGCTTGGGGTATGTGGATAACAAAGAAGGGATATGGAAAACAAAGGTTTTTAAAGAAATAGTGAGCAAAGCATTTGAATCAACTTAGAATTCACTTTTGAATGAAAACTCAACTTTTGAACAAAAAGGGAGAATTTAGACAATTTACGCCCAGAATTGGTGTTTTGGAACCCTTCTTCAATCACTTATTCTTTCATTTTTTTTTCTTTTTTTTTTTTTTTCAAGCTCTTTTTTTTTTTTTCTTTCTTTCTTTCTTTTCTCTTTTTTTTTTTCTTTTCTTTTGAATCTCAAAACATCAACACTTAAACATTCTCTCCCCCACACTTATTTTCTTTCATAATGTAACTCAAAAGGAATTCAATTAAGTCATGCTCACTATCTTTTAAGAACAAGGGTGGGGATTGTCCTAAACTAGGCTAGGTGAGGAAAATGTGGGTAAACAAAGAATAAAGGCTAAACAAGGCTCAACGGGGTTAAAACTTACAACATATATGAAGTATGGGAAGTAAGGCTATTTGGCTATGGTGGTGGTCACTACACAACTTCTTCTTGAATATGTGTTATGCAAATCAATAACATGCTTTGAATGAAATGGGCATGAGTTCTAGCATTTAGTTCTATCATGATACAATTGCATTCTAAGTAGCAACCAAGCAAGGAATAATGAGATCATGCAACAACTTTAGAAAATAAAGAATCACAGAAAATAACTCTCCAAAGAAAGTAATGGCTCGAGTCTCACAGGGATGTAGCGTTTGTTTGAGTTTCTTCCTTCAAGCATGTTACAAAAACGAATTTTTTTTTCTTTTATGATTGCATGTGAAGTCATACATTATAACCATAACCAAGCATATACCAAGAGTAAATCAAACTTTTCTCTATGTTTATAACTCTTTCTAACCGTCATGCAATTATAAACCAAATCCTTATCGTTGTGTTGGAAGGTACCCTAAGACACAAACACACACACAAAAACAACTTTAAAACAACTCTTTTTGGGTTTTTCAAAACAATTTTTCAAATTTTTATAGGATTTTCGAATTATAAAACAAAACACACTAAAACACTCTAAAACAACTTAAAAAACACCTTAAAATAGCAAGGAACAACATTAGAAGTTATGGTGGATAAAACCCTACGAATTTGCATCAAAACACTTTAGTTACCCCCCCACACTTAAATCAAACATTGTCCTCAATGTTTTAAGCATAGATTCACACAAAACATAAGTAAACACACAAAAAGCAACTAAACATATTAAACATGGCATAATGTAATTAACAAAGAGAAGAGTTTAGGGACGCAAATCTGGTTATGGAGTGTAAATTCCCTCTTCTCCTTGGTGATTACATTGAGGCTTTGATCTTTGTGATTCCACAGGCTTACTCTTGAACTGGTTTCTGCCCATCGTTGATTTTCCTTTGTGCTACTCTTGATCTGGGCAGCAGGATGGTTCTTTTGGTTTCCCCCGAAGGTCTGAGCTTCCTCCTGTTATCTGTTTCTTTGTTCAATCTTTGCAGGAGTGGTCCCTTCTCTGGAAGTGTAACAACCGTTGAAGATGACTACTCGAGAGCAACGCTAGGTAAGCAATCAGGAATAGATTCCAGGCAGTTGGCTCCAGATCGGAAGACTGACTCCAAGTGCCGGCTGATTGCTTCTTTTACTTTGCCATGCAAGTAAGAACAAGGACAAAGAAAAATACAGGGAAAGAGCATGATATGAGATACTTTTGCTTTTGACCTTGATGATATGAGATACCTTTGCTTTGAAGAAGCGGTGAATGAATCAGCACATGCTTCAATCCGCCGTTTCCTCCTGGGTCATATGTACTCCAGGCATCTGGTATCATCTTTGGGGAAGAAGAAAGAATTGAGTATTTTGAAAGGCTTTGCTGGGAGTGCGCCCTCAGAGGTGAGGGAGAGTTGGGCATTTTCTTCAGGTTTGCCCTGCCATAAAAGACGAAGGTCGACATATATAGAGATAATATCAAGTGGTGGTACTTTTTACCCTTGTCGACAAACGTTTTGATCCCGCAAATCCGGCTCTTTGAAATAGTGGCGCCTCTTCGATCTTTGAATACGCCTCTTCGATTTCTGAGCAGGCGCCCCTTCGATTTCTGAACGACGCCCCTTCGCTTTCTGAACGACACGTGGTAGTGCAGATGCGGCTCCTTTTGACAAAGCTGCATGCGTCTTCTGAAAAGCAGAGAAAGCGTCGCCGAACTTTGCGCTTGTCGGCTAAAGATGTGTAGATGCGATGATGGCCTCCACGTGTTTTCAGCTTTGTCAGAAATCTTTTGACAAAGTTGAACGCGTTTTCTTGAAAAGCCGAGGGAGCGTCGCCTAAATTACGCCGGAAAATCCGGCTCTTTGAATCGGTGGACGCGTCGTCTTGGCTTTTTATAGAGCTATCAATCACCCCAACACACACACTCTGAAGATTTCCCATTCCTGAAACTCGACTCCGGCCCTTTGTGAAATTTTAACTCCATCCACCCCTTCTCTTTGAACACTTTTGAAAAAAAATGGCAAACTCATCGAACCTTAGCTTAGATTTGAGTCTCAGCAGCGATCCGGTTGCGCCCCGTCAAGGTAATGTATGGCGCCCTTCTTTTTTATCTTCTAACGGTCCTCTTTCAGGTGAAGACTCTGTGATGCAGGACGCCACAATAGGTACAATAGTAGCTAAAAACCTCCTCACTCCAAAAGATAGTAGGCTGCTATCAGGACGGTCCGATGAGTTGGCCGTTCAAGAGTCCCTCGCACTTAGTGTTCAGTGTGCGAGTTCTGTGTCCAACATGGGCCAACGCCTGCTTGCTCGGTCCCGCCAAGTGGAATCGTTGATGGCCGAGGTGGAAAGACTTAAGCAAGAGATCCAGCAGCTTAAGTACGAGAATAGAAGTTTGCATGTGCTTGCAAATAACTATTCGTCGGGGATGAAGAGGAAGCTTGATGAGCTGCAAGAATCTGAGGGTCGAATTCACAGTGACCGTCAAAGGCTTGCGTCGTATCTCCAGAGGCACCTTTTTCCTGGGTCATCCAGCGCTTGGCCAAGTATTGAGGCCTGGAATGCTCTAGCTCCGATGCCTCCCGCTCCGATGGCTTCCGCTCCGATGCCTCCCGCTTCTATGCCTCCCGCTTCTATGCCTTCCGCTTCTGCGCCTCGTAGTGGGGCTTCACGTAAACATCCACTGTGAAGGCTCCATCTTTCTCCATGTTTAGTATCTTTCTTTTTTTTTTTTTTTTTTTTTTTTAACATAAATAAAATCAAACGGCATGGAATTGGTCCTTGAATGGAAGGTGATACTTGAAGTGAACCGGCATTGGTTTGAATTCTAATGTAGGTGCCTGATTCATAAAAAACAACAAGTTAGTATAAAATGTAATGGAATTTGAAAAAAATGACTTACTTGTTTTGTCTGACAAGAACTCAATGACAAACACCACTCCTTTGAAAGTTTCAGGGATATTGGACTTGGCCAGATTGCATGTGATGGTTATGACTTGTCCAATGTCATCAAATTCAACTTCTTTGGGCATTGTTGTCTCAAGTATATCCCCTTTGATGAATTCATGAAATTCCCTACTTTGCACCTTTGGAAGGTCTTCCAAGATGTCTTTTTCACTTTCTTCTTCCTTGGAATTCATGAACCTGCAAGGAATAGGGATATTAGGTGGAATGGGGTTAGAACTAATTGGAACAACCTTACTTGAATTAGATGGCGTAGGAGCAATAAGTGCTTCCGGCAAAGGTGCTTCAAATCCTCCCTTCGGATTTACAATGGTTGAACTAGGGAGTTTGCCTTGGTCGCAAAATTGTCCTACGAACTCCGCCTAATATCCCTATTCCTTGCAGGTTCATGAATTCCAAGGAAGAAGAAAGTGAAAAAGACATCTTGGAAGACCTTCCAAAGGTGCAAAGTAGGGAATTTCATGAATTCATCAAAGAGGATATACTTGAGACAACAATGCCCAAAGAAGTTGAATTTGATGACATTGGACAAGTGATGCGAAAATAGTTAAACACACAAATTAACCCTATGGATGACAATTGTAGTAAATGAGCAAATAGGGATCGTTCTAGACCGGGGATTAACTAGGGATGCTAATCAATGTGAAATTGACTCAAAAGACTCAAAACAACACAAACACACTCAAATCTGCCTAAAAACCACTTTCTGGGCAGATTTGAGCACAAACACAAATTTGGACGAAATTAAGTAATAACTTGACTCAAGAACGTAAAAACACAATATAAAACACTAAACTAACTCAAAGAATGTAAAACTAAACACTTAAAACATTAAAACAAACCAAAAGACTCAAACATCACCCAAAACACTCAAAACTGCCTTAAAATCACTTTCTGGGCAGTTTTGAGCACTTTGGTGAATCTGGACGAAATTGGGAAATAAAATGAATCAAAACACTTAAAAGCACAAACTAAATTGATTTCTAACTAAATTGGACATTAGAGTAAAGGGGGATTAAGGTTTTGACAAAGTTAAATTAAATAAAACAAGTTAATAAACTAGGCAGATTGTATAAACGGATTTGAGAAACAAGATGATGGATGGATTAGTTAGAGGTCCATTCTCCACACATGACACATTTATATATGAATCGATTCTCCAATTGCTTTTCATTATCTATGATGCTCAACACCCCAAGTTAACCGTGATGCACTAATTAACTCTCAAATTTTCCTTATGTTATTGAATTGGATGATGCATGCGACAATTCAAATCATTCTCCAATGGTTCTCAACATGAATGCATAGAAGAGATACAATGAGAGATCATTATGCTCTATGAGAATTATAAGTGTTGACGAGGCAATTGTAACTATGAATGCATGATACTTTTGCCAAGAATTCAATTAACGCGGTTGTGACTAGCAACCTTCACTACTCATGTTTATAAACTTGTGACGATTAGGTGAAACTCGTTTATAAACTAGCATCGAGTTTATGCATGAAGACTAAGTATGCATCCCTAATCAACATACAAAAACAAGTTTTTAATAAACATGATAATTGAATTACAATCACAACTTAACAAATCACAATTGGAAGAAATCAATTCATATTTCAAACATGTTCATGGCTTCAAACTTTCCCCTAACTAATTAGGGGTTTAGCCACTCATGATTACAACAAACTTAGAGAGTAATAACAAAGTAAACATTGAAAACAAGAATCGAAGTACACCTAAAAATTCCAACAACTCAATCTTGAATTGTATGAACGTTTAGGCCTCTTCTCCTCTAGTTGCTGCGGCACAAGGGGTTTTGGTGAGTTTTGGGGGTTATGGATGATGTAGAATGATGTGTTTAGGGTAGGGATGGATGTAGGGGAAGGTAAGGAGTGTTTTTGGGCAGAAAATATGAAGAATGGTGAAGTATGGTAGTGCTAGAGAGAGGGGAGGAATTTCTGGCGTGAATGAATGTGTATGAGAGATGGTTTTTTGAAATGGAAGAGTGTGTTGTTTGTGGCTGCAATGCATGCTTATTTATAGGTGAAATGGGGGGAACATGATGACTAGGAATTAGGTGGAAAGCTGAAATGGTGATGGGAGATGCATGTGGCTGTTTGTGCATGTGATTAAAGGGTGGAAATGCATGTGCTTTGACAGAAATGAAAGGGAATGCACGGTTTTGGTTGATTTCTGGTGGTTGTGAGGTGGAAATCTAGGTGGAAATGGATGTGGATTAAAGCTATGTGAATGATTAAGGTGAATGTGCATGAGTGCATGTGAAATCTGCCAAGATGCATGTGTTATGAAGTGGATTTTCTGCAAAGGCAAGGTGAATGTGCATGTGATTAAATTAAAAGATGGAATGCATGTGAAAGGTTGGAGATTGAATGATTAAAGTGCATGTGGCTGATTTATGAAGGGGAAATGCAAAGGGGAAATCTGGAAATGGGATAGGAGCCACGGCATTGTGTGGTGTTTGTTTGAATGTTTGCAATGATGAAATGGATGGGAGTGGTTTGATGAATGAGTGGATGGAATGATGAAAGAATAAAAGGGAATGATGAAAGGGGAACAAGTGCATGTTAGCCACGGCAAGGAATGCATTTTCTGAATGAATGAAGGCAGGTTATGTGGAAGGGCTTGAACAAAGGTAGAAGCATGGCACAAAGGTGAATGGGTGATGTGTGAATGTGGTTGAATGATTAAAGTGTAAATGATTAATGAATGGTTCTTTGTTGATGGTGGAAATCTGAAATGATGAAGTGGAATGTGCATGTGGCTGCAATGATGGTGTTTTGCACGGCAATGATGGAGAAAGAATGTGTGGATGCATGGTTGTGTTGGTGATGAATGTGAACTCTTTGTTCTTCATTTTCATTCCTTTGGTCTTCAATTTCGTCCATCTACTTGGCTTTAAGCATATGCAATCCATTCCAATCTCTAATTTGCTCCAAAAGGCTCCGAAAGGCATCCTTTTGCATCCTTAGCCATATGAACCTATAAACACACGAAAATGACTTTAAACACTAAATTAAGTAAGAAAACACAACATAAATGCATAAGAACTAGCTAACTAAGGCGCATAAATATGCTTCTATCAAATTCCCCCACACTTAGCTTTTGCTAGTCCTCGAGCAAAACAAAGAAACAAAACATAACCTAAACCTTCCAACGTTCACCTCAGGGATTTCCAATGGTACATGACAAGTTAAAAATCATCATCCCCACAGATTTGAGTCATCTTTACAATTGAAAACATACTTAATCATAGACACCACTTACTAGTTCACAATTAATCGATTAAAAGAATGTTTTGAATGTAGTAACATGCCTTAGAGAATTTGCTCAATCCTTACAAGATATGCACTCAATTTTCACTCAGATTTTCTAACTACACACCCTATACTAGTTATATGTGAGAAGATTGATGTAAATATGAAAACGAATGCTCACATATACGTATAACAAAGAACGCAATTTATGGAGTTAATAAGCATGTTTAGAAATGATCTCATGAATGGAATGCTACTACTTAGATGCGAGAACTAATGACCATATGCTCATACCAAATTCAAACTCCACAAATTGAAACACATAACACTCAAGAATGAAGTCAAGGGTTGTAACGGGGCTTGGGGTAGTGGTTAACAAAGAAAAGATAAAGAGAACAAGCGTTCTTCAAGTAATAGTAAGCAAAGTAGTGTACTTAAGACTTAGAATTCATTTAGATTGCAGAAATTAACTTTAAAACACAAGGGGAAGACTTAGACAACTCCTTAGGGCCGAATTCATTGTTTTGGACCCTTACTTCAACAAACAATACTTTGGAATTCTTTTTCACAACTTTTCAACTCTTTTTCATACTTTTCACGCTTTTTTTTTTTTTTTCTTTTTCTTTTCTTTCATGCCGTGCCTATGGCACACAAATTCTCACACAAGAACACTTCCCCCACACTTGTTTTCTGCCAACATAAATCAAAAGAAATTCAATTTGAATCATGCTTTACTAAGCTTTAAGAACAAGGGTGTGGATGGTCCTAATCTAGGCTAGGTGATGATAATGTGGGTTAACTTGAACATAAAATGACATGGGATACACGGCAATATGGCTAAGGTGGTGGTCACTACACAACTTCATCTTGAATCTGTGTTATGCAAATCAATAACATGCTTTGAATGAAATGGGCATGAGTTCTAGCATTTGGAACTAAATGATGAAACGCCTCTAAGTAGTAACCAAGCAAAGAATAATGAGATCATGCAACGACTTAGAAAACAAAAATGCACAGATTCTAACTCTCCAAATAAACGTTTAGGCTCAAGTCTCACAAGGTTGTAGCGTTAATTTGAGTTCCTTCCTTCAAGCATGTTACAAAAACTGATTTTTTTTTTTTTTCTTTATGATTGCATGTGAAGTCATAAGTTATAATCACAACCAAGCATACACAAAGAGTAAATCAAACTTTCATCCATGTTAATCACTCTCTTTAACAGCCATGTAATTACAAACCGAATCCTCATCATTGTGTTGGAAGGTACCCTAAAACAAAAACAAACACACAAAAACACTTTGAAAACAACTCTTTTTGGGTTTTTAAAACAAATTTTTCAAATTTTTATGTGATTTTCGGATTTTTACTTCAAAACACAATAAAACACACCAAAACTGCTTAAAAACACTTAAAAACAGCAAGGAACAAGTCTATAAGTAAAGGGTGATAAAATCCCATGAATTTGCATCAAAAACACTTAGTTACCCCCCCCACACTTAAATCAAACATTGTCCTCAATGTTTCAAGCATAAAATCACACAAAACACAAAGAAACACACAAACAGCAAGTAAAACAACTAAATAGGCAGATTCGAAATAAACAACAAAGTGAAGGGGTTAGGAACGCAAATCTGGAATTGGAGTGATTCCTTGAGCTTCCTTTGTTGAATTGCATGGGTTGCCTCCCAAGTAGCGCTTTCTTTAACGTCTTGCAGCCGGACGAAGACACGTTCATGCTCCATTGGAGCCCACGGCATGGAGTGGGGTCTCCTCCACGACATGCTCCACAAAGTTCTCATAGTATGGCTTCAATCTATGTCCGTTCACCTTGAACTCGTGGCCACTTTTTAAGCTTTGGACTTGGACTGCACCATGAGGAAAAACATTAGTAACAACAAGAGGTCCAATCCATTTAGAACGTAACTTACCAGGGAATAACCGAAGTCTTGAATCAAAAAGCAACACTTTCTGCCCCTTGGAGAACGTTTTGGTACGAAGCATCTTATCATGATAAGCCTTCGTCTTGTCCTTGTAGATGCGAGCATTCTCGTAAGCCTCGTTCCTAATCTCCTCAAGTTCATCTAATTGGAGCTTCCTATGAACTCCAGCAGCGTCTATGTCCAAATTGAAGGTTTTCACAGCCCAATGTGCCTTGTGCTCTAACTCAACGGGCAAATGACATGGCTTACCATATATAAGCCGAAAAGGTGACATGCCAAGGGGAGTTTTGTAAGCCGTACGATAGGCCCACAATGCATCGTCCAAGCGCAAACTCCAATCTCTTCTTGAGGGTCCCACGGTTTTCTCTAGGACTTGTTTGATCTCCCTATTTGAAACCTCCGCTTGCCCATTGGTTTGAGGGTGATAAGGTGTGGAAACCTTATGAGTAACGTTGTACTTCTTGAGCAAAGCTTCAATGGTGCGGTTACGAAAGTGAGAACCCCCATCACTAATTAAAACTCGTGGCATCCCAAACCTAGCAAAAATATTAGATTTCACAAAATCTGCAACAACCTTAGAATCGTTAGTACGGGTGGCTTTGGCTTCCACCCATTTGGAAACATAATCGACAGCTAGCAAGATATAAGTGAAACCAAAAGATGGAGGGAAGGGGCCCATGAAATCAATACCCCACACATCAAAAATTTCCACAAATGAGAGAGATTGTTGTGGCATTTGGTCCTTAGGCCCTATGTTACCTGTTCTTTGACACTTATCGCATGTTAAACAAAACATTTTAGCATCTTTAAAGAGATTAGGCCAATAAAATCCAGATTGTAACACCTTTAGGGCTGTCCTTTGGGTGCCAAAATGTCCCCCACATGCATAAGTATGGCAGAATGTAAGAATGGAATTAAATTCAGATTCGGGCACACATCTACGCATAATCTGATCTGGGCAGAATTTCCATAAATATGGATCATCCCAAACATAAAAACGTGCATCATGAACAAGTTTATCACGTTGGAACTTGTTTAGGGTACTAGGAACTTGCTTAGACACCAAGAAATTGACCAAATCGGCATACCAAGGGGTTCTTACCTCAATGGACAGAAGTTGCTCATCCGGAAACGTTTCTAAAATGGGGGTGGACTCTTCCTCACGCACCATTCTACTTAGGTGGTCAGCCACCACGTTTTCACACCCTTTCTTGTCTCGGATTTCAAGATCGAACTCTTGAAGTAGGAGCATCCAACGAATGAGTCTTGGCTTAGCCTCCTTTTTGGTGAGAAGATACTTCAAGGCTGCATGGTCAGTGAAAACAATTACTTTAGTACCAAGAAGATATGATCTAAACTTATCTAAAGCAAATACAACCGCCAAGAGTTCTTTTTCGGTTGTAGAATAATTCAATTGAGCATCATTTAAAGTGCGTGAAGCATAATAAATAACATGTGGCTGTTTATTTTTCCTTTGACCCAAAACAGCCCCAAGTGCATAATCCGATGCATCACACATCAATTCAAAGGGAATGGACCAATCCGGGGGAGTTATGATGGGTGTCGTGGTGAGTAAGTCTTTTAGATGCTTGAATGCCTTCTCACACGCCTCGTTGAACTCAAAAGACACATCCTTTTGGAGTAGGCGGCATAGGGGTTGTGCAATCTTGGAAAAGTCCTTGATAAATCGTCGATAGAATCCTGCATGGCCAAGAAAAGAACGGACCTCTCTAACCGACGTAGGAGAGGGTAAGTGACGTACAAGATCTATTTTAGACTTATCAACTTCAATTCCTTTTTCAGAGATGATATGACCCAAAACTATACCTTGTTTAACCATAAAATGACATTTTTCCCAATTCAAAACAAGGTTAGTTTCCATGCATCTTTTCAAGATTAAAGTGAGATTATGCAAACAAGCATCAAATGAGTCTCCAAACACACTAAAATCGTCCATAAATACTTCAATTATCTTTTCAACATAATCAGAGAAGATACTTACCATGCATCGTTGGAAAGTGGCCGGTGCATTGCATAAACCAAATGGCATACGACGATATGCAAAAGTACCAAATGGACAAGTAAAGGTGGTCTTTTCTTGATCATCCGGCGTTATGACAATTTGATTATAACCCGAATAACCATCAAGAAAGCAATAAAAAGAATGACCGGCTAACCTTTCAAGCATTTGATCAATGAATGGCAAAGGGAAGTGATCTTTCCTTGTTGCGGCATTTAGCTTTCTATAGTCAATGCACACCCTCCAACCGGTTTGAATGCGTGTAGGCACAAGTTCATCTTCTTCATTCTTCACCACAGTCACTCCGGATTTCTTTGGCACAACTTGAACCGGTGAAACCCAACGGCTATCCGAGATAGGATAGATCACCCCACAATCTAGAAGCTTGATAATCTCCTTTTTCACAACTTCCATCATTGGAGGGTTGAGCCGGCGTTGAGCCTCTCTGGTTGGTTTAGCCCCCTCCTCTAAAAGTATGCGATGCATGCAAGTTGTAGGACTAATACCCTTTATGTCGGCCAAGGTCCATCCTATGGCCGTCTTGTGCTCTTTCAACACCCGAATCAATTTCTCCTCCTCCATTGCTGTGAGGGATAAGGAAACTATGACAGGCAACGTCTCATTGTCTCCCAAATAGACATACTTCAAATGATCCGGCAATGGTTTAAGCTCAAGAATGGGTGCCTGAATCACTGAAGGTAACAACTTGTTAGTCGAAACAGGAATTGGACTCGGTTTTGGAGGCTTACCAAAGTGTTGTGGCAATGACTCAAGTGCAGCAACCATCTCGGCCTCATCTTCACTTCTAGGCACGGCAAAACCAGATTTTTGCCCAATTCCTTGTGCAATTGTTGTTTCAAGTGTATCCCTCTCCAAAGAATCGAGAAATTCCTGCGCCAAATCATCAATTATATCAATAGAAAAGCAAGAATGATCGTCCTTAGGAAATTTAATACTTTCAGAAAGATTGAAATCAATGACTTCCCCATCAAATTCCATCGTTAAAGTTCCTTTAAACACATCTATCTTGGTGCGGGCTGTTTTCATGAAGGGCCTCCCTAATAGAATCGGTAATGGGGTGGAATGGGGTGAATCCTCCATGTCAAGCACGTAGAAATCCGCTGGAAAAATCAAGTTATCAACCTGTACCAAAACATCTTCCAAAACACCCTTTGGATATGCATTAGAACGATCGGCTAATTGAATTATCACACCATCATTTTTAAGCTCACCTAAGTTCATAGATGCATAAATAGAGTATGGCATAACATTAATCGAAGCCCCTAAGTCTAACATGCATTGTTCAAACTTAGTATTACCAATAACGCACGGAATTGTAAAACTACCCGGATCTTTGCATTTAGGGGGTAATTTCCTTTGTAACACAGCAGAGACATTTTCACTTACCTGGACCACCTCCTTGTTTGAAATCCTCTTCCTCGTTGTGCAAAGCTCTTTTAAGAACTTGGCATACTTAGGGACTTGCTTGATTGCATCAAGGAGCGGAATGTTAACTTGAACTTTCCTAAAGGTTTCCAAAATGTCCTTTTCACTCTCCTCCTTCTTTGATTGCCTAAACCTGCTAGGAAAGGGCACGTTTAGTGGAATGGAACTTGACAAAGTCGAATTTGGACTTACCTTAGGCATATTGGACGGTTTTGGCACAATAGGGGGCTGCGGCAAAGATTCTTTCACCCTTGCCGTGGCCTTTATTCCTTGTTCCTCCTCTTCTTGCAGCAACACGTCCTCTTCTTGACTTGTTTTGGACGTGCTTGGGGTGGTTTCGACCTCCTTACCACTTCTCAACATGATTGCCTTGGCAGATTCGAATCCTCCCCTTGGATTGACAACGGTTGAGCTAGGGAGCTTGCCTTTGTCTCGGAATTGTCCTACAAATTCCGCAATCTGCCCAATTTGTTTCTCCAAGTGATCCACCCTTTTGTCTTGGTTTTGCATGGCTTTGGTTTGATCCTCTTGCCCCTGAGACAAATTGGTAAGTAATTTAAGAAGTGTTTCATTGCCCAACGACGTACCTTGATTGTTTTGGGCAGGTTGTGCTTGGTTTGGATTGGGGCCGAATGGCTTGGTGTAGAACCCCGGGGGTTGTTGTCTAAAGCCTCCTTGTTGTTGAGGTTGTTGAGGTTCCCTCCACTTGAAGTTTGGATGGTCTCTCCAACCCGGATTGTATGTGTTGGAATATGGATCATTCCTTGGTTGATTGTGGTTCGGAAATCCCATGGCATTTGCACTCTCCCATCCCCCATTCTCAATCAATTGAGGGCATTTTTCCGAAGGGTGTCCTTGGATAGAACATACACCACATACAATCGGTCCTTGTATCTTCATTCCTTCGGCCATCTGAGACACAATAGAAGTAAGATTAGCTATCTGAGATTGAATATCGGATTGAGAACTTACCTCATTCAAGTGTTGCCGTGGGGGGTCCCTTTGCCCAAGTCCTTCATATTGTTGTGCATTTAGAGCACGGTTTGCAATTAGGGTCTTGGCCGACATAGGAGTTTTGTCCACCAATGCACCTCCCGCCGAAGCATCGAGCATTTGCCTTTCAATGGGAAGAAGGCCCTCATAGAAATATTGAAGGAGAAGCTCCTCCTTCATTTGATGTTGAGGACACGATGCAACAAGGGCTTTAAAACGCTCGTAGTATGCCGGAAAAGATTCTCCTTGACTTTGTTGGATTCCGCTAATTTTCTTCCTCAAGAGAATGACTCTTGAAGTAGGGAAGAACTTCTCCAAGAACGCTCTCTTCATGCTCTCCCAAGAAGTAACGGTCCCGGGTGCCAATTCATAAAGCCAATCCTTAGCCTTTTCCACAAGAGAGAATGGAAAAGCTTTCATCATTAGAATGTTCCCATCGACATTTATGGGTGTCATGCTCGAACAAACAACCTCGAACTCCTTGAGATGCTTGTTGGGATCTTCCATGGAAAGCCCATGGTATTTCGGAATGTGGTGCAACAAGCTTGACTTCAACTCGAATTCATCGGTCTTGCCTTGGGCAGCCACGGGGTATTGAATGCATAATGGTGCGGCATTGGCCAACCCCGAGGCCGAAAGCTCTTTAATGGTCCGATTGTCTGCTGCCATAACTTCTTCTTCCACACTTTCAAACTCAGATTCGGCCTCTGAACTTGAACTAGGTTCACTAGGTTCGGGATGCCTCCTCTTTCTTCTCAAATCACGTTCAAAATCGTCGTTAAAGTCCAAGATATGTGCATGCACAGTTTGAGAACTCCGCGTCATGCACTAGTACCTAAACCAAGAAAACAAAACAAAATGAGAAAACTAGGTAAATTACACTAAAAACATACGGCAAAAACACAAGGGATTAGCAATTTTGCTAATCCCCGGCAACGGCGCCAAAATTTGGTGCGAGAATTTATACGCGCACAAATTAAACCCTCTTTTTGACAATTGTAGTATAAGTATAAGTAGGGATCGTTCTAGACCGGGGATTAACTAGGGATGCTAATCAATGTGAAATTGACTCAAAAGACTCAAAACAACACAAACACACTCAAATCTGCCTAAAAACCACTTTCTGGGCAGATTTGAGCACAAACACAAATTTGGACGAAATTAAGTAATAACTTGACTCAAGAACGTAAAAACACAATATAAAACACTAAACTAACTCAAAGAATGTAAAACTAAACACTTAAAACATTAAAACAAACCAAAAGACTCAAACATCACCCAAAACACTCAAAACTGCCTTAAAATCACTTTCTGGGCAGTTTTGAGCACTTTGGTGAATCTGGACGAAATTGGGAAATAAAATGAATCAAAACACTTAAAAGCACAAACTAAATTGATTTCTAACTAAATTGGACATTAGAGTAAAGGGGGATTAAGGTTTTGACAAAGTTAAATTAAATAAAACAAGTTAATAAACTAGGCAGATTGTATAAACGGATTTGAGAAACAAGATGATGGATGGATTAGTTAGAGGTCCATTCTCCACACATGACACATTTATATATGAATCGATTCTCCAATTGCTTTTCATTATCTATGATGCTCAACACCCCAAGTTAACCGTGATGCACTAATTAACTCTCAAATTTTCCTTATGTTATTGAATTGGATGATGCATGCGACAATTCAAATCATTCTCCAATGGTTCTCAACATGAATGCATAGAAGAGATACAATGAGAGATCATTATGCTCTATGAGAATTATAAGTGTTGACGAGGCAATTGTAACTATGAATGCATGATACTTTTGCCAAGAATTCAATTAACGCGGTTGTGACTAGCAACCTTCACTACTCATGTTTATAAACTTGTGACGATTAGGTGAAACTCGTTTATAAACTAGCATCGAGTTTATGCATGAAGACTAAGTATGCATCCCTAATCAACATACAAAAACAAGTTTTTAATAAACATGATAATTGAATTACAATCACAACTTAACAAATCACAATTGGAAGAAATCAATTCATATTTCAAACATGTTCATGGCTTCAAACTTTCCCCTAACTAATTAGGGGTTTAGCCACTCATGATTACAACAAACTTAGAGAGTAATAACAAAGTAAACATTGAAAACAAGAATCGAAGTACACCTAAAAATTCCAACAACTCAATCTTGAATTGTATGAACGTTTAGGCCTCTTCTCCTCTAGTTGCTGCGGCACAAGGGGTTTTGGTGAGTTTTGGGGGTTATGGATGATGTAGAATGATGTGTTTAGGGTAGGGATGGATGTAGGGGAAGGTAAGGAGTGTTTTTGGGCAGAAAATATGAAGAATGGTGAAGTATGGTAGTGCTAGAGAGAGGGGAGGAATTTCTGGCGTGAATGAATGTGTATGAGAGATGGTTTTTTGAAATGGAAGAGTGTGTTGTTTGTGGCTGCAATGCATGCTTATTTATAGGTGAAATGGGGGGAACATGATGACTAGGAATTAGGTGGAAAGCTGAAATGGTGATGGGAGATGCATGTGGCTGTTTGTGCATGTGATTAAAGGGTGGAAATGCATGTGCTTTGACAGAAATGAAAGGGAATGCACGGTTTTGGTTGATTTCTGGTGGTTGTGAGGTGGAAATCTAGGTGGAAATGGATGTGGATTAAAGCTATGTGAATGATTAAGGTGAATGTGCATGAGTGCATGTGAAATCTGCCAAGATGCATGTGTTATGAAGTGGATTTTCTGCAAAGGCAAGGTGAATGTGCATGTGATTAAATTAAAAGATGGAATGCATGTGAAAGGTTGGAGATTGAATGATTAAAGTGCATGTGGCTGATTTATGAAGGGGAAATGCAAAGGGGAAATCTGGAAATGGGATAGGAGCCACGGCATTGTGTGGTGTTTGTTTGAATGTTTGCAATGATGAAATGGATGGGAGTGGTTTGATGAATGAGTGGATGGAATGATGAAAGAATAAAAGGGAATGATGAAAGGGGAACAAGTGCATGTTAGCCACGGCAAGGAATGCATTTTCTGAATGAATGAAGGCAGGTTATGTGGAAGGGCTTGAACAAAGGTAGAAGCATGGCACAAAGGTGAATGGGTGATGTGTGAATGTGGTTGAATGATTAAAGTGTAAATGATTAATGAATGGTTCTTTGTTGATGGTGGAAATCTGAAATGATGAAGTGGAATGTGCATGTGGCTGCAATGATGGTGTTTTGCACGGCAATGATGGAGAAAGAATGTGTGGATGCATGGTTGTGTTGGTGATGAATGTGAACTCTTTGTTCTTCATTTTCATTCCTTTGGTCTTCAATTTCGTCCATCTACTTGGCTTTAAGCATATGCAATCCATTCCAATCTCTAATTTGCTCCAAAAGGCTCCGAAAGGCATCATTTTGCATCCTTAGCCATATGAACCTATAAACACACGAAAATGACTTTAAACACTAAATTAAGTAAGAAAACACAACATAAATGCATAAGAACTAGCTAACTAAGGCGCATAAATATGCTTCTATCAACAAGTCATAACCATCACATGCAATCTGGCCAAGTCCAATATCCCTAAAACTTTCAAAGGAGTGGTGTTTGTCATTGAGTTCTTGTCAGACAAAACAAGTAAGTCATTTTTTTCAAATTCCATTACATTTTATACTAACTTGTTGTTTTTTATGAATCAGGCACCTACATTAGAATTCAAACCAATGCCGGTTCACTTCAAGTATCACCTTCCATTCAAGGACCAATTCCATGCCGTTTGATTTTATTTATGTTAATAAAAAATAAATAAATAAAAATAAAAAAATAAAAAAAAGATACTAAACATGGAGAAAGATGGAGCCTTCACAGAGGATGTTTACGTGAAGCCCCACTACGAGGCGTCGAAGCAGAAGGAATAGAAGCGGAAGGCATAGGAGCAGAAGGCATAGAAGCAGGAGGCATAGAAGCGGAAGCCATCGGAGCGGGAGGCATCGGAGCTAGAGCATTCCAGGCCTCAATACTTGGCCAAGCGCTGGATGACCCAGGAAAAAGGTGCCTCTGGAGATAAGACGCAAGCCTTTGACGGTCACTGTGAATTCGACCCTCAGATTCTTGCCGCTCATCAAGCTTCCTCTTCATCCCCGACGAATAGTTATTTGCAAGCACATGCAAACTTCTATTCTCGTACTTAAGCTGCTGGATCTCTTGCTTAAGTCTTTCCACCTCTGCCATCAACGATTCCACTTGGCGGGACCGAGCAAGCAGGCGTAGGCCCATGTTGGACACAGAGCTCGCACACTGAACACTAAGTGCGAGGGACTCTTGAACGGCCAACTCATCGGACCGTCCTGATGATGCGAGATTTATACGCACACAAATTAAACCCTCTTTTTGACAATTGTAGTAATGATGTAAGTAGGGATCGTTCTGGACCGGGGATTAGGAGGGATTGTTAATCACTTGAATTTGACTCAAAAACGTAAAAACACAATATAAAACACTATAGTAGACTCAAAGAATTCAAAAATACTTTAAAACATAAACTAAACAGATTCTAAGCATTAAAGAACAAGAAAGTAAAGGGGGGTTTAGGACTTGACGAAAATTGAAATAACGAAACAAGTTAATAAACTAGACAGAATGTAAATATGAATATGATGAAAGTATGGATGAATGGATGCTAGCCAAGGGGTTCATCTCCACACATGTTACACTTGCATAATAAAATGATTTCCAATTGGTCTTTCGATAAATTATGAAACTCAACGCCCCGGGTTAATTAGGTCCGCTTAAATTAACCGTCAAGTTTTCCTTAAGTTAATGAATTGGATGGGTTAGCGCAACGCAATTCACCACATTCTCCAAAAGTCCTTTACGTGAAAAGCACAATAAAGATACAATCAAAGATCATTAAGCATTATGAAAACTATAAGTGTTGACGAGGCATTCGTTACTATGATGAGCATGAAACTCGTGCCAAGAATTCATTTAACGCGATTGTTTATAAGCAACCTCCACTACTTGTGAATATAAGTTCATAACGATTAGGTGAAAATCACTTATATTCTAGCGTCATATTCATGCATGAAAATTAAGCGCGCATTCTTAATAAACATACATAAATAAGTTATCAATCAAACGGTTAAACAAATTGAATCAACAACTTATGAAATGCAATTAGAAGTAATCAAATCAAAATGCAAGCATAAACATATATTTCGAATCACCCCCTAGCTAAGGGGGGGTTTAGTTCCTCATACAAAACAAAGAGAATTAAAATTAAACATTGAAATCAAAGAAACACCTAAACATTCCAACAACTCAAACTTGAATTGTATGAACGTTTAGGCCCTCTTCTCTTCCTCTTTATTGTAGCATAAGGTCTAAGGATAGTTGGTTTGGGGGAATGGAAGTGTGGAATGGAGTGAGGAGTGATGGAAATGGAAAGATGGTTTTTGGATTATAAGGGGAGAGATGGGAAGCTCACGGCTAGGGAAGGTTAAATGTGTTTGTAATGTGTTGTGTATGAAATGAGATGTTCATGAATGAATGAATGCAAGGGTATTTATAGGAGTAGTGGAGGGAACATATGGCTATGTCATTTGTAGGTGAAGTAGGTGGATGTTGTAGGTGAAGTAGGTGGATGTTGTAGGTGAAGTGGATGTTGTAGGTGAAGTAGGTGGATGTTATGTTAAGTGATAAGTGATAAGTGATATGATATGTGGTTATGATATGATAAGTGGTTAAGTGGTGATGATAAGTGATAAGTGATTAAGTGATATGATATGTGGTGATGATAAGTGATAAGTGCATGTGGGTTAACTAATGAAGGAAATGCATGTTCAATGACAATGTGTTAGAATGGATGTGTGTTATGCATGGCATGATTGGGATTAGGAAAGGTTTAAATGTCCTAAAACTAAAGAGAACAAGGTTCCAACACTTTGGCTCCAATTAGGTCTTCAATTTCGTCCAACACTTTGGCTTCAAGCATAAGCTATCCGTCCTTAGCCCAAAAGTGCTCCAAAAGTGCTCCTTTAGCCCTTTGGACCTACAAACACACGAAAATAGCTTAAAGTACTAAAATAACTAAAGAAACATAACGTAAATGTACGAGAACAAGCTATTTAAGTCGCATGAATATGCTCCTATCACCTGACAGCAGCCTACTATCTTTTGGAGTGAGGAGGCTCCTAGCTACTATTGTAGCTGTTGTGTGATGCGAGATTTATACGCACACAAATTAAACCCTCTTTTCGTCAAATTGTAGTAAGTATGTAAGTAGGGATCGTTCTAGACCGGGGATTAGGAGGGATTGTTAATCACTTGGATTTGACTCAAAAACGTAAGAACACAATGTAAAACACTATACTAGACTCAAAGAATGCAAAACTAAACTTTAAAACACTAAAACAAACCAAAAGACTCAAACATCACCCAAAACACTCAAAACTGCCTTAAAAACACTTTCTGGGCAGTTTTGAGCACTTTGGTGAATTTGGACGAATTTGTGTAATAAATTGAATGAAAACACTTAGAAACATAAACTAAGACACTTTCTAACTAAATTGGACAATAAAGTAAAGGAGGATTGAGTTTTGGACGAATTTAAACTAAATGCACAGATTCTAATTAAAACAGATTGTAAATATGAAATTGATGAAATGGAATGAATGGATGATAGAATAGCTAAGGGGTTCATCTCCATATATGTTACACTTGCATAATAAAATGATTTCCAATTGCATTTCAATAAACCATGACTTCTCAACGCTCCAAGTTAATTAGGTCCGCTTAAATTGACTTTCAGATTTCCCTAGATTCATTGGATTGAATGGAATACGCATTACAACCAAATTATTCCTAATCAAAGTCCCTAACTATGGAATACGCATGATAGAGACATTCAACAAAGATCATTAAGTTCAACGGAAATCATAAACATCGACGAGGCATTCGTTACTATGGAATACGCATGAAACTTATGCCAAGAATTCATTTAACGCGATTGTTTATAAGCAACCTCCACTACTTGTGAATATAAGTTCGTAACTATTAGGTGAAACTCACTTATATTCTAGCATCATATTCATGCATGAAAATTAAGCGCGCATTCTCAATAAACATACATAAATAAGTTATCAATCAAACGGTTAAACAAATTGAATCCACAACTTATGAAACGCAATTAGAAGTAATCAAATCAAAATGCAAGCATAAACATATATTTCGAATCCCCCCTAGCCAAGGGGGGGTTTAGTTCCTCATAACTTTGAAATCAAAGAAACACCTAAACATTCCAACAACTCAAACTTGAATTGTATGAACGTTTAGGCACTCTTCTCTTCCATTCCTCATACGTACAAAACAAAGATAATTGAATTTAAACATTGAGATCAAAGAAACACCTAAACATTCCAACAACTCAAACTTGAATTGTATGAACGTTTAGGCACTCTTCTCTTCCTCATTGTTGTATCACAAGGTCTAAGGTGTGTTTTGGGATAGTGTGAAGTGTTTTGGAGGGATGGGGAGTGGTTGGAGTGGTGTTTTGGATGATTTTCTGAACATGGACGAATTGTATGAATGGAATGGATGGTGTTTGTGAAGGGCACGGCCCCAAGGGACCAATTTCTGTTGTGAATGAATTGTGTATGAATGAGTGTGAATGAATGAGTATTTATAGGTGAAATGGGGGGAACATGACAGCTAGGTTGCATGTGCACATGTTGGTTGAATGATTATGAGTGCATGTGGCTGAAATATTAGAGGAACAAGTGCATGTGGCTGCATTGTGGTGCAATGATGGAGGAACAATCTGAAAATGCAAGGTATGGCTGGAATGATTGTGTTTGTTTGAATGTGCATGTGATTAAATTAAAGGATGCAAAGTAAATAAATAATGAATGCATGTGTTGAATTATGAAGATGCATGTGCAATGAAGTGGAATGACAATCTGAAATGGGATAGGTACCCACGGTGATGCGAGATTTATACGCACACAAATTAAACCCTCTTTTCGTCAAATTGTAGTATATGTATAAGTAGGGATCGTTCTAGACCGGGGATTAGGAGGGATTGTTAACCACTTGGATTTGACTCAAAAACGTAAAATAACAATATGAAACACTATACTAGACTCAAAGAATGCAAAACTAAACTTGAAAACACTAAGACAAACCAAAAGACTCAAAACAACACAAACACACTCAAATCTGCCTAAACACCACTTTCTGGGCAGATTTGAGCACAAACACAAATTTGGACGAAATTAAGTAATAACTTGACTCAAGAACGTAAAAACACAATATAAAACACTAAACTAACTCAAAGAATGTAAAACTAAACACTTAAAACATTAAAACAAACCAAAAGACTCAAAACAACACAAACACACTCAAAACTGCCTTAAAATCACTTTCTGGGCAGTTTTGAGCACTTTGGGGAATCTGGACGAAATTGGGAAATAAAATGAATCAAAACACTTAAAAGCACAAACTAAATTGATTTCTAACTAAATTGGACATTAAAGTAAAGGGGGATTTAGATTTATACGAAAATTGAAATAACAAAACAAGTTAATAAACTAAACAGATTGTAAAACGAATTTGATGGAATGGAATGAATGGATGATAGAATGGCTAAGGGGTTCATCTCCATACATGTTATACTTGCATAATAAAATGATTTCCAATTGCATTTCAATAAACTATGATACTCAACACCCCAAGTTAACCGTGATGCACTAATTAACCTTCAAATCTTCCTAACGTTATTGAATTGGATGATGCATGCGACAATTCAAAACATTCCCCACAAGTCCTCAACATGAATGCATAGAAGAGGTACAAGCAAGAATCATTACGCTCTATGAAAATTATAAGTGTTGACGAGGCATTCGTTACTATGGAATACGCATGAAACTTATGCCAAGAATTCGTTTAACGCGATTGTTTATAAGCAACCTCCACTACTTGTGAATATAAGTTCGTAACTATTAGGTGAAACTCACTTATATTCTAGCGTCATATTCATGCATGAAAATTAAGCGTGCACTCTCAATAAACATACATAAATAAGTTATCAATCAAACGGTTAAACAAATTGAATCCACAACTTATGAAATGCAATTAGAAGTAATCAAATCAAAATGCAAGCATAAACATATATTTCGAATTACCCCCTAGCTAAGGGGGGTTTAGTTCTTCATAACTTTGAAATCAAAGAAACACCTAAACATTCCAACAACTCAAACTTGAATTGTATGAACGTTTAGGCACTCTTCTCTTCCATTCCTCATACGTACAAAACAAAGAGTATTGAAATTAAACTTTGAAATCAAAGAAACACCTAAACATTCCAACAACTCAAAATTGAATTGTATGAACGTTTAGGCACTCTTATCTTCCTCTTCGTTGTAGCACAAGGTCTAAGGATAGTTTGATGGTGTGAATGGTTTGGGGAGTGGTGTTTGGATTAATAGGGAAGGCAAGGAGTGTTTTTGGGCAGAAAATATGAAGGATGGTGAAGTATGGCTGTGTTAGAGAGAGGGAATGAATTTCTGGCGTGAATGAATGTGTATGGAAGAGTGTATTGTGTTGTGAATGGAATGAATGAATTGTGGCTGCAATGGATGCTTATTTATAGGTGAAATGGGGGGAACATGACAGCTAGGAACTTGGTGGAAATCTGGAATGGTGATGGGAGATGCATGTGGCTGATTTATGCATGTGATTAAAGGGTGGAAATGCATGTGCAATGAATATGTGGCTGCATGTGCAAGGGGACAATCTGGAAATGAAGGTGAATGTGCTGATTTGTGGTGCAATGATGAAAGGCAAAGTGCATGTGCAGAAATGATAAAGGGGGAAATGCATGTGGCTGCAATGGTAAAGGATGGGAGTGCATGTGCAATGTTTTAATGAATTGGGAATGCATGTGGCTGCAAGGTGTGAATGATTATGAGTATGATAAGTGATAAGTGGTTATGATAAGTGATATGATATGTGGTGATGATAAGTGATAAGTGGTAAATGTATGATATGTGGTGATGATAAGTGATAAGTGGTAAATGTATGATATGTGGTGATGATAAGTAATGGGAAAGCATGTGGATTAGGCTGTGAAAGCATGTGAATGCATGTGTTGATGAATGGGATTGTGGAGATGCACGGCATAAGGGAATTGGAAAGGTTTAAATGTCCTAAAACTAAAGGGAACAAGGTTCCAACACTTTGGTCTTCAATTAGGTCTTCAATTTCGTCCAACACTTTGGCTCCAAGCATAAGCTATCCATCCTTAGCCCAAAAGTGCTCCAAAAGTCTCCAAAATACATCTTTTTGCTCCTTTAGCCCTTTGGACCTACAAACACACGAAAATAGCTTAAAGTACTAAAATAACTAAAGAAACATAACGTAAATGCACGAGAACAAGCCATTTAAGTCGCATGAATATGCTCCTATCAAATACCCCCACACTTATCTTTTGCTAGTCCTCGAGCAAAACAAAACAACAAAAGAACACGAAACTAGACAAAACGAACAAAACACAACCTACACCTTCCAACAATCGTCTCATGGATTTCCAATGCACATGACAAGTTAAAAATCATTATTCCCACAGATTTTAGCCATCTTTATACTTAAGTACATTCTTACTCATAGTCACCACATACTAGTTCACAATTAAGCATTTAAAACACATTTCGAATGTAGTAACATGCCTTAGAGAATTTGCTCAAATCCTTACAAGATATGCACTCGTTTTTCACACAGATTTTCTGACTACACACCCTACACTAGTTATATGTGAGAAGATTGATGTAAATATGAATTCTAACACTCACATATGTTATATCAAAGAAAGCATTTTCTGGAATTACGACAATGACATGAATATGATCTCATGCATGGAATGCTACTACTTAGAACGAGAACCAGTGATTCCATAAGCTCATATCAATTCCAAACTCCACATTATTAAACACATAACGATCAAGATAGAAGTCAAAGGTTGTAACGGGGCTTGGGGAGTTGGCTAACAATGAAAGGATAGGGAAAACAAACGTTCTTTAAGCAATAGTGAGCAAAGTATTGAATTAGGCACTTAGAATTCCCTTTAGAACGCAGAAGTCAACTTTGAACACCCAAGGGGAAGTCACACAAAACTTAGGGCCATATTCAAACTTTTTGGGCCCTTTCTTCAACAATCACACTTGTGAGTCCATTCTCACTTATTTTCACTCTTTTTCTTTCTTTTCTTCTTCTTTTTCTCACACATTTTTTTTTTCTTTTTCCCGTGCCTCCTTTAAGACTTAGGCACGTACATACACACAAAAATCCCTTCCCCCACACTTATTTTCTGCAACATATTAATCAAAAGGAATTCATTTAAGTCATGCTCACTATACTTCAAGAACAGGGGTATAGGAAAGTCCTACTCTAGGTTAGGTAAGGGTTGATGTGGTTAGTAAAGAAAATACGCTAAACGAGGCTCAACGGGGTTAAAACTAATATATACGAAATATGGGACGTAAGGCTATTTGGCTATGATGGCAACAACTTCATCTTGATATATATTATGCAATTCAATGTCATGCTTTGAATGAAACGGATATAAGTTCTAGCATTTAGTTCTATCATGATACAATTGCATTCTAAGTAGCAACCAAGCAAGGAATAATGAGATCATGCAACAACTTTAGAAAACAAAGAATCACAGAAAATAACTCTCCAAAGAAAGTAATGGCTCGAGTCTCACAGGGATGTAGCGTTTGTTTGAGTTCCTTCCTTCAAGCATGTTACAAAAACGAATTTTTCTTTTATGATTGCATGTGAAGTCATACATTATAACCATAACCAAGCATATACCAAGAGTAAATCAAACTTTTCTCTATGTTCATAACTCTTTTTAACAGTCATGCAATTACAAACCAAATCCTTATCATTGTGTTGGAAGGTATCCTAAGACACAAACACACAAAAACGACTCAAAACACTCTTTTTAGGCTTTTCAAAACAATTGTTTTTTTTTCAAATTTTTATGGTATTTTCGGAGTTATAAAAACAAAACATACTAAAACACTCTAAAACAACTTAAAAACACCTTAAAACAGTAAGGAACAACATTTGAAGTTATGGGTGATAAAATCCCACGAATTTGCATTAACAACATTAGTTACCCCCCCCACACTTAAATCAAACATTGTCCTCAATGTTTTAAGCATAGATTCATACAAAGCATAAGTAAACACACAAAAAGCATTTAAACATACTAAACATGGCAGAATGTAAATAACAAAGAGAAGAGTTTAGAGACGCAAATCTGGTTGTGGAATGTAAATTCCATCTTCTCCTTGTTGATTGCATTGAGGCTTGATGTTGTTGATTCCACAGAGGTTCCTCCCATCGTTGATTTTCCTTTGTGCTACTCTTGAAATGGGCAGCAGGATTCTTTTGGTCTCCCCCGAAGGTCTGAGCTTACTCCTTTGGTCTGTTTCTTTGTTCAATCTTTCCAATTCGTATTGAAAAGGGTTGGAGTATAACTCAGCCTATGTTTGTCTCCACATGCTTCAATGTATCATTTTCCCTTGCCTTGCTTGCTCCCCTTGCAGAAGTGGTCCCTTCTCTGGAAGTGTGTCAACCGTTGAAGATGACTACTCGAGAGCAACGCTAGGTAAGCAATCAGGAATGGATTCCAGGCAGTCGGCTCCAGACCGGAAGACTGACTCCAAGTGCCGCTGATTGCTTTCGTTTTACTTTGCCATGCGAGTAATAACAAGGACAAAGGAAAGGACAGGGAAAGAGCATGATATGAGATACTTTTGCTTTAGACCTTGATGATATGAGATACCTTTGCTTTTGAAGAAATGGCGAATGAAGCAGCACATGTATTTGTTGTGGTTGTCTCCACATGCTTCGATCGACCGTTTCCTTCTGCCTTATTTGTACTCCAGGTTTCTAGTATCTTCTTTGGGGGAGAAAAAATTGAATATTTCAAAAGGCGTTGCTGGGAGTGTGCCCTCAGAGGTGAGGGAGAGTTGAGCATTTTCTTCAGGTTTGCCTTGCCATAAAAGACGAAGGTCGACATATATAGAGATAATATCAAGTGGTGGTACTGTTCTTTTACCCTTGTCGACAAATGCCTCTTCAATTTCTGAGCAGGCGCCCCCTTCGATTTCTGAACGACACGTGGTAGTGCGGATGCGGCTCTGTCAGAGCTCTTTTGACAAAGTCGCACGCGTTTTCTGAAAAGCAGAGAAAGCGTCGCCGAAATTTACGCTTGTCGGCAAAAGTGTAGCTGCGATGATGACCTCCACGTGAACTTTTGACAAAGTTGAACGCGTTTTCTGAAAAGCAGAGAAAGCGTCGCCGAACTTCCGCCGGAAATTCCGGCTTTTTGAATCGGTGGACGCGTCGCCTTGGCTTTTTTTATAGAGCTATCGATCACCACAACAAACACACTCTGAAGAATTCCCATTCTTGAACATCGTCTCCGGCCCTTTGAAATTTAACTCCATCCACCCCTTCTCTTTGAACACTTTTGAAAAATGGCAAACCCATCGAACCTTAGCTTGGAATTGAGCCTTAGCAGTGATACGGGCGTGCCGCGTCAAGGTAACGTATGGCGCCCTTCTTTCTTATCTTCTAACGGTCCTCTTTCAGGTGAAGACTCCGTGATGCAGGACGCCACAACAGCTACAATAGTAGCTAGGAACCTCCTCACTCCAAAAGATAGTAGGCTGCTGTCAGGACGGTCCGATGAGTTGGCCGTTCAAGAGTCCCTCGCACTTAGTGTTCAGTGTGCGAGCTCTGTGTCCAATATGGGCCAACGCCTGCTTGCCCGCTCCCGTCAGGTGGAATCATTGATGGCAGAGGTGGAAAGTCTCAAGCAAGAGATCAAGCAGCTGAAGTATGAAAATAGAAGTTTGCATGTGCTTGCAAACAACTATTCGACGGGCATGAAGAGGAAGCTTGATGAGCTGCAAGAATCCAATGGTCGAATGCAAAGTGACCGTCAAAGGCTTGCGGCTTACTTCCAGAGGCACATTTTTCCTGGCTCGTCCAGCGTTTGGCCAAGTATTGAGGCCTCGAATGCTCTAGCTCCGATGCCTCCCGCTTCGATAGTTGTCCCAAGTAGTGGGGCTTCAAGCAAACGACCTTTGTGAAAGTTACATTCTGCCATTTCTTTTTTTTTATTTTTTTTTTCTTTTTTTTTTTTTCTTTTTTTTTTCAACTTATTTATTTCACGGCATGGAATTTATCTTTGAATGGAAGGTGATACTTGAAATGATCCGGTAATAGTTTAAATTCAAGATTGGGTGCCTGAATCATTAACAACCTATTAGTAATAAAGAAAATTGAAATTCGGGGAGGCGGCTTACCTGTGTGCTCCGACATGAACTCAAGGATAAACACATCTTCTTTGAACATTGTAGGACCAGAAAATCCAACGTGTTTGGGAATTGTTGTCTCAAGTATATCCTTTTTAACGAATTCATGATATTCCATACTTTGCACCTTTGGAAGGCCTTCCAAAATGTCTTTTTCACCTTCTTCTTCCTTGGAAGTCATGAACCTGCAAGGAATAGAAATCTTTGTTGGAACGGGGTTAGAAATAATGAATTTTGGAACAACCTTACCCGAATTAGATGGCATAGGAGCAATAGGTGCCTCCAGCAAAGGTGTTTCCACTCTTGCCGTGGGTTGGGTGTATTCCTCTTCCTTGTGATTTGATTTTGATGGTTGAGGGTCCGTTCCAACCTCCTTGTCACTTTTCAACATGATAGCATTGGTGGTTTCAAATTCTCCCTTCGGATTGTCAATGGTTGAACTAGGGAGTTCGCCTTGGTCGCAAATTTGTTCTACAAACTCCGCTATCTGCCCAATTTGCTTTTCCAAATAGTCCAACCTTTTGTCTTGATTTTCCCTCTCTTTGTTTTGAAGTTGGAGTCCCTGCGTCAAAGTAGTAAGTAATTGAAAAATCTTATCATTATCACTTGAATTACCTACATTGCTTTGGCAGGTTGTGGTGGCTGCATAGGCGTTGAATAGAATTCCTCATATGGCGGCCAATATCCTTCTTCTTGAACATGTTGAGGTTCCCACCACATCGAGTTTGAATGATCACTCCAATCTGAATTGTAAGTATTGGAAAACATGTTATTCCTTGATTGAAGATCAAATGTACCAACGCTTTGCATTTGGGACCTTTCCATGAGCTGTGACAAAAGAGAAGCATTATCAAGTGCCATGTTGTGCTTCTTGATAGGAGCATATTTAGGCGACTTACTTAGCTTGTTTTCGTGCATTTATATTGTTAATTCATAGTTGTTTTAGTAGTTTAAGCCATTTTCGTGTGTTTTTAGGTTCATATGGCTAAGGAAGCAAAAAGATGCATTTTGGAGCATTTTGGAGCAAAATTGGACTTGGAATGGATAGCTTATGTTTGGAGCAAAAGGAATGGACGAAATTGAAGGATTCCTAATCCATATCAGCCACATGCACATTCAATCATTCACACCAAAACCTTGCACATGCTTTCCCATTTCATTATTCATTCTCTTTGCACCACCAATTCAGCCACATGCACCCTTTAATCATTCAACCATGCAGCCACACATTCACCCACATGCATTCCCCTTACAATTTCAGCCATCCCACTTCATCATTGCACATGCATTCACCCTTTAATCCATTGCAGCCACATGCACTCCCATTTTCTCCCAAAACATTGCACATGCATTTTCAGCTTTCCACCAAGTTCCTAGCTGTCATATTCCCTCTTTTTCACCTATAAATAAGCACCCATTGCAGCCACAAATCACTCACTCTTCCATATTCAGAAAACCATCTCATATTCACATTCATTCACGCCAGAAATTCATTCCCTCTCTCTAACACAGCCATACTCCACCATTCTTCATATTTTCTGCCCAAAAACACTCCTTGCCTTCCCCTACATCCATCCCTACCCTAAACACATCATTCTACATCATCCATAACCCCCAAAACTCACCAAAACCCCTTGTGCCGCAGCAACTAGAGGAGAAGAGGCCTAAACGTTCATACAATTCAAGATTGAGTTGTTGGAATTTTTAGGTGTACTTCGATTCTTGTTTTCAATGTTTACTTTGTTATTACTCTCTAAGTTTGTTGTAATCATGAGTGGCTAAACCCCTAATTAGTTAGGGGAAAGTTTGAAGCCATGAACATGTTTGAAATATGAATTGATTTCTTCCAATTGTGATTTGTTAAGTTGTGATTGTAATTCAATTATCATGTTTATTAAAAACTTGTTTTTGTATGTTGATTAGGGATGCATACTTAGTCTTCATGCATAAACTCGATGCTAGTTTATAAACGAGTTTCACCTAATCGTCACAAGTTTATAAACATGAGTAGTGAAGGTTGCTAGTCACAACCGCGTTAATTGAATTCTCGGCAAAAGTATCATGCATTCATAGTTACAATTGCCTCGTCAACACTTATAATTCTCATAGAGCATAATGATCTCTCATTGTATCTCTTCTATGCATTCATGTTGAGAACCATTGGAGAATGATTTGAATTGTCGCATGCATCATCCAATTCAATAACATAAGGAAAATTTGAGAGTTAATTAGTGCATCACGGTTAACTTGGGGTGTTGAGCATCATAGATAATGAAAAGCAATTGGAGAATCGATTCATATATAAATGTGTCATGTGTGGAGAATGGACCTCTAACTAATCCATCCATCATCTTGTTTCTCAAATCCGTTTATACAATCTGCCTAGTTTATTAACTTGTTTTATTTAATTTAATTTCGTCAAAACCTTAATCCCCCTTTACTTTAGTGTCCAACTTAGTTAGAAAGTGTCTTAGTTTGTGTTTTTAAGTGTTTTGATTCAATTTGTTACACAAATTCGTCCAAATTCACCAAAGTGTCCAAAACTGCCCAGAAAGTGTTTTTAAGGCAGTTTTGAGTGTTTTGGGTGATGTTTGAGTCTTTTGGTTTGTTTTAGTGTTTTAAAGTTTAGTTTTGCATTCTTTGAGTCTAGTAAGTGTTTTATATTGTGTTCTTACGTGTTTGAGTCAATTTCACATTGATTAGCATCCCTAGTTAATCCCCGGTCTAGAACGATCCCTATTTGCTCATTTACTACAATTGTCATCCATAGGGTTAATTTGTGTGTTTAACTATTTTCGCATCAAATTTTGGCGCCGTTGCCGGGGATTAGCAAAATTGCTAATCCCTTGTGTTTTTGCCGTATGTTTTTAGTGTAATTTACCTAGTTTTCTTATTTTGTTTTGTTTTCTTGGTTTAGGTACTAGTGCATGACGCGGAGTTCTCAAACTGTGCATGCACATATCTTGGACTTTAACGACGATTTTGAACGTGATTTGAGAAGAAAGAGGAGGCATCCCGAACCTAGTGAACCTAGTTCAAGTTCAGAGGCCGAATCTGAGTTTGAAAGTGTGGAAGAAGAAGTTATGGCAGCGGACAATCGGACCATTAAAGAGCTTTCGGCCTCGGGGTTGGCCAATGCCGCACCATTATGCATTCAATACCCCGCGGCTGCCCAAGGCAAGACCGATGAATTCGAGTTGAAGTCAAGCTTGTTGCACCACATTCCGAAATACCATGGGCTTTCCATGGAAGATCCCAACAAGCATCTCAAGGAGTTCGAGGTTGTTTGTTCGAGCATGACACCCATAAATGTCGATGGGAACATTCTAATGATGAAAGCTTTTCCATTCTCTCTTGTGGAAAAAGCTAAGGATTGGCTTTATGAATTGGCACCCGGGACCGTTACTTCTTGGGAGAGCATGAAGAGAGCGTTCTTGGAGAAGTTCTTCCCTACTTCAAGAGTCATCCTCTTGAGGAAGAAAATTAGCGGAATCCAACAAAGTCAAGGAGAATCTTTTCCGGCATACTACGAGCGTTTTAAAGCCCTTGTTGCATCATGTCCTCAACATCAAATGAAGGAGGAGCTTCTCCTTCAATATTTCTATGAGGGCCTTCTTCCCATTGAAAGGCAAATGCTCGATGCTTCGGCGGGAGGTGCATTGGTGGACAAAACTCCTATGTCGGCCAAGACCCTAATTGCAAACCGTGCTCTAAATGCACAACAATATGAAGGACTTGGGCAAAGGGACCCCCCACGGCAACACTTGAATGAGGTAAGTTCTCAATCCGATATTCAATCTCAGATAGCTAATCTTACTTCTATTGTGTCTCAGATGGCCGAAGGAATGAAGATACAAGGACCGATTGTATGTGGTGTATGTTCTATCCAAGGACACCCTTCGGAAAAATGCCCTCAATTGATTGAGAATGGGGGATGGGAGAGTGCAAATGCCATTGGATTTCCGAGCCACAATCAACCAAGGAATGATCCATATTCCAACACATACAATCCGGGTTGGAGAGACCATCCAAACTTCAAGTGGAGGGAACCTCAACAACCTCAACAACAAGGAGGCTTTAGACAACAACCCCCGGGGTTCTACACCAAGCCATTCGGCCCCAATCCAAACCAAGCACAACCTGCCCAAAACAATCAAGGTACGTCGTTGGGAAATGAAACACTTCTTAAATTACTTACCAATTTGTCTCAGGGGCAAGAGGATCAAACCAAAGCCATGCAAAACCAAGACAAAAGGGTGGATCACTTGGAGAAACAAATTGGGCAGATTGCGGAATTTGTAGGACAATTCCGAGACAAAGGCAAGCTCCCTAGCTCAACCATTGTCAATCCAAGGGGAGGATTCGAATCTGCCAAGGCAATCATGTTGAGAAGTGGTAAGGAGGTCGAAACCACCCCAAGCACGTCCAAAACAAGTCAAGAAGAGGACGTGTTGCTGCAAGAAGAGGAGGAACAAGGAATAAAGGCCACGGCAAGGGTGAAAGAATCTTTGCCGCAGCCCCCTATTGTGCCAAAACCGTCCAATATGCCTAAGGTAAGTCCAAATTCGACTTTGTCAAGTTCTATTCCACTAAACGTGCCCTTTCCTAGCAGGTTTAGGCAATCAAAGAAGGAGGAGAGTGAAAAGGACATTTTGGAAACCTTTAGGAAAGTTCAAGTTAACATTCCGCTCCTTGATGCAATCAAGCAAGTCCCTAAGTATGCCAAGTTCTTAAAAGAGCTTTGCACAACGAGGAAGAGGATTTCAAACAAGGAGGTGGTCCAGGTAAGTGAAAATGTCTCTGCTGTGTTGCAAAGGAAATTACCCCCTAAATGCAAAGATCCGGGTAGTTTTACAATTCCGTGCGTTATTGGTAATACTAAGTTTGAACAATGCATGTTAGACTTAGGGGCTTCGATTAATGTTATGCCATACTCTATTTATGCATCTATGAACTTAGGTGAGCTTAAAAATGATGGTGTGATAATTCAATTAGCCGATCGTTCTAATGCATATCCAAAGGGTGTTTTGGAAGATGTTTTGGTACAGGTTGATAACTTGATTTTTCCAGCGGATTTCTACGTGCTTGACATGGAGGATTCACCCCATTCCACCCCATTACCGATTCTATTAGGGAGGCCCTTCATGAAAACAGCCCGCACCAAGATAGATGTGTTTAAAGGAACTTTAACGATGGAATTTGATGGGGAAGTCATTGATTTCAATCTTTCTGAAAGTATTAAATTTCCTAAGGACGATCATTCTTGCTTTTCTATTGATATAATTGATGATTTGGCGCAGGAATTTCTCGATTCTTTGGAGAGGGATACACTTGAAACAACAATTGCACAAGGAATTGGGCAAAAATTTGGTTTTGCCGTGCCTAGAAGTGAAGATGAGGCCGAGATGGTTGCTGCACTTGAGTGATTGCCACAACACTTTGGTAAGCCTCCAAAACTGATGCGAGATTTATACGCACACAAATTAAACCCTCTTTTCGTCAAATTGTAGTATATGTATAAGTAGGGATCGTTCTAGACCGGGGATTAGGAGGGATTGTTAATCACTTGGATTTGACTCAAAAACGTAAAATAACAATATGAAACACTATACTAGACTCAAAGAATGCAAAACTAAACTTTAAAACACTAAAACAAACCAAAAGACTCAAAACAACACAAACACACTCAAATCTGCCTAAAAACCACTTTCTGGGCAGATTTGAGCACAAACACAAATTTGGACGAATTTGTTTAACAAATTGAATCAAAACACTTATAAACACAAACTAAAAGTATTTCTAACTAATCTAACACTTTAAAATAAATGGGGATTGAGGTTTGGACGAAAATAAACTAAATGGACAGATTCTAATTAAAACAGATTATAAAAACGAAATTGACGAAATGGAATGAATGGATGATAGAATAGCTAAGGGGGTCATCTCCACATATGTTACACTTGCATAATAAAAAGATTTCCAGTTGATCTTTCGATAAATTATGAAACTCATCACCCCGGGTTAATTAGGTCCGCTTAAATTAACCGTCAAGTTTTCCTTAAGTTAATGAATTGGATGGGTTAGCGCAACGCAATTCACAACATTCTCCAAAAGTCCTTTACGTGAACAGCACAATAAAGATACAATCAAAGATCATTAAGCATTATGAAAACTATAAGTGTTGACGAGGCATTCGTTACTATGATGAGCATGAAACTCGTGCCAAGAATTCATTTAATGCGATTGTTTATAAGCAACCTCCACTACTTGTGAATATAAGTTCATAACGATTAGGTGAAAATCACTTATATTCTAGCGTCATATTCATGCATGAAAATTAAGCGCGCATTCTTAATAAACATACATAAATAAGTTATCAATCAAACGGTTAAACAAATTGAATCAACAACTTATGAAATGCAATTAGAAGTAATCAAATCAAAATGCAAGCATAAACATATATTTCGAATCACCCCCCTAGCTAAAGGGGGTTTAGTTTATTATAACTTTGAAATCAAAGAAATACCTAAACATTCCAACAACTCAAACTTGAATTGTATGAACGTTTAGGCACTCTTCTCTTCCATTCCTCATACGTACAAACAAAGAGAATTGAATTTAAACATTGAAATCAAAGAAACACCTAAACATTCCAACAACTCAAACTTGAATTGTATGAACGTTTAGGCACTCTTCTCTTCCTCGTTGTTGTAGCACAAGGTCTAAGGATAGTTTGATGGTGTGAATGGTTTGGGGAGTGGTGTTTGGATTAATAGGGAAATGGAAAAATGGTGTTTGGATTACAAGGGAAATGGAAAAATGGTGTGTTGTGTATGAAAAATGAGATGTCCATGAATGAATGAATGCAAGGGTATTTATAGGAGTAGTGGAGGGAACATATGGCTATGTCATTTGTAGGTGAAGTAGGTGGATGTTGTAGGTGAAGTAGGTGGATGTTGTAGGTGAAGTAGGTGGATGATATGTTAAGTGATAAGTGATAAGTGATATGATATGTGGTTATGATATGATAAGTGGTTAAGTGGTGATGATAAGTGATAAGTGATTAAGTGATATGATATGTGGTGATGATAAGTGATAAGTGCATGTGGGTTAACTAATGAAGGAAATGCATGTGCAATGACAATGTGTTAGAATGGATGTGTGTTATGCATGGCATGATTGGGATTAGGAAAGGTTTAAATGTCCTAAAACTAAAGAGAACAAGGTTCCAACACTTTGGCTCCAATTAGGTCTTCAATTTCGTCCAACACTTTGGCTTCAAGCATAAGCTATTGATAGGAGCATATTTATGCGACTTAAATGGCTTGTTCTCGTACATTTACGTTATGTTTCTTTAGTTATTTTAGTACTTTAAGCTATTTTCGTGTGTTTGTAGGTCCAAAGGGCTAAAGGAACAAAAAGATGCATTTTGGAGACTTTTGGAGCACTTTTGGGCTAAGGACGGATAGCTTATGCTTGAAGCCAAAGTGTTGGACGAAATTGAAGACCTAATTGGAGCCAAAGTGTTGGAACCTTGTTCTCTTTAGTTTTAGGACATTTAAACCTTTCCTAATCCCAATCATGCCATGCATAACACACATCCATTCTAACACATTGTCATTGCACATGCATTTCCTTCATTAGTTAACCCACATGCACTTATCACTTATCATCACCACATATCATATCACTTAATCACTTATCACTTATCATCACCACTTAACCACTTATCATATCATAACCACATATCATATCACTTATCACTTATCACTTAACATAACATCCACCTACTTCACCTACAACATCCACTTCACCTACAACATCCACCTACTTCACCTACAACATCCACCCACTTCACCTACAACATCCACCTACTTCACCTACAACATCCACCTACTTCACCTACAACATCCACCTACTTCACCTACAAATGACATAGCCATATGTTCCCTCCACTACTCCTATAAATACCCTTGCATTCATTCATTCATGGACATCTCATTTCATACACAACAAACCATCTTTCCATTTCCATCACTCCTCACTCCATTCCACACTTCCATTCCCCTTCCACTTCTCCACCACTCCTCTTCCATTCCACACTTCCATCCCCCAAACCAATTATCCCTAGACCTTATGCTACAATAAAGAGGAAGAGAAGAGAGCCTAAACGTTCATACAATTCAAGTTTGAGTTGTTGGAATGTTTAGGCGTTTCTTTGATTTCAATGTTTAATTTCAATTCTCTTTGTTTTGTATGAGGAACTAAACCCCCCTTTAGCTAGGGGGTGATTCGAAATATATGTTTATGCTTGCATTTTGATTTGATTACTTCTAATTACGTTTCATAAGTTGTGAATTCAATTTGTTTAACTGTTTTATTGATAACCTATTTATGTATGTTTATTGAGAGTGCACACTTAATTTTCATGCATGAATTTGACGCTAGAATATAAGTGAATTTCACCTAATCGTTATGAACTTATATTCACAAGTAGTGGAGGTTGCTTATAAACAATCGCGTTAAACGAATTCTTGGCATAAGTTTCATGCAATCATAGTAACGAATGCCTCGTCAACACTTATAGTTTTCAAAGAACTTAATAATTCTTGCTTGTATCTCTATTATGCAATTCATGTAGGGAACTTGTGAGGAATGCTTTGGGTTGTCGTATGCAATCATCCAATTCATTAACTTAAGGAAAACTTGACGGTTAATTTAAGCGGACCTAATTAACTTGGAGTGTTGAGAATTAATGATTTATTGAAATGCAATTGGAAATCGTTTTATTATGCAAGTATAACATGTATGGAGATGAACCCCTTAGCTAGCATTCATCCATTCAATTCCATCACATTCATATTTACATTCTGTCTAGTTTATTAACTTGTTTCGTTATTTCAATTTTCGTAAAACCTAAACCCCCCTTTACTTTCTTGTTCTTTAATGCTTAGAATCTGTTTAGTTTATGTTTTAAAGTATTTTTAAATTCTTTGAGTCTAGTTTAGTGTTTTATATTGTGTTTTTATGTTTTTGAGTCAAATCGAAGTGATTAACAATCCCTCCTAATCCCCGGTCCAGAACGATCCCTACTTGCACCTATACTACAATTGATAAAAAGAGGGTTTAATTTGTGTGCGTATAAACCACCGCATCAAATTTTGGCGCCGTTGCCGGGGATTAGAAAATTTGCTAATCCCTTGGATTGTTTGTTTCTGTATTGTCTTTTAGATTTAGTTTTTATTTGTGTTTTGTTTGTTAAGAACAACATGGCACTTGATAACGCTTCTCTTTTGTCACAGCTCATGGAAAGGTCCCAAATGCAAAGAGTTGATATATCTAATCTTCAATCAAGGAATAACATGTTTTCCAATACTTACAATTCGGATTGGAGTGATCATTCAAACTCTATGTGGTGGGAACCTCAAAATGCTCAACAAGGAGGATATTGGCAGCCACCACAACCTTATATTCAATATGCCCAACCAAACTCAAGTTCGTCAATAGATTATAATCAAAAGGTTAATGAATTAATTTGTTTGGTGCAGGGCTCACAAATTCAAGACAATGAGGCTCAACAAGAAGGATATTGGCAGCCATATGAGGAGTTCTATTCAACGCCTATGCAGCCACCACAAAGGTTGGACCACTTGGATAAGCAAATTGGGCAGATCGCGGAGTTCTTTGGACAGTTTCGAGACCAAGGCGAACTCCCTAGTTCAACCATTGCAAATCCGAAGGGAGAATTTGAAACTGCCAAGGAAATCATGTTGAGAAGTGACAAGGAGGTTGGAACGGACCCTCAACCATCAAAATCAAATCACAAGGAAGAGGAACACACCCAACCCACGGAAAGGGTGGAAACACCTTTACCGGAGGCACCTATTGCTCCTATGCCATCTAATACAGGTATGGTTGTTCCAAATTTCATTATTTTTAACCCCGTTCCAATAAGTATGCCTATTCCTTGCAGATTCATGACTTCCAAGGAAGAAGAAGGTGAAAAAGACATCTTGGAAGCCCTTTCAAAGGTGACAAGTAGGGAATGTCATGAATTCATCAAAGAGGACGTTCTTGAAACCACAAAATCCAAAGAAGTTAAATTTGATGACATTGGACAAGTCATAACCATCACTTGCAATCTGGCCAAGTCCAATATCCCTGAAACTTTCAAAGGAGTGGTGTTTGTCATTGAGTTCTTATCGGACAAAACAAGTAAGTTTTTTTTTCCAAATTCCATTAGATTTTATACTAACTTGCTATTTTTTTTGAATCAGGCACCTACACTAGAATTCAAACCACTGCCGGTTCACTTCAAGTATCACTTTCCATTCAAGGACCAATTCCATGCCGTTTGATTTTATTTATGTTAATAAAAAAAAAAAAAAAAAAAAAAAAAAAAGAAAAAAAAAAAAAAAGAAAGATACTAAACATGGAGAAAGGTGGAGCTTCACAAAGGTTGTTTGCGTGAAGCCCCACTACGAGGCGCAGAAGCGGAAGGCATAGAAGCGGGAGGCATAGAAGCGGGAGGCATCGGAGCGGAAGCCATCGGAGCGGGAGGCATCGGAGCTAGAGCATTCCAGGCCTCAATACTTGGCCAAGCGCTGGATGACCCAGGAAAAAGGTGCCTCTGGAGATAAGACGCAAGCCTTTGACGGTCACTGTGAATTCGACCCTCAGATTCTTGCAGCTCATCAAGCTTCCTCTTCATCCCCGACGAATAGTTATTTGCAAGCACATGCAAACTTCTATTCTCGTACTTAAGCTGCTGGATCTCTTGCTTAAGTCTTTCCACCTCTGCCATCAACGATTCCACTTGGCGGGACCGAGCAAGCAGGCGTTGGCCCATGTTGGACACAGAACTCGCACACTGAACACTAAGTGCGAGGGACTCTTGAACGGCCAACTCATCGGACCGTCCTGACAGCAGCCTACTATCTTTTGGAGTGAGGAGGTTTTTAGCTACTATTGTAGCTGTTGTGGCGTCCTGCATCACAGAGTCTTCACCTGAAAGAGGACCGTTAGAAGATAAAAAAGAAGGGCGCCATACATTACCTTGACGGGGCGCAACCGGATCGCTGCTGAGACTCAAATCTAAGCTAAGGTTCGATGAGTTTGCCATTTTTTTTCAACGATGTTCAAAGAGAAGGGGTGGATGGAGTTAAAATTTCACAAAGGGCCGGAGTCGAGTTTCAGGAATGGGAAATCTTCAGAGTGTGTGTGTTGGGGTGATTGATAGCTCTATAAAAAGCCAAGACGACGCGTCCACCGATTCAAAGAGCCGGATTTTCCGGCGTAATTTAGGCGACGCCCCCTCGGCTTTTCAAGAAAACGCGTTCAACTTTGTCAAAAGATTTCTGACAAAGCTGAAAACACGTGGAGGCCATCATCGCATCTACACATCTTTAGCCGACAAGCGCAAAGTTCGGCGACGCTTTCTCTGCTTTTCAGAAGACGCGTGCAGCTTTGTCAAAAGGAGCCGCATCTGCACTACCACGTGTCGTTCAGAAAGCGAAGGGGCGTCGTTCAGAAATCGAAGGGGCGCCTGCTCAGAAATCGAAGAGGCGTATTCAAAGATCGAAGAGGCGCCACTATTTCAAAGAGCCGGATTTGCGGGATCAAAACGTTTGTCGACAAGGGTAAAAAGTACCACCACTTGATATTATCTCTATATATGTCGACCTTCGTCTTTTATGGCAGGGCAAACCTGAAGAAAATGCCCAACTCTCCCTCACCTCTGAGGGCGCACTCCCAGCAAAGCCTTTCAAAATACTCAATTCTTTCTTCTTCCCCAAAGATGATACCAGATGCCTGGAGTACATATAACCCAGGAGGAAACGGCGGATTGAAGCATGTGCTGATTCATTCACCGCTTCTTCAAAGCAAAGGTATCTCATATCATCAAGGTCAAAAGCAAAAGTATCTCATATCATGCTCTTTCCCTGTCTTTTTCTTTGTCCTTGTTCTTACTTGCATGGCAAAGTAAAAGAAGCAATCAGCCGGCACTTGGAGTCAGTCTTCCGATCTGGAGCCAACTGCCTGGAATCTATTCCTGATTGCTTACCTAGCGTTGCTCTCGAGTAGTCATCTTCAACGGTTGTTACACTTCCAGAGAAGGGACCACTCCTGCAAAGATTGAACAAAGAAACAGATAACAGGAGGAAGCTCAGACCTTCGGGGGAAACCAAAAGAACCATCCTGCTGCCCAGTTCAAGAAGTAGCACAAAGGAAAATCAACGATGGGCAGAAACCAGTTCAAGAGTAAGCTTGTGGAATCACAAAGATCAAAGCCTCAATGCAATCACCAAGGAGAAGAGGGAATTTACACTCCATAACCAGATTTGCGTCCCTAAACTCTTCTCTTTGTTAATTACATTATGCCATGTTTAATATGTTTAGTTGCTTTTTGTGTGTTTACTTATGTTTTGTTTGAATCTATGCTTAAAACATTGAGGACAATGTTTGATTTAAGTGTGGGGGGGTAACTAAAGTGTTTTGATGCAAATTCGTAGGGTTTTATCCACCATAACTTCTAATGTTGTTCCTTGCTGTTTTAAGGTGTTTTTAAGTTGTTTTAGAGTGTTTTAGTGTGTTTTGTTTTATAATTCGAAAATTCCATAAAAATTTGAAAAATTGTTTTGAAAAACCCAAAAAGAGTTGTTTTAAAAGTCGTTTTTGTGTGTTTGTGTCTTAGGGTACCTTCCAACACAATGATAAGGATTTGGTTTATAATTGCATGACGGTTAGAAAAAGTTATAAACATAGAGAGAAGTTTGATTTACTCTTGGTATATGCTTGGTTATGGTTATAATGTATGACTTCACATGCAATCATAAAAGAAAAATTCGTTTTTGTAACATGCTTGAAGGAAGAAACTCAAACAAACGCTACATCCCTATGAGACTCGAGCCATTACTTTCTTTGGAGAGTTATTTTCTGTGATTCTTTATTTTCTAAAGTTGTTGCATGATCTCATTATTCCTTGCTTGGTTGCTACTTAGAATGCAATTGTATCATGATAGAACTAAATGCTAGAACTCATGCCCATTTCATTCAAAGCATGTTATTGATTTGCATAACACATATTCAAGAAGAAGTTGTGTAGTGACCACCACCATAGCCAAATAGCCTTACTTCCCATACTTCGTATATGTTGTAAGTTTTAACCCCGTTGAGCCTCGTTTTGCCTTTATTCCTTGTTTACCCACATCACCCCTTACCTAGCTTAGAGTAGGACTTTCCTATACCCTTGTTCTTAAAGTTTAGTGAGCATGACTTAAATGAATTCCTTTTGAGTTACATTATGAAAGAAAATAAGTGTGGGGGAGAGAATGTTTAAGTGTTTATGTTTTGAGATTCAAAAGAAAAGAAAAAGAAAAAAAAAAAAAAAAAAAAAAAAAAAAAGAAAAAAGAAAGAAAGAAAGAAAAAAGAGCTTAAAAAAAAAAAATGAAAATAAGTGAAAATGAACTCACGAGCGTTGATGGTTGAAGAAAGGGTCCAAAAAAAAATGAATATGGCCCTAAGTTCTGTGTAATTCCCCCTTGGGTGATCAAAGTTGACTTCTGCATTCTAAAGGAAATTCTAAGTGCCTAATTCAATACTTTGCTCACTATTGCTTGAAGAACGTTTGTTATCCTTACCTTTCATTTTTAGCCAATTACCCCAAGCCCCGTTACAACCCTTGACTTCTATATTGAGTGTTATGTATTTCAATTGTGGAGTTTGAACTTGGTATGAGCTTATGGTGTCACTGGTTCTCGCGTCTAAGTAGTAGCATTCCATTCATGAGATCATATCTAAACATGCTTATTAACTCCAGAAAATGCTTTCCTTATTATAACATATGTGAGTGTTCGTCTACATGTTTACATCAATCTTCTCACATATACCTAGTGCAGGGTGTGTAGTCAGAAAATCTGTGTGAAAAACGAGAGTACATCTAGTAAGAAATTGAGGGAATTCTCTAAGGCATGTTACTACATTCAAAACATGGTTTTAAATGCTTAATTGTGAACTAGTATGTGGTGACTATGATTAAGAATGTACTTAAGTGTAAAGATGGCTCAAATCTGTAAGAATAATGATTTTTAACTTGTCATGTGCATTGGAAGTCCCTGATACGATTGTTGGAAGGTGTAGGTTGTGTTTTGTTCTTTTTGTTTTGTTTTTCTGTTTTGCTCGAGGACTAGCAAAAGCTAAGTGTGGGGGTATTTGATAGGAGCATATTTATGCGACTTAAATGGCTTGTTCTCGTACATTTACGTTATGTTTCTTTAGTTATTTTAGTACTTTAAGCTATTTTCGTGTGTTTGTAGGTCCAAAGGGCTAAAGGAACAAAAAGATGCATTTTGGAGACTTTTGGAGCACTTTTGGGCTAAGGACGGATAGCTTATGCTTGAAGCCAAAGTGTTGGACGAAATTGAAGACCTAATTGGAGCCAAAGTGTTGGAACCTTGTTCTCTTTAGTTTTAGGACATTTAAACCTTTCCTAATCCCAATCATGCCATGCATAACACACATCCATTCTAACACATTGTCATTGCACATGCATTTCCTTCATTAGTTAACCCACATGCACTTATCACTTATCATCACCACATATCATATCACTTAATCACTTATCACTTATCATCACCACTTAACCACTTATCATATCATAACCACATATCATATCACTTATCACTTATCACTTAACATAACATCCACCTACTTCACCTACAACATCCACTTCACCTACAACATCCACCTACTTCACCTACAACATCCACCCACTTCACCTACAACATCCACCTACTTCACCTACAACATCCACCTACTTCACCTACAACATCCACCTACTTCACCTACAAATGACATAGCCATATGTTCCCTCCACTACTCCTATAAATACCCTTGCATTCATTCATTCATGGACATCTCATTTCATACACAACAAACCATCTTTCCATTTCCATCACTCCTCACTCCATTCCACACTTCCATTCCCCTTCCACTTCTCCACCACTCCTCTTCCATTCCACACTTCCATCCCCCAAACCAATTATCCCTAGACCTTATGCTACAATAAAGAGGAAGAGAAGAGAGCCTAAACGTTCATACAATTCAAGTTTGAGTTGTTGGAATGTTTAGGCGTTTCTTTGATTTCAATGTTTAATTTCAATTCTCTTTGTTTTGTATGAGGAACTAAACCCCCCTTTAGCTAGGGGGTGATTCGAAATATATGTTTATGCTTGCATTTTGATTTGATTACTTCTAATTACGTTTCATAAGTTGTGAATTCAATTTGTTTAACTGTTTTATTGATAACCTATTTATGTATGTTTATTGAGAGTGCACACTTAATTTTCATGCATGAATTTGACGCTAGAATATAAGTGAATTTCACCTAATCGTTATGAACTTATATTCACAAGTAGTGGAGGTTGCTTATAAACAATCGCGTTAAACGAATTCTTGGCATAAGTTTCATGCAATCATAGTAACGAATGCCTCGTCAACACTTATAGTTTTCAAAGAACTTAATAATTCTTGCTTGTATCTCTATTATGCAATTCATGTAGGGAACTTGTGAGGAATGCTTTGGGTTGTCGTATGCAATCATCCAATTCATTAACTTAAGGAAAACTTGACGGTTAATTTAAGCGGACCTAATTAACTTGGAGTGTTGAGAATTAATGATTTATTGAAATGCAATTGGAAATCGTTTTATTATGCAAGTATAACATGTATGGAGATGAACCCCTTAGCTAGCATTCATCCATTCAATTCCATCACATTCATATTTACATTCTGTCTAGTTTATTAACTTGTTTCGTTATTTCAATTTTCGTAAAACCTAAACCCCCCTTTACTTTCTTGTTCTTTAATGCTTAGAATCTGTTTAGTTTATGTTTTAAAGTATTTTTAAATTCTTTGAGTCTAGTTTAGTGTTTTATATTGTGTTTTTATGTTTTTGAGTCAAATCGAAGTGATTAACAATCCCTCCTAATCCCCGGTCCAGAACGATCCCTACTTGCACCTATACTACAATTGATAAAAAGAGGGTTTAATTTGTGTGCGTATAAACCACCGCATCAGCTATCCGTCCTTAGCCCAAAAGTGCTCCAAAAGTCTCCAAAATGCATCTTTTTGCTCCTTTAGCCCTTTGGACCTACAAACACACGAAAATAGCTTAAAGTACTAAAATAACTAAAGAAACATAACGTAAATGCACGAGAACAAGCCATTTAAGTCGCATGAATATGCTCCTATCAAAAACCGAGTCCAATTCCTGTTTCGACTAACAAGTTGTTACCTTCAGTGATTCAGGCACCCATTCTTGAGCTTAAACCATTGCCGGATCATTTGAAGTATGTCTATTTGGGAGACAATGAGACGTTGCCTGTCATAGTTTCCTTATCCCTCACAGCAATGGAGGAGGAGAAATTGATTCGGGTGTTGAAAGAACACAAGACGGCCATAGGATGGACCTTGGCCGACATAAAGGGTATTAGTCCTACAACTTGCATGCATCGCATACTTTTAGAGGAGGGGGCTAAACCAACCAGAGAGGCTCAACGCCGGCTCAACCCTCCAATGATGGAAGTTGTGAAAAAGGAGATTATCAAGCTTCTAGATTGTGGGGTGATCTATCCTATCTCGGATAGCCGTTGGGTTTCACCGGTTCAAGTTGTGCCAAAGAAATCCGGAGTGACTGTGGTGAAGAATGAAGAAGATGAACTTGTGCCTACACGCATTCAAACCGGTTGGAGGGTGTGCATTGACTATAGAAAGCTAAATGCCGCAACAAGGAAAGATCACTTCCCTTTGCCATTCATTGATCAAATGCTTGAAAGGTTAGCCGGTCATTCTTTTTATTGCTTTCTTGATGGTTATTCGGGTTATAATCAAATTGTCATAACGCCGGATGATCAAGAAAAGACCACCTTTACTTGTCCATTTGGTACTTTTGCATATCGTCGTATGCCATTTGGTTTATGCAATGCACCGGCCACTTTCCAACGATGCATGGTAAGTATCTTCTCTGATTATGTTGAAAAGATAATTGAAGTATTTATGGACGATTTTAGTGTGTTTGGAGACTCATTTGATGCTTGTTTGCATAATCTCACTTTAATCTTGAAAAGATGCATGGAAACTAACCTTGTTTTGAATTGGGAAAAATGTCATTTTATGGTTAAACAAGGTATAGTTTTGGGTCATATCATCTCTGAAAAAGGAATTGAAGTTGATAAGTCTAAAATAGATCTTGTACGTCACTTACCCTCTCCTGCGTCGGTTAGAGGGGTCCGTTCTTTTCTTGGCCATGCAGGATTCTATCGACGATTTATCAAGGACTTTTCCAAGATTGCACAACCCCTATGCCGCCTACTCCAAAAGGATGTGTCTTTTGAGTTCAACGAGGCGTGTGAGAAGGCATTCAAGCATCTAAAAGACTTACTCACCACGGCACCCATCATAACTCCCCCGGATTGGTCCATTCCCTTTGAATTGATGTGTGATGCATCGGATTATGCACTTGGGGCTGTTTTGGGTCAAAGGAAAAATAAACAGCCACATGTTATTTATTATGCTTCACGCACTTTAAATGATGCTCAATTGAATTATTCTACAACCGAAAAAGAACTTTTGGCGGTTGTATTTGCTTTAGATAAGTTTAGATCATATCTTCTTGGTACTAAAGTAATTGTTTTCACTGACCATGCAGCCTTGAAGTATCTTCTCACCAAAAAGGAGGCTAAGCCAAGACTCATTCGTTGGATGCTCCTACTTCAAGAGTTCGATCTTGAAATCCGAGACAAGAAAGGGTGTGAAAACGTGGTGGCTGACCACCTAAGTAGAATGGTGCGTGAGGAAGAGTCCACCCCCATTTTAGAAACGTTTCCGGATGAGCAACTTCTGTCCATTGAGGTAAGAACCCCTTGGTATGCCGATTTGGTCAATTTCTTGGTGTCTAAGCAAGTTCCTAGTACCCTAAACAAGTTCCAACGTGATAAACTTGTTCATGATGCACGTTTTTATGTTTGGGATGATCCATATTTATGGAAATTCTGCCCAGATCAGATTGTTCGTAGATGTGTGCCCGAATCTGAATTTAATTCCATTCTTACATTCTGCCATACTTATGCATGTGGGGGACATTTTGGCACCCAAAGGACAGCCCTAAAGGTGTTACAATCTGGATTTTATTGGCCTAATCTCTTTAAAGATGCTAAAATGTTTTGTGTAACATGCGATAAGTGTCAAAGAACAGGTAACATAGGGCCTAAGGACCAAATGCCGCAACAATCTCTCTCCTTTGTGGAAATTTTTGATGTTTGGGGTATTGATTTCATGGGCCCCTTCCCTCCATCTTTTGGTTTCACTTATATCTTGCTAGCTGTCGATTATATTTCCAAATGGGTGGAAGCCAAAGCCACCCGTACTAACGATTCTAAGGTTGTTGCAGATTTTGTGAAATCTAATATTTTTGCTAGGTTTGGGATGCCACGAGTTTTAATTAGTGATGGGGGTTCTCACTTTCGTAACCGCACCATTGAAGCTTTGCTCAAGAAGTACAACGTTACTCATAAGGTTTCCACACCTTATCACCCTCAAACCAATGGGCAAGCGGAGGTTTCAAATAGGGAGATCAAACAAGTCCTAGAGAAAACCGTGGGACCCTCAAGAAGAGATTGGAGTTTGCGCTTGGACGATGCATTGTGGGCCTATCGTACGGCTTACAAAACTCCCCTTGGCATGTCACCTTTTCGGCTTATATATGGTAAGCCATGTCATTTGCCCGTTGAGTTAGAGCACAAGGCACATTGGGCTGTGAAAACCTTCAATTTGGACATAGACGCTGCTGGAGTTCATAGGAAGCTCCAATTAGATGAACTTGAGGAGATTAGGAACGAGGCTTACGAGAATGCTCGCATCTACAAGGACAAGACGAAGGCTTATCATGATAAGATGCTTCGTACCAAAACGTTCTCCAAGGGGCAGAAAGTGTTGCTTTTTGATTCAAGACTTCGGTTATTCCCTGGTAAGTTACGTTCTAAATGGATTGGACCTCTTGTTGTTACTAATGTTTTTCCTCATGGTGCAGTCCAAGTCCAAAGCTTAAAAAGTGGCCACGAGTTCAAGGTGAACGGACATAGATTGAAGCCATACTATGAGAACTTTGTGGAGCATGTCGTGGAGGAGATCCCACTCCATGCCGTGGGCTCCAATGGAGCATGAACGTGTCTTCGTCCGGCTGCAAGACGTTAAAGAAAGCGCTACTTGGGAGGCAACCCATGCAATTCAACAAAGGAAGCTCAAGGAATCACTCCAATTCCAGATTTGCGTTCCTAAACCCTTCACTTTGTTGTTTATTTCGAATCTGCCTATTTAGTTGTTTTACTTGCTGTTTGTGTGTTTCTTTGTGTTTTGTGTGATTTTATGCTTGAAACATTGAGGACAATGTTTGATTTAAGTGTGGGGGGGGTAACTAAGTGTTTTTGATGCAAAATCATGGGATTTTATCACCCCTTTACTTATAGACTTGTTCCTTGCTGTTTTTAAGTGTTTTTAAGCAGTTTTGGTCTGTTTTAGTGTGTTTTGACTTAAAAATTCGAAAATCCCATAAAAATTTGAAAAATTGTTTCAAAAAACCCAAAAAGAGTTGTTTTTGTGTCCTAGGGTACCTTCCAACACAATGATGAGGATTTGGTTTTAATTGCATGACTATTAAAGAATGTTGTAAACATGGCTGGAAGTTGATTTGTGCTTTGGTTTATGCTTGGTTATGGTTATAGCTTATGAATTCACATGTAATCACAAAAAGAGAAAATCAGTTTTTGTAACATGCTTGAAGGAAGAAACTCAAACTAAAGCTACATCCTTGTGAGACTTGAGCCTATAACGTTCTTTGGAGAGTATAAATCTGTGATTTCTTGTTTTCTAAAGTCGTTGCATGATCTCATAATTCTTTGCTTGGTTGCCTCTTGGAATGCATTTCATTATAGTTCCAAATACTAGAACTCATGCCCATTTCATTCAAAGCATGATATTGATTGCATAACATACAATAAGATGAAGTTGTTAGTCAAGCCAAAGCCAAAAAGCCTATCCCTTTTCACATGTATTGTAGGATTACCCCTTTTTGAGCCTTTTCAAGCTTATTTTCTTTGTTAGCCACATTATCCTTACCTAGCCTAGATTAGGACTTCCCATACCCTTGTTCTTAAAGGATAGTGAAGCATGATTTAGAATGAACTCCTTTTGATCAATATATTGCAGAAAATAAGTGTGGGGGAAGATAATAGGGCACGGCCAAAGAATGAAATAAAGAAAAAGAAAAAGAAAGAGAAAAAATTTCGTGGAAAATAAAAAGAAATTAGAAAAGTGTTGAAAAGAAAGAAAAAGAGTTGAAAAATAAGTGAGAATGATCTCACAAGTATTGGTTATTGAAGGAAGGGTCCAAAAGAGTGAATTTGACCCTAATTGTGCATGAATCTTCCCTTGTGTTTAAAAGTTGATTTCTGCCATTAAAAGTGAGTTTAGGTGTCAATTTCATTACTTTGCTTCCTATTGCTTTAAGAACCTTTGTTTTACTTTACCTTTCTTTGTTAAACCATTACCCTTAGCCCCGTTACAACCCTCAACTTCTATCTTGATGTTATGTGTTCAAATTTGTGGAGTTTGAATTTGGTATGAGCATATGGAATCACTGGTTCTCATTCTAAGTAGTAGCATTCCATTCATGAGATCATATTCATGTCATTGTCGTAAATCCAGAAAATGCTTTCTTTGATTTAACATATGTGAGTGTTAGAATTCATATTTACATCAATCTCCTCACATATACCTAGTGTAGGGCGTGGAGTTAGAAAATCTGTGTGAAAATTGAATGCATTCTAGTAAGGAATTGAGGGAATTCTCTAAGGCATGTTACTACATTCAAAATGATGTTTTAATTGATTAAATGTGAAATAATAAGTGGTAACTATGATTAAGTGTTTGTTGAAGTGTAAAGTAAGCTAAATGTTGTGGGAATGATGTTCTATATTGTGTCATGTTCGTTTGAAATCCCTGAGATACATGTTGGAAGGTTTAGAATGTGTTTTGGTTTGTTTTTAGTTTCTTTCGTTTTGTTTTGCTCGAGGACTAGCAAAAGCTAAGTGTGGGGGAATTTGATAGGAGCATATTTAGGCGACTTACTTAGCTTGTTTTCGTGCATTTATATTGTTAATTCATAGTTGTTTTAGTAGTTTAAGCCATTTTCGTGTGTTTTTAGGTTCATATGGCTAAGGAAGCAAAAAGATGCATTTTGGAGCATTTTGGAGCAAAATTGGACTTGGAATGGATAGCTTATGTTTGGAGCAAAAGGAATGGACGAAATTGAAGGATTCCTAATCCATATCAGCCACATGCACATTCAATCATTCACACCAAAACCTTGCACATGCTTTCCCATTTCATTATTCATTCTCTTTGCACCACCAATTCAGCCACATGCACCCTTTAATCATTCAACCATGCAGCCACACATTCACCCACATGCATTCCCCTTACAATTTCAGCCATCCCACTTCATCATTGCACATGCATTCACCCTTTAATCCATTGCAGCCACATGCACTCCCATTTTCTCCCAAAACATTGCACATGCATTTTCAGCTTTCCACCAAGTTCCTAGCTGTCATATTCCCTCTTTTTCACCTATAAATAAGCACCCATTGCAGCCACAAATCACTCACTCTTCCATATTCAGAAAACCATCTCATATTCACATTCATTCACGCCAGAAATTCATTCCCTCTCTCTAACACAGCCATACTCCACCATTCTTCATATTTTCTGCCCAAAAACACTCCTTGCCTTCCCCTACATCCATCCCTACCCTAAACACATCATTCTACATCATCCATAACCCCCAAAACTCACCAAAACCCCTTGTGCCGCAGCAACTAGAGGAGAAGAGGCCTAAACGTTCATACAATTCAAGATTGAGTTGTTGGAATTTTTAGGTGTACTTCGATTCTTGTTTTCAATGTTTACTTTGTTATTACTCTCTAAGTTTGTTGTAATCATGAGTGGCTAAACCCCTAATTAGTTAGGGGAAAGTTTGAAGCCATGAACATGTTTGAAATATGAATTGATTTCTTCCAATTGTGATTTGTTAAGTTGTGATTGTAATTCAATTATCATGTTTATTAAAAACTTGTTTTTGTATGTTGATTAGGGATGCATACTTAGTCTTCATGCATAAACTCGATGCTAGTTTATAAACGAGTTTCACCTAATCGTCACAAGTTTATAAACATGAGTAGTGAAGGTTGCTAGTCACAACCGCGTTAATTGAATTCTCGGCAAAAGTATCATGCATTCATAGTTACAATTGCCTCGTCAACACTTATAATTCTCATAGAGCATAATGATCTCTCATTGTATCTCTTCTATGCATTCATGTTGAGAACCATTGGAGAATGATTTGAATTGTCGCATGCATCATCCAATTCAATAACATAAGGAAAATTTGAGAGTTAATTAGTGCATCACGGTTAACTTGGGGTGTTGAGCATCATAGATAATGAAAAGCAATTGGAGAATCGATTCATATATAAATGTGTCATGTGTGGAGAATGGACCTCTAACTAATCCATCCATCATCTTGTTTCTCAAATCCGTTTATACAATCTGCCTAGTTTATTAACTTGTTTTATTTAATTTAATTTCGTCAAAACCTTAATCCCCCTTTACTTTAGTGTCCAACTTAGTTAGAAAGTGTCTTAGTTTGTGTTTTTAAGTGTTTTGATTCAATTTGTTACACAAATTCGTCCAAATTCACCAAAGTGTCCAAAACTGCCCAGAAAGTGTTTTTAAGGCAGTTTTGAGTGTTTTGGGTGATGTTTGAGTCTTTTGGTTTGTTTTAGTGTTTTAAAGTTTAGTTTTGCATTCTTTGAGTCTAGTAAGTGTTTTATATTGTGTTCTTACGTGTTTGAGTCAATTTCACATTGATTAGCATCCCTAGTTAATCCCCGGTCTAGAACGATCCCTATTTGCTCATTTACTACAATTTTCATCCATAGGGTTAATTTGTGTGTTTAACTATTTTCGCATCACTTCTCAAGTACATAAAATCAACAAACAAAACACAAATCAAAAACTAAAACTAAAATACATAACAGAAATTAAAACTAAAACTAATAAGAAAACGAAAATAACAATCCAAAGGATTAGCAAAGTTGCTAATCCCCGGCAACGGCGCCAAAATTTGATGCGAGATTTATACGCACACAAATTAAACCCTCTTTTCGTCAAATTGTAGTATATATACAAGTAGGGATCGTTCTAGACCGGGGATTAGGAGGGATTGTTAACCACTTGGATTTGACTCAAAAACGTAAAATAACAATATGAAACACTATACTAGACTCAAAGAATGCAAAACTAAACTTGAAAACACTAAGACAAACCAAAAGACTCAAAACAACACAAACACACTCAAATCTGCCTAAACACCACTTTCTGGGCAGATTTGAGCACAAACACAAATTTGGACGAAATTAAGTAATAACTTGACTCAAGAACGTAAAAACACAATATAAAACACTAAACTAACTCAAAGAATGTAAAACTAAACACTTAAAACATTAAAACAAACCAAAAGACTCAAAACAACACAAACACACTCAAAACTGCCTTAAAATCACTTTCTGGGCAGTTTTGAGCACTTTGGGCAATCTGGACGAAATTGGGAAATAAAATGAATCAAAACACTTAAAAGCACAAACTAAATTGATTTCTAACTAAATTGGACATTAAAGTAAAGGGGGATTTAGATTTATACGAAAATTGAAATAACAAAACAAGTTAATAAACTAAACAGATTGTAAAACGAATTTGATGGAATGGAATGAATGGATGATAGAATGGCTAAGGGGTTCATCTCCATACATGTTATACTTGCATAATAAAATGATTTCCAATTGCATTTCAATAAACTATGATACTCAACACCCCAAGTTAACCGTGATGCACTAATTAACCTTCAAATCTTCCTAACGTTATTGAATTGGATGATGCATGCGACAATTCAAAACATTCCCCACAAGTCCTCAACATGAATGCATAGAAGAGGTACAAGCAAGAATCATTACGCTCTATGAAAATTATAAGTGTTGACGAGGCATTCGTTACTATGGAATACGCATGAAACTTATGCCAAGAATTCGTTTAACGCGATTGTTTATAAGCAACCTCCACTACTTGTGAATATAAGTTCGTAACTATTAGGTGAAACTCACTTATATTCTAGCGTCATATTCATGCATGAAAATTAAGCGTGCACTCTCAATAAACATACATAAATAAGTTATCAATCAAACGGTTAAACAAATTGAATCCACAACTTATGAAACGCAATTAGAAGTAATCAAATCAAAATGCAAGCATAAACATATATTTCGAATTACCCCCTAGCTAAGGGGGGTTTAGTTCTTCATAACTTTGAAATCAAAGAAACACCTAAACATTCCAACAACTCAAACTTGAATTGTATGAACGTTTAGGCACTCTTCTCTTCCATTCCTCATACGTACAAAACAAAGAGTATTGAAATTAAACTTTGAAATCAAAGTAACACCTAAACATTCCAACAACTCAAAATTGAATTGTATGAACGTTTAGGCACTCTTATCTTCCTCTTCGTTGTAGCACAAGGTCTAAGGATAGTTTGATGGTGTGAATGGTTTGGGGAGTGGTGTTTGGATTAATAGGGAAGGCAAGGAGTGTTTTTGGGCAGAAAATATGAAGGATGGTGAAGTATGGCTGTGTTAGAGAGAGGGAATGAATTTCTGGCGTGAATGAATGTGTATGGAAGAGTGTATTGTGTTGTGAATGGAATGAATGAATTGTGGCTGCAATGGATGCTTATTTATAGGTGAAATGGGGGGAACATGACAGCTAGGAACTTGGTGGAAATCTGGAATGGTGATGGGAGATGCATGTGGCTGATTTATGCATGTGATTAAAGGGTGGAAATGCATGTGCAATGAATATGTGGCTGCATGTGCAAGGGGACAATCTGGAAATGAAGGTGAATGTGCTGATTTGTGGTGCAATGATGAAAGGCAAAGTGCATGTGCAGAAATGATAAAGGGGGAAATGCATGTGGCTGCAATGGTAAAGGATGGGAGTGCATGTGCAATGTTTTAATGAATTGGGAATGCATGTGGCTGCAAGGTGTGAATGATTATGAGTATGATAAGTGATAAGTGGTTATGATAAGTGATATGATATGTGGTGATGATAAGTGATAAGTGGTAAATGTATGATATGTGGTGATGATAAGTAATGGGAAAGCATGTGGATTAGGCTGTGAAAGCATGTGAATGCATGTGTTTGATAGGAGCATATTCATGCGACTTAAATGGCTTGTTCTCGTGCATTTACGTTATGTTTCTTTAGTTATTTTAGTACTTTAAGCTATTTTCGTGTGTTTGTAGGTCCAAAGGGCTAAAGGAGCAAAAAGATGCATTTTGGAGACTTTTGGAGCACTTTTGGACTAAGGATGGATAGCTTATGCTTGGAGCCAAAGTGTTGGACGAAATTGAAGACCTAATTGAAGACCAAAGTGTTGGAACCTTGTTCCCTTTAGTTTTAGGACATTTAAACCTTTCCTAATCCCATTCATCAACACATGCATCCACATGCATTCACCCTTTAAACCATTAAATCCACATGCTTTCCTATTCAATTAAATCAGCCACATGCATTCATCATCATAACCTAGCTGTCATTCCACTTCATTGCACATGCATCTTCAAATAAATCAGCCATTCCACATGCATATTCAACCTAGCTGTCATTGCACATGCATTCACTCTTTAATTCACATGCAAAACATCCCATTCCATCTCCCATCAGATTTCCATCATATTCACATGCATTCCATCCTTTAAAACATTGCACATGCACTCCCTTTAATTAATTAAGCCACATGCACTCCCATCCATTTCATCATTGCAGCCAACACATGCTTTCACATGCATTTTCAGATTGTCCCCTTGCACATGCAGCCACATATTCATTGCACATGCAATTCCAACCCACATGCATCCTTTAATCATTCAAACATGCAGCCACATTCCCTCCTAGCTGTCATGTTCCCCCCATTTCACCTATAAATAAGCATCCATTGCATACACATTTCATTCATACACTCTTCCATATTCCAGAAATTCGTCAAAACCTCTCCACACCCTCATTGCAGCCACCAAAACACTTTTCTCCTCCATTGCAGCCACTCCAACCACTCCCCAAACCATTCACACCATCAAACTATCCTTAGACCTTGTGCTACAACGAAGAGGAAGAGAAGAGGGCCTAAACGTTCATACAATTCAAGTTTGAGTTGTTGGAATGTTTAGGTGTTTCTTTGATTTCAATATTATGAAGAACTAAACCCCCCTTGGCTAGGGGGGGGGGATTCGAAATATATGTTTATGCTTGCATTTTGATTTGATTACTTATAATTGCGTTTCATAAGTTGTGGATTCAATTTGTTTAACCGTTTGATTGATAACTTATTTATGTATGTTTATTGAGAATGCGCGCTTAATTTTCATGCATGAATATGACGCTAGAATATAAGTGAGTTTCACCTAATAGTTACGAACTTATATTCACAAGTAGTGGAGGTTGCTTATAAACAATCGCGTTAAACAAATTCTTGGCATAAGTTTCATGCAATCATAGTAACGAATGCCTCGTCAACACTTATAATTTTCATAGAGCGTAATGATTCTTGCTTGTACCTCTTCTATGCATTCATGTTGAGGACTTGTGGGGAATGTTTTGAATTGTCGCATGCATCATCCAATTCAATAACGTTAGGAAGATTTGAAGGTTAATTAGTGCATCACGGTTAACTTGGGGTGTTGAGTATCATAGTTTATTGAAATGCAATTGGAAATCATTTTATTATGCAAGTATAACATGTATGGAGATGAACCCCTTAGCTAGCCTTCATTCCATTCAATTCTATCACACATTCACATTTACATTTTGCTTTTATTTACAATCTGTTCTTTTAGTTTAAATTCGTCAAAACCTAACCCCCCCCTTTACTTTCTTGTTCTTTAGTGTTTAGACTTTGTTTAGTTTATGTTTTAAAGTGTTTTGATTCAATTTATTTCCCAAAATTCGTCCAAATTCACCAAAGTGCTCAAAACTGCCCAGAAAGTGATTTTAAGGCTGTTTTGAGTGTTTTGGGTGATGTTTGAGTCTTTTGGTTTGTTTTAGTGTTTTAAAGTTTAGTTTTGCATTCTTTGAGTCTAGTATAGTGTTTTATATTGTTATTTTACGTTTGAATCAAGCCATAATCCTAAATTCGTCCAACATTGGGGTTAAGGTCAGAAACTGCCTAGTTAGTGTTTTTAGGCAGTTTTGAGTCTTTTGAACTTGTTTTGAGTCCTTTGAGTCTTTGTGAACGTTTTTAACTTTGTTTTTATGTTTTTGAGTCAGTTTCCAAGTGATTTGCAATCCCTCCTAATCCCCGGTCCAGAACGATCCCTACTTATACTTATACTACAATTGACAAAAAGAGGGTTTAATTTGTGTGCGTATAAATCTCGCATCAGTGTTGATGAATGGGATTGTGGAGATGCACGGCATAAGGGAATTGGAAAGGTTTAAATGTCCTAAAACTAAAGGGAACAAGGTTCCAACACTTTGGTCTTCAATTAGGTCTTCAATTTCGTCCAACACTTTGGCTCCAAGCATAAGCTATCCATCCTTAGCCCAAAAGTGCTCCAAAAGTCTCCAAAATACATCTTTTTGCTCCTTTAGCCCTTTGGACCTACAAACACACGAAAATAGCTTAAAGTACTAAAATAACTAAAGAAACATAACGTAAATGCACGAGAACAAGCCATTTAAGTCGCATGAATATGCTCCTATCACACGGCAATGATGATTTCTGGTGGTGTTTTGGGTGCATGTGGAATGAATGATTTCTTGGTGAGTGGATGCATGTGTTGATTAAAGGGGGAATGCAAAGGAAAAGCTAGAAATGCATGTGGAGTGGCTGCAAGGTGAATGAATAATGAAATGGGAAAGCATGTGCAAGGTTTTGGTGTGAATGATTGAATGTGCATGTGGCTGCAATGGAGGAGGAATCCTTCAATTTCGTCCATCCTCTTGGCTCCAAGCATATGATATCCATTCCAATCTCTAATTTGCTCCAAAAGGCTCCAAAAGGCATCCTTTTGCATACTTTGCCCTTAGAACCTGAAAACACACAAAAGAAGCATAAAGGACTAAAATAACTAAAGAAACATAACGTAAATGCACGAGAACAAGTCATTTAAGTCGCATGAATATGCTCCTATCAAATACCCCCACACTTATCTTTTGCTAGTCCTCGAGCAAAACAAAGCAACAAAAGAACACGAAACTAGACAAAACGAACAAAACACAACCTACACCTTCCAACAATCGTCTCACGGATTTCCAATGCACATGACAAGTTAAAAATCATTAGTCCCATAGATTTTTGTCATCTTCACACTTAAGTACATTCTTACTCATAGTCACCACATATTATTTCACAATTAAGCATTTAAAACTATGTTTTGAATGTAGTAACATGCCTTAGAGAATTTGCTCAAATCCTTACAAGATATGCACTCGTTTTTCATACAGATTTTCTGACTACACACCCTACACTAGGTATATGTGAGAAGATTGATGTAAACATGTAGACGAACACTCACATATGTTATAACAAGGAAAGCATTTTCTGGAATTATTAACATGTATATATATGATCTCATGAATGGAATGCTTCTACTTAGAACGAGAACCAGTGATTCCATAAGCTCATATCAATTCCAAACTCCACATTATTGAACACATACGATCAAGATAGAAGCATAAGGGTTGAAACGGGGCTAAAGGTGTTTGGCTAACAAAGAAAGGATAGGGAAAACAAATGTTCTTTAAGCAATAGTGAGCAAAGTATTGAATTAGGCACTTAGAATTCCCTTTAGAACGCAGAAGTCAACTTTGAACACCCAAGGGGAAGTCACACAAAACTTAGGGCCATATTCAAACTTTTTGGGCCCTTTCTTCAACAATCACACTTGTGAGTCCATTCTCACTTATTTTCACTCTTTTTCTTTCTTTTCTTCTTCTTTTTCTCACATTTTTTTTTTCTTTTTCCCGTGCCTCCTTTAAGACTTAGGCACATACATACACACAAAAATCCCTTCCCCCACACTTATTTTCTGCAACATATTAATCAAAAGGAATTCATTTAAGTCATGCTCACTATACTTCAAGAACAAGGGTATAGGAAAGTGATAGGAGCATATTTATGCGACTTAAATGGCATGTTCTCGTACATTTACGTTATGTTTCTTTAGTTATTTTAGTACTTTAAGCTATTTTCGTGTGTTTGTAGGTCCAAAGGGCTAAAGGAGCAAAAAGATGCATTTTGGAGACTTTTGGAGCACTTTTGGGCTAAGGACGGATAGCTTATGCTTGAAGCCAAAGTGTTGGACGAAATTGAAGACCTAATTGGAGCCAAAGTGTTGGAACCTTGTTCTCTTTAGTTTTAGGACATTTAAACCTTTCCTAATCCCAATCATGCCATGCATAACACACATCCATTCTAACACATTGTCATTGCACATGCATTTCCTTCATTAGTTAACCCACATGCACTTATCACTTATCATCACCACATATCATATCACTTAATCACTTATCACTTATCATCACCACTTAACCACTTATCATATCATAACCACATATCATATCACTTATCACTTATCACTTAACATAACATCCACCTACTTCACCTACAACATCCACTTCACCTACAACATCCACCCACTTCACCTACAACATCCACTTCACCTACAACATCCACCTACTTCACCTACAAATGACATAGCCATATGTTCCCTCCACTACTCCTATAAATACCCTTGCATTCATTCATTCATGGACATCTCATTTCATACACAACACACCACAAACACTTCCATTCCTTCTCTTTGCCGTGAGCTCCCCTACAAATCCAAACACCATCCTTCCATATTCCACCACTCCTCTTCCATTCCTCCACCACTCCCCAAACCATTCACACCATCAAACTATCCCTAGACCTTGTGCTACAACGAAGAGGAAGAGAAGAGTGCCTAAACGTTCATACAATTCAAGTTTGAGTTGTTGGAATGTTTAGGTATTTGTTTGATTTCAAAGTTATAATAAACTAAACCCCCTTGGCTAGGGGGGATTCGAAATAAATGTTTATGCTTGCATTTTGATTTGATTACTTCTAATTGCGTTTCATAAGTTGTGGATTCAATTTGTTTAACCGTTTGATTGATAACTTATTTATGTATGTTTATTGAGAGTGCACGCTTAATTTTCATGCATGAATATGACGCTAGAATATAAGTGAGTTTCACCTAATCGTTATGAACTTATATTCACAAGTAGTGGAGGTTGCTTATAAACAATCGCGTTAAATGAATTCTTGGCACGAGTTTCATGCTCATCATAGTAACGAATGCCTCGTCAACACTTATAGTTTTCATAATGCTTAATGATCTTTGATTGTATCTTTATTGTGCTGTTCACGTAAAGGACTTTTGGAGAATGTAGTGAATTGCGTTGCGCTAACCCATCCAATTCATTAACTTGAGGAAAACTTGACGGTTAATTTAAGCGGACCTAATTAACTTGGGGTGATGAGAATTCATAATTTATTGAAATGTAATTGGAAATCTTTTTATTATGCAAGTGTAACATATGTGGAGATGACCCCCTTAGCTAGCACTCATCCATTCTATTTCATCAATTTCATATTTACATTCTGTTTTAATTTGTTCATTTAATTTAATTTCGTATAAACTTAAATCCCCCTTTACTTTAATGTCAATTTAGTTAGAAATCATTTTAGTTTGTGTTTTTAAAAGCATTTTGAGTCTTTGGTTTGTCTTAGTGTTTTAAAGTTTAGTTTTACATTCTTTGAGTCTAGTTTAGTGTTTATTATTACGTTTTTACGTTTTTGAGTCAAATCCAAGTGATTAACAATCCCTCCTAATCCCCGGTCCAGAACGATCCCTACTTATATACTTACTACAATTTGACGAAAAGAGGGTTTAATTTGTGTGCGTATAAATCTCGCATCAAATTTTGGCGCCGTTGCCGGGGATTAGAAAATTTGCTAATCCCTTGGATTGTTTTATTTTCGTTTGTTTTTATTTTATTCCAGATTCTTATGTTATTTTGTTTCTTGTTCTAGGTACTAGTTTATGACTCGGAGTTCTCATCCGATTCGTGAACGTATCCTGGAGTGATTGGGTTCTTCGTCCGGCTGCAAGACGTAAAAGAAAGCGCTACTTGGGAGGCAACCCAATGCATAAAATAAAATAAAATAAAAAAAAAAGAAAGAAAGAAAGATACTAAACATGGAGAAAGGTGGAGCTTCACAAAGGTTGTTTGCGTGAAGCCCCACTACGAGGCGCAGAAGCGGAAGGCATAGAAGCGGGAGGCATAGAAGCGGGAGGCATCGGAGCGGGAGGCATCGGAGCTAGAGCATTCCAGGCCTCAATACTTGGCCAAGCGCTGGATGACCCAGGAAAAAGGTGCCTCTGGAGATAAGACGCAAGCCTTTGACGGTCATTGTGAATTCGACCCTCAGATTCTTGCAGCTCATCAAGCTTCCTCTTCATCCCCGACGAATAGTTATTTGCAAGCACATGCAAACTTCTATTCTCGTACTTAAGCTGCTGGATCTCTTGCTTAAGTCTTTCCACCTCTGCCATCAACGATTCCACTTGGCGGGACCGAGCAAGCAGGCGTTGGCCCATGTTGGACACAGAACTCGCACACTGAACACTAAGTGCGAGGGACTCTTGAACGGCCAACTCATCGGACCGTCCTGACAGCAGCCTACTATCTTTTGGAGTGAGGAGGTTTTTAGCTACTATTGTAGCTGTTGTGGCGTCCTGCATCACAGAGTCTTCACCTGAAAGAGGACCGTTAGAAGATAAAAAAGAAGGGCGCCATACATTACCTTGACGGGGCGCAACCGGATCGCTGCTGAGACTCAAATCTAAGCTAAGGTTCGATGAGTTTGCCATTTTTGTCAAAAGTGTTCAAAGAGAAGGGGTGGATGAAGTTAAAATTTCACAAAGGGCCGGAGTCGAGTTTCAGGAATGGGAAATCTTCAGAGTGTGTGTGTTGGGGTGATTGATAGCTCTATAAAAAGCCAAGACGACGCGTCCACCGATTCAAAGAGCCGGATTTTCCGGCGTAATTTAGGCGATGCTCCCTCGGCTTTTCAGAAAACGCGTTCAACTTTGTCAAAAGATTTCTGACAAAGCTGAAAACACGTGGAGGCCATCATCGCATCTACATATCTTTAGCCGACAAGCGCAAAGTTCGGCGACGCTTTCTCTGCTTTTCAGAAGACGCGTGCAGCTTTGTCAAAAGGAGCCGCATCTGCACTACCACGTGTCATTCAGAAAGCGAAGGGGCGTCGTTCAGAAATCGAAGGGGCGCCTGCTCAAAAATCGAAGAGGCGTATTCAAAGATCGAAGAGGCGCCACTATTTCAAAAAGCCGGATTTGCGGGATCAAAACGTTTGTCGACAAGGGTAAAAGGTACCACCACTTGATATTATCTCTATATATGTCGACCTTCGTCTTTTATGGCAGGGCAAACCTGAAGAAAATGCCCAACTCTCTCTCACCTCTGAGGGCGCACTCCCAGCACAGCCTTTCGAAATACTCAATTCTTTCTTCTTCCCCAAAGATGATACCAGATGCCTGGAGTACATATGACCCAGGAGGAAACGGCGGATTGAAGCATGTGCTGATTCATTCACCGCTTCTTCAAAGCAAAGGTATCTCATATCATCAAGGTCAAAAGCAAAAATATCTCATATCATGCTCTTTCCCTGTCTTTTTCTTTGTCCTTGTTCTTACTTGCATGGCAAAGTAAAAGAAGCAATCAGCCGGCACTTGGAGTCAGTCTTCCGATCTGGAGCCAACTGCCTGGAATCTATTCCTGATTGCTTACCTAGCGTTGCTCTCGAGTAGTCATCTTCAACGGTTGTTACACTTCCAGAGAAGGGACCACTCCTGCAAAGATTGAACAAAGAAACAGATAACAGGAGGAAGCTCAGACCTTCGGGGGAAACCAAAAGAACCATCCTGCTGCCCAGTTCAAGAAGTAGCACAAAGGAAAATCAACGATGGGCAGAAACCAGTTCAAGAGTAAGCCTGTGGAATCACAAAGATCAAAGCCTCAATGCAATCACCAAGGAGAAGAGGGAATTTACACTCCATAACCAGATTTGCGTCCCTAAACTCTTCTCTTTGTTAATTACATTATGCCATGTTTAATATGTTTAGTTGCTTTTTGTGTGTTTACTTATGTTTTGTGTGAATCTATGCTTAAAACATTGAGGACAATGTTTGATTTAAGTGTGGGGGGGTAACTAAAGTGTTTTGATGCAAATTCGTAGGGTTTTATCCACCATAACTTCTAATGTTGTTCCTTGCTATTTTAAGGTGTTTTTAAGTTGTTTTAGAGTGTTTTAGTGTGTTTTGTTTTATAATTCGAAAATCCCATAAAAATTTGAAAAATTGTTTTGAAAAACCCAAAAAGAGTTGTTTTAAAGTTGTTTTTGTGTGTGTGTTTGTGTCTTAGGGTACCTTCCAACACAACGATAAGGATTTGGTTTATAATTGCATGACGGTTAGAAAGAGTTATAAACATAGAGAAAAGTTTGATTTACTCTTGGTATATGCTTGGTTATGGTTATAATGTATGACTTCACATGCAATCATAAAAGAAAAAAAAATTCGTTTTTGTAACATGCTTGAAGGAAGAAACTCAAACAAACGCTACATCCCTGTGAGACTCGAGCCATTACTTTCTTTGGAGAGTTATTTTCTGTGATTCTTTATTTTCTAAAGTTGTTGCATGATCTCATTATTCCTTGCTTGGTTGCTACTTAGAATGCAATTGTATCATGATAGAACTAAATGCTAGAACTCATGCCCATTTCATTCAAAGCATGTTATTGATTTGCATAACACATATTCAAGAAGAAGTTGTGTAGTGACCACCACCATAGCCAAATAGCCTTACTTCCCATACTTCATATATGTTGTAAGTTTTAACCCCGTTGAGCCTTGTTTAGCCTTTATTCTTTGTTTACCCACATTTTCCTCACCTAGCCTAGTTTAGGACAATCCCCACCCTTGTTCTTAAAAGATAGTGAGCATGACTTAATTGAATTCCTTTTGAGTTACATTATGAAAGAAAATAAGTGTGGGGGAGAGAATGTTTAAGTGTTGATGTTTTGAGATTCAAAAGAAAAGAAAAAAAAAAAGAGAAAAGAAAGAAAGAAAAAAAAAAAAAAAAGAGCTTGAAAAAAAAAATAAAATAAAATAAAATAAAATGAAAGAATAAGTGATTGAAGAAAGGTTCCAAAACACCAATTCTGGGCGTAAATTGTCTAAATTCTCCCTTTTTGTTCAAAAGTTGAGTTTTCATTCAAAAGTGAATTCTAAGTTGATTCAAATGCTTTGCTCACTATTTCTTTAAAAACCTTTGTTTTCCATATCCCTTCTTTGTTATCCACATACCCCAAGCCCCGTTACAACCCTTGACTTCTATCTTCAGTGTTGTGTATTTCAATTTGTGGAGTTTGAACTTGGTATGAGCATATGGTATCACTGGTTCTCGCGTCTAAGTAGTAGCATTCCATTCATGAGATCATATCTAAACATGCTTATTAACTCCAGAAATTGCTTCCTTTGAAATACATATATGTGAGTGTTCGTTTTTATGATTACATCAATCTTCTCACATATAACTAGTTTAGGGTGTGTAGTCAGAAAATCTGTGTGAAAAACGAGAGCATATCTTGTAAGGAATTGAGCAAATTCTCTAAGGCATGTTACTACATTCAAAATATAGTTTTAAATGCTTAATTGTGAATTAGTATGTGGTGACTATGATTAAGAATGTACTTAAGTGTCAAGATGGCTAAAATCTGTGGGAATAATGATTTTTAACTTGTCTTGTGCATTGGAAATCCGTGAGACGATTGTTGGAAGGTGTAGGTTGTGTTTTGTTCGTTTTGTCTAGTTTCGTGTTCTTTTGTTTTGTTTTGCTCGAGGACTAGCAAAAGATAAGTGTGGGGGTATTTGATAGGAGCATATTTATGCGACTTAAATGGCATGTTCTCGTACATTTACGTTATGTTTCTTTAGTTATTTTAGTACTTTAAGCTATTTTCGTGTGTTTGTAGGTCCAAAGGGCTAAAGGAGCAAAAAGATGCATTTTGGAGACTTTTGGAGCACTTTTGGGCTAAGGACGGATAGCTTATGCTTGAAGCCAAAGTGTTGGACGAAATTGAAGACCTAATTGGAGCCAAAGTGTTGGAACCTTGTTCTCTTTAGTTTTAGGACATTTAAACCTTTCCTAATCCCAATCATGCCATGCATAACACACATCCATTCTAACACATTGTCATTGCACATGCATTTCCTTCATTAGTTAACCCACATGCACTTATCACTTATCATCACCACATATCATATCACTTAATCACTTATCACTTATCATCACCACTTAACCACTTATCATATCATAACCACATATCATATCACTTATCACTTATCACTTAACATAACATCCACCTACTTCACCTACAACATCCACTTCACCTACAACATCCACCCACTTCACCTACAACATCCACCCACTTCACCTACAACATCCACTTCACCTACAACATCCACCTACTTCACCTACAACATCCACCTACTTCACCTACAAATGACATAGCCATATGTTCCCTCCACTACTCCTATAAATACCCTTGCATTCATTCATTCATGGACATCTCATTTCATACACAACACACCACAAACACTTCCATTCCTTCTCTTTGCCGTGAGCTCCCCTACAAATCCAAACACCATCCTTCCATATTCCACCACTCCTCTTCCATTCCTCCACCACTCCCCAAACCATTCACACCATCAAACTATCCCTAGACCTTGTGCTACAACGAAGAGGAAGAGAAGAGTGCCTAAACGTTCATACAATTCAAGTTTGAGTTGTTGGAATGTTTAGGTATTTCTTTGATTTCAAAGTTATAATAAACTAAACCCCCTTGGCTAGGGGGGATTCGAAATAAATGTTTATGCTTGCATTTTGATTTGATTACTTCTAATTGCGTTTCATAAGTTGTGGATTCAATTTGTTTAACCGTTTGATTGATAACTTATTTATGTATGTTTATTGAGAGTGTGATGCGAAAATAGTTAAACACACAAATTAAACCCTATGGATGACAATTGTAGTAAATGAGCAAATAGGGATCGTTCTAGACCGGGGATTAACTAGGGATGCTAATCAATGTGAAATTGACTCAAAAACGTAAGAACACAATATAAAACACTTACTAGACTCAAAGAATGCAAAACTAAACTTTAAAACACTAAAACAAACCAAAAGACTCAAACATCACCCAAAACACTCAAAACTGCCTTAAAAACACTTTCTGGGCAGTTTTGAGCACTTTGGTGAATTTGGACGAATTTGTGTAACAAATTGAATCAAAACACTTAAAAACACAAACTAAGACACTTTCTAACTAAGTTGGACACTAAAGTAAAGGGGGATTAAGGTTTTGACGAAATTAAATTAAATGCACAGATTAATAAACTAGGCAGATTGTATAAACGGATTTGAGAAACAAGATGATGGATGGATTAGTTAGAGGTCCATTCTCCACACATGACACATTTATATATGAATCGATTCTCCAATTGTTTTTCATTAACTATGATGCTCAACACCCCAAGTTAACCGTGATGCACTAATTAACTCTCAAATTTTCCTTAAGTTATTGAATTGGATGATGCATGCGACAATTCAAATCATTCTCCAATGGTTCTCAACATGAATGCATAGAAGAGATACAATGAGAGATCATTATGCTCTATGAAAATTATAAGTGTTGACAAGGCAATTGTAACTATGAATGCATGATACTTTTGCCAAGAATTCAATTAACGCGGTTGTGACTAGCAACCTTCACTACTCATGTTTATAAACTTGTGACGATTAGGTGAAACTCGTTTATAAACTAGCATCGAGTTTATGCATGAAGACTAAGTATGCATCCCTAATCAACATACAAAAACAAGTCTTTAATAAACATGATAATTGAATTGCAATCACAAATTAACAAATCACAATTGGAAGAAATCAATTCATATTTCAAACATGTTCATGGCTTCAAACTTTCCCCTAACTAATTAGGGGTTTAGCCACTCATGATTACAACAAACTTAGAGAGTAATAACAAAGTAAACATTGAAAACAAGAATCGAAGTACACCTAAAAATTCCAACAACTCAATCTTGAATTGTATGAACGTTTAGGCCTCTTCTCCTCTAGTTGCTGCGGCACAAGGGGTTTTGGTGAGTTTTGGGGGTTATGGATGATGTAGAAGGATGTGTTTAGGGTAGGGATGGATGTAGGGGAAGGTAAGGAGTGTTTTTGTGCAGAAAATATGAAGAATGGTGAAGTATGGTAGTGCTAGAGAGAGGGGAGGAATTTCTGGCGTGAATGAATGTGTATGAGAGATGGTTTTCTGAAATGGAAGAGTGTGTTGTTTGTGGCTGCAATGCATGCTTATTTATAGGTGAAATGGGGGGAACATGATGACTAGGAATTAGGTGGAAAGCTGAAATGGTGATGGGAGATGCATGTGGCTGTTTGTGCATGTGATTAAAGGGTGGAAATGCATGTGCTTTGACAGAAATGAAAGGGAATGCACGGTTTTGGTTGATTTCTGGTGGTTGTGAGGTGGAAATCTAGGTGGAAATGCATGTGGATTAAAGCTATGTGAATGATTAAGGTGAATGTGCATGAGTGCATGTGAAATCTGCCAAGATGCATGTGTTATGAAGTGGATTTTCTGCAAAGGCAAGGTGAATGTGCATGTGATTAAATTAAAAGATGGAATGCATGTGAAAGGTTGGAGATTGAATGTGTGTTGGTGTGATTGAATGATTAAAGTGCAAGTGGCTGATTTATGAAGGGGAAATGCAAAGGGGAAATCTGGAAATGGGATAGGAGCCACGGCATTGTGTGGTGTTTGTTTGAATGTTTGCAATGATGAAATGGATGGGAGTGGTTTGATGAATGAGTGGATGGAATGATGAAAGAATAAAGGGAATGATGAAAGGGGAACAAGTGCATGTGGCTGCAATGATGGTGAAAGAATGTGTGGATGCATGGTTGTGTTGGTGATGAATGTGAACTCTTTGTTCTTCATTTTCATTCCTTTGGTCTTCAATTTCGTCCATCTACTTGGCTTTAAGCATATGCAATCCATTCCAATCTCTAATTTGCTCCAAAAGGCTCCGAAAGGCATCCTTTTGCATCCTTAGCCATATGAACCTATAAACACACGAAAATGACTTTAAACACTAAATTAAGTAAGAAAACACAACATAAATGCATAAGAACTAGCTAACTAAGGCGCATAAATATGCTTCTATCAAATTCCCCCACACTTAGCTTTTGCTAGTCCTCGAGCAAAACAAAGAAACAAAACATAACCTAAACCTTCCAACGTTCACCTCAGGGATTTCCAATGGTACATGACATGTTAAAAATCATCATCCCCACAGATTTGAGTCATCTTTATAATTGAGAACATACTTAATCATAGTCACCACTTACTAGTTCACAATTAATCGATTAAAAGAATGTTTTGAATGTAGTAACATGCTTTAGAGAATTTGCTCAATCCTTACAAGATATGCACTCAATTTTCACTCAGATTTTCTAACTACACACCCTATACTAGTTATATGTGAGAAGATTGATGTAAATATGAAAACGAATGCTCACATATACGTATAACAAAGAACGCAATTTATGGAGTTAATAAGCATGTTTAGAAATGATCTCATGAATGGAATGCTACTACTTAGATGCGAGAACCAATGACCATATGCTCATACCAAATTCAAACTCCACAAATTGAAACACATAACACTCAAGAATGAAGTCAAGGGTTGTAACGGGGCTTGGGGTAGTGGTTAACAAAGAAAAGATAAGGAGAACAAGCGTTCTTCAAGTAATAGTAAGCAAAGTAGTGTACTTAAGACTTAGAATTCATTTAGATTGCAGAAATTAACTTTAAAACACAAGGGGAAGACTTAGACAACTCCTTAGGGCCGAATTCATTGTTTTGGACCCTTACTTCAACAAACAATACTTTGGAATTCTTTTTCACAACTTTTCAACTCTTTTTCATACTTTTCACGCCTTTTTTTTTTTTTCTTTTTCTTTTCTTTCATGCCGTGCCTATGGCACACAAATTCTCACACAAGAACACTTCCCCCACACTTGTTTTCTGCCAACATAAATCGAAAGAAATTCAATTCGAATCATGCTTTACTAAGCTTTAAGAACAAGGGTGTGGATGGTCCTAATCTAGGCTAGGTGAGGATAATGTGGGTTAACTTAAACATAAAATGACATGGGATACACGGCAATATGGCTAAGGTGGTGGTCACTACACAACTTCATCTTGAATCTGTGTTATGCAAATCAATAACATGCTTTGAATGAAATGGGCATGAGTTCTAGCATTTGGAACTAAATGATGAAACGCCTCTAAGTAGTAACCAAGCAAAGAATAATGAGATCATGCAACGACTTAGAAAACAAAAATGCACAGATTCTAACTCTCCAAATAAACGTTTAGGCTCAAGTCTCACAAGGTTGTAGCGTTAATTTGAGTTCCTTCCTTCAAGCATGTTACAAAAACTGATTTTTTATTTTTTATTTTTTATGATTGCATGTGAAGTCATAAGTTATAACCACAACCAAGCATACACAAAGAGTAAATCAAACTTTCATCCATGTTAATCACTCTCTTTAACAGCCATGTAATTACAAACCGAATCCTCATCATTGTGTTGGAAGGTACCCTAAAACAAAAACAAACACACAAAAACACTTTGAAAACAACTCTTTTTGGGTTTTTAAAACAAATTTTTCAAATTTTTATGTGATTTTCGGATTTTTACTTCAAAATACACTAAAACACACCAAAACTGCTTAAAAACACTTAAAAACAGCAAGGAACAAGTCTATAAGTAAAGGGTGATAAAATCCCATGAATTTGCATCAAAAACACTTAGTTACCCCCCCACACTTAAATCAAACATTGTCCTCAATGTTTCAAGCATAAAATCACACAAAACACAAAGAAACACACAAACAGCAAGTAAAACAACTAAATAGGCAGATTCGAAATAAACAACAAAGTGAAGGGTTTAGGAACGCAAATCTGGAATTGGAGTGATTCCTTGAGCTTCCTTTGTTGAATTGCATGGGTTGCCTCCCAAGTAGCGCTTTCTTTAACGTCTTGCAGCCGGACGAAGACACGTTCATGCTCCATTGGAGCCCACGGCATGGAGTGGGATCTCCTCCACGACATGCTCCACAAAGTTCTCATAGTATGGCTTCAATCTATGTCCGTTCACCTTGAACTCGTGGCCACTTTTTAAGCTTTGGACTTGGACTGCACCATGAGGAAAAACATTAGTAACAACAAGAGGTCCAATCCATTTAGAACGTAACTTACCAGGGAATAACCGAAGTCTTGAATCAAAAAGCAACACTTTCTGCCCCTTGGAGAACGTTTTGGTACGAAGCATCTTATCATGATAAGCCTTCGTCTTGTCCTTGTAGATGCGAGCATTCTCGTAAGCCTCGTTCCTAATCTCCTCAAGTTCATCTAATTGGAGCTTCCTATGAACTCCAGCAGCGTCTATGTCCAAATTGAAGGTTTTCACAGCCCAATGTGCCTTGTGCTCTAACTCAACGGGCAAATGACATGGCTTACCATATATAAGCCGAAAAGGTGACATGCCAAGGGGAGTTTTGTAAGCCGTACGATAGGCCCACAATGCATCGTCCAAGCGCAAACTCCAATCTCTTCTTGAGGGTCCCACGGTTTTCTCTAGGACTTGTTTGATCTCCCTATTTGAAACCTCCGCTTGCCCATTAGTTTGAGGGTGATAAGGTGTGGAAACCTTATGAGTAACGTTGTACTTCTTGAGCAAAGCTTCAATGGTGCGGTTACGAAAGTGAGAACCCCCATCACTAATTAAAACTCGTGGCATCCCAAACCTAGCAAAAATATTAGATTTCACAAAATCTGCAACAACCTTAGAATCGTTAGTACGGGTGGCTTTGGCTTCCACCCATTTGGAAACATAATCGACAGCTAGCAAGATATAAGTGAAACCAAAAGATGGAGGGAAGGGGCCCATGAAATCAATACCCCACACATCAAAAATTTCCACAAATGAGAGAGATTGTTGTGGCATTTGGTCCTTAGGCCCTATGTTACCTGTTCTTTGACACTTATCGCATGTTAAACAAAACATTTTAGCATCTTTAAAGAGATTAGGCCAATAAAATCCAGATTGTAACACCTTTAGGGCTGTCCTTTGGGTGCCAAAATGTCCCCCACATGCATAAGTATGGCAGAATGTAAGAATGGAATTAAATTCAGATTCGGGCACACATCTACGCACAATCTGATCTGGGCAGAATTTCCATAAATATGGATCATCCCAAACATAAAAACGTGCATCATGAACAAGTTTATCACGTTGGAACTTGTTTAGGGTACTAGGAACTTGCTTAGACACCAAGAAATTGACCAAATCGGCATACCAAGGGGTTCTTACCTCAATGGACAGAAGTTGCTCATCCGGAAACGTTTCTAAAATGGGGGTGGACTCTTCCTCACGCACCATTCTACTTAGGTGGTCAGCCACCACGTTTTCACACCCTTTCTTGTCTCGGATTTCAAGATCGAACTCTTGAAGTAGGAGCATCCAACGAATGAGTCTTGGCTTAGCCTCCTTTTTGGTGAGAAGATACTTCAAGGCTGCATGGTCAGTGAAAACAATTACTTTAGTACCAAGAAGATATGATCTAAACTTATCTAAAGCAAATACAACCGCCAAGAGTTCTTTTTCGGTTGTAGAATAATTCAATTGAGCATCATTTAAAGTGCGGGAAGCATAATAAATAACATGTGACTGTTTATTTTTCCTTTGACCCAAAACAGCCCCAAGTGCATAATCCGAGGCATCACACATCAATTCAAATGGAATGGACCAATCCGGGGGAGTTATGATGGGTGCCGTGGTTAGGAGCTCTTTGAGATGCTTGAATGACTTCTCGCATGCCTCGTTGAACTCAAAAGACACATCTTTTTGGAGGAGGCGGCATAGGGGTTGTGCAATCTTGGAAAAGTCCTTGATAAATCGTCTATAGAATCCTGCATGACCAAGAAAAGAACGAACCTCTCTAACCGAAGTAGGAGAGGGTAAGTAGCGTACAAGATCTACTTTAGACTTATCAACTTCAATTCCTTTTTCAGAGATTATATGACCCAAAACAATACCTTGTTTAACCATAAAGTGACATTTTTCCCAATTTAAAACAAGATTTGTTTCAACACAACGTTTCAAGATTAAAGTGAGATTATCCAAACAATGATCAAATGAATCACCAAAAACACTAAAGTCGTCCATGAATATCTCAATAATCTTCTCAACATAATCAGAAAATATGCTTACCATACACCTTTGAAACGTGGCAGGAGCATTACACAAGCCAAATGGCATGCGTCGATATGCAAACGTTCCAAAGGGACAAGTAAAAGTGGTCTTTTCTTGATCATCCGGAGCAATGACAATTTGGTTATAACCGGAATAACCATCAAGAAAACAATAAAAGGAATGACCTGCTAACCTTTCCAACATTTGATCTAGGAACGGCAATGGGAAGTGGTCCTTCCTTGTGGTGGAATTTATCTTCCTATAATCAATGCATACCCGCCAACCGGTTTGAATTCTCATAGGCACAAGCTCATTCTCGGAATTCTCCACAACCGTTACCCCAGATTTCTTAGGCACACATTGGATAGGTGAAACCCAACGACTATCGGAGATAGGATAAATAACTCCACAATCTAGAAGTTTAATTATCTCCTTTTTCACAACTTCCATCATCGGAGGGTTAAGACGGCGTTGAGCCTCTCTAGTTGGTTTGGCCCCCTCCTCAAGAAATATGTGATGCATACAAGTTGTAGGGCTTATACCTTTAATATCGGCCAATGTCCAACCTAGGGCAGATTTGTACTCCTTCAATACACGAACTAATTTCTCCTCCTCTTGTGCCGTGAGGGAGGAAGAGATGATGGCAGGTAGTGTCTCGTTTTCCCCCAAGAAAATGTACTTCAAATGACTTGGTAAAGGTTTGAGTTCAAGAATAGGTCCCTGAATTATGGATGGAAGCAATTTGTTAGTCGAAATGGGAATGGACTCACGGTTAGGAAACTTTCCCTCATGTTTAGGTAATGACTCAAGGGCAGCAACTACTTCAAGGAATTCCTCACTAGGAGGCACGGCATAGGTTTGTTCAAGTGTGCCGTGGGTTTGCATATAGCTTGCCTCCTTGGTTTTGACTTCTACACCTCTTGTAATGACCTTTTCAAGTGCATCGTCATTCAAATCTTCAAGATATCCCTGCGCCAAAGAGTCAACAATATCAATAGAGAAACATGAATGATCTTCACTAGGATACTTAATGGAATCAGAAAGATTGAAATTAACCACTTCCCCATCAAATTCCATGGACAAAGTTCCATTAAACACGTCAATCTTAGTCCGGGCCGTCTTCATGAATGGCCTTCCAAGTAGAATGGGTAGCGAGGGTGCATGATCCGATTCATCCATCTCAAGAACATAGAAATCCGCCGGAAAGATCAAATGATTAACCTGCACTAAAACATCTTCCAAAACTCCTTTTGGATAAGCATTAGATCTATCGGCCAATTGTATGATAACACCATCATTTTTCAACACTCCTAGGTTCATAGATGCATAAATGGAATATGGCATAACATTTATAGAAGCACCTAAATCAAGCATGGCAGATTCAAATCTAGTGTTACCAATGACACAAGGAATGGTAAAACTACCCGGATCTTTGCATTTGGGAGGTAGTTTGCGTTGCAAGATGGCGGACACATTCTCACCTACCTTCACCACTTCCTTGGTCGAAATCCTCTTCCTAGTGATGCAAAGCTCTTTTAAGAACTTGGCATACTTAGGGACTTGCTTGATTGCATCAAGGAGCGGAATGTTGACTTGAACTTTCCTAAAGGTTTCCAAAATGTCCTTTTCACTCTCCTCCTTCTTTGATTGCCTAAACCTGCTAGGAAAGGGCACGTTTAGTGGAATAGAACTTGACAAGGTCGAATTTGGACTTACCTTAGGCATGTTGGACGGTTTTGGCACAATAGGGGGCTGCGGCAAAGATTCTTTCACCCTTGCCGTGGCCTTTATTCCTTGTTCCTCCTCTTCTTGCAGCAACACGTCCTCTTCTTGACTTGTTTTGGACGTGCTTGGGGTGGTTCCGACCTCCTTACCACTTCTCAACATGATTGCCTTGGCAGATTCGAATCCTCCCCTTGGATTGACAATGGTTGAGCTAGGGAGCTTGCCTTTGTCTCGGAATTGTCCTACAAATTCCGCAATCTGCCCAATTTGTTTCTCCAAGTGATCCACCCTTTTGTCTTGGTTTTGCATGGCTTTGGTTTGATCCTCTTGCCCCTGAGACAAATTGGTAAGTAATTTAAGAAGTGTTTCATTTCCCAACGACGTACCTTGATTGTTTTGGGCAGGTTGTGCTTGGTTTGGATTGGGGCCGAATGGCTTGGTGTAGAACCCCGGGGGTTGTTGTCTAAAGCCTCCTTGTTGTTGAGGTTGTTGAGGTTCCCTCCACTTGAAGTTTGGATGGTCTCTCCAACCCGGATTGTATGTGTTGGAATATGGATCATTCCTTGGTTGATTGTGGCTCGGAAATCCAATAGCATTTGCACTCTCCCATCCCCCATTCTCAATCAATTGTGGGCATTTTTCCGAAGGGTGTCCTTGGATAGAACATACACCACATACAATCGGTCCTTGTATCTTCATTCCTTCGGCCATTTGAGACACAATAGAAGTAAGATTAGCTAATTGAGTTTGAAGGTCGGATTGAGAACTTACCTCATTCACTTGTTGCCGTGGGGGGTCCCTTTGCCCAAGTCCTTCATATTGTTGTGCATTTAGAGCACGGTTTGCAATTAGGGTCTTGGCTGCCATAGGAGTTTTGTCCACCAATGCACCTCCCGCCGAAGCATCGAGCATTTGCCTTTCAATGGGAAGAAGGCCCTCATAGAAATATTGAAGGAGAAGCTCCTCCTTCATTTGATGTTGAGGACATGATGCAACAAGGGCTTTAAAACGCTCGTAGTATGCCGGAAAAGTTTCTCCTTGACTTTGTTGGATTCCGCTAATTTTCTTCCTCAAGAGAATGACTCTTGAAGTAGGGAAGAACTTCTCCAAGAACGCTCTCTTCATGCTCTCCCAAGAAGTAACGGTCCCGGGTGCCAATTCATAAAGCCAATCCTTAGCCTTTTCCACAAGAGAGAATGGAAAAGCTTTCATCATTAGAATGTTCCCATCGACATTTATGGGTGTCATGCTCGAACAAACAACCTCGAACTCCTTGAGATGCTTGTTGGGATCTTCCATGGAAAGCCCATGGTATTTCGGAATGTGGTGCAACAAGCTTGACTTCAACTCGAATTCATCGGTCTTGCCTTGGGCAGCCGCGGGGTATTGAATGCATAATGGTGCGGCATTGGCCAACCCCGAGGCCGAAAGCTCTTTAATGGTCCGATTGTCTGCTGCCATAACTTCTTCTTCCACACTTTCAAACTCAGATTCGGCCTCTGAACTTGAACTAGGTTCACTAGGTTCGGGATGCCTCCTCTTTCTTCTCAAATCACGTTCAAAATCGTCGTTAAAGTCTAAGATATGTGCATGCACAGTTTGAGAACTCCGCGTCATGCACTAGTACCTAAACCAAGAAAACAAAACAAAATGAGAAAACTAGGTAAATTACACTAAAAACATACGGCAAAAACACAAGGGATTAGCAATTTTGCTAATCCCCGGCAACGGCGCCAAAATTTGATGCGAAAATAGTTAAACACACAAATTAAACCCTATGGATGACAATTGTAGTAAATGAGTAAATAGGGATCGTTCTAGACCGGGGATTAACTAGGGATGCTAATCAATGTGAAATTGACTCAAAAACGTAAGAACACAATATAAAACACTTACTAGACTCAAAGAATGCAAAACTAAACTTTAAAACACTAAAACAAACCAAAAGACTCAAACATCACCCAAAACACTCAAAACTGCCTTAAAAACACTTTCTGGGCAGTTTTGAGCACTTTGGTGAATTTGGACGAATTTGTGTAACAAATTGAATCAAAACACTTAAAAACACAAACTAAGACACTTTCTAACTAAGTTGGACACTAAAGTAAAGGGGGATTAAGGTTTTGACGAAATTAAATTAAATGCACAGATTAATAAACTAGGCAGATTGTATAAACGGATTTGAGAAACAAGATGATGGATGGATTAGTTAGAGGTCCATTCTCCACACATGACACATTTATATATGAATCGATTCTCCAATTGTTTTTCATTAACTATGATGCTCAACACCCCAAGTTAACCGTGATGCACTAATTAACTCTCAAATTTTCCTTAAGTTATTGAATTGGATGATGCATGCGACAATTCAAATCATTCTCCAATGGTTCTCAACATGAATGCATAGAAGAGATACAATGAGAGATCATTATGCTCTATGAAAATTATAAGTGTTGACAAGGCAATTGTAACTATGAATGCATGATACTTTTGCCAAGAATTCAATTAACGCGGTTGTGACTAGCAACCTTCACTACTCATGTTTATAAACTTGTGACGATTAGGTGAAACTCGTTTATAAACTAGCATCGAGTTTATGCATGAAGACTAAGTATGCATCCCTAATCAACATACAAAAACAAGTCTTTAATAAACATGATAATTGAATTGCAATCACAAATTAACAAATCACAATTGGAAGAAATCAATTCATATTTCAAACATGTTCATGGCTTCAAACTTTCCCCTAACTAATTAGGGGTTTAGCCACTCATGATTACAACAAACTTAGAGAGTAATAACAAAGTAAACATTGAAAACAAGAATCGAAGTACACCTAAAAATTCCAACAACTCAATCTTGAATTGTATGAACGTTTAGGCCTCTTCTCCTCTAGTTGCTGCGGCACAAGGGGTTTTGGTGAGTTTTGGGGGTTATGGATGATGTAGAAGGATGTGTTTAGGGTAGGGATGGATGTAGGGGAAGGTAAGGAGTGTTTTTGTGCAGAAAATATGAAGAATGGTGAAGTATGGTAGTGCTAGAGAGAGGGGAGGAATTTCTGGCGTGAATGAATGTGTATGAGAGATGGTTTTCTGAAATGGAAGAGTGTGTTGTTTGTGGCTGCAATGCATGCTTATTTATAGGTGAAATGGGGGGAACATGATGACTAGGAATTAGGTGGAAAGCTGAAATGGTGATGGGAGATGCATGTGGCTGTTTGTGCATGTGATTAAAGGGTGGAAATGCATGTGCTTTGACAGAAATGAAAGGGAATGCACGGTTTTGGTTGATTTCTGGTGGTTGTGAGGTGGAAATCTAGGTGGAAATGCATGTGGATTAAAGCTATGTGAATGATTAAGGTGAATGTGCATGAGTGCATGTGAAATCTGCCAAGATGCATGTGTTATGAAGTGGATTTTCTGCAAAGGCAAGGTGAATGTGCATGTGATTAAATTAAAAGATGGAATGCATGTGAAAGGTTGGAGATTGAATGTGTGTTGGTGTGATTGAATGATTAAAGTGCAAGTGGCTGATTTATGAAGGGGAAATGCAAAGGGGAAATCTGGAAATGGGATAGGAGCCACGGCATTGTGTGGTGTTTGTTTGAATGTTTGCAATGATGAAATGGATGGGAGTGGTTTGATGAATGAGTGGATGGAATGATGAAAGAATAAAGGGAATGATGAAAGGGGAACAAGTGCATGTGGCTGCAATGATGGTGAAAGAATGTGTGGATGCATGGTTGTGTTGGTGATGAATGTGAACTCTTTGTTCTTCATTTTCATTCCTTTGGTCTTCAATTTCGTCCATCTACTTGGCTTTAAGCATATGCAATCCATTCCAATCTCTAATTTGCTCCAAAAGGCTCCGAAAGGCATCCTTTTGCATCCTTAGCCATATGAACCTATAAACACACGAAAATGACTTTAAACACTAAATTAAGTAAGAAAACACAACATAAATGCATAAGAACTAGCTAACTAAGGCGCATAAATATGCTTCTATCAGAGTGCACGCTTAATTTTCATGCATGAATATGACGCTAGAATATAAGTGAGTTTCACCTAATCGTTATGAACTTATATTCACAAGTAGTGGAGGTTGCTTATAAACAATCGCGTTAAATGAATTCTTGGCACGAGTTTCATGCTCATCATAGTAACGAATGCCTCGTCAACACTTATAGTTTTCATAATGCTTAATGATCTTTGATTGTATCTTTATTGTGCTGTTCACGTAAAGGACTTTTGGAGAATGTAGTGAATTGCGTTGCGCTAACCCATCCAATTCATTAACTTGAGGAAAACTTGACGGTTAATTTAAGCGGACCTAATTAACTTGGGGTGATGAGAATTCATAATTTATTGAAATGTAATTGGAAATCTTTTTATTATGCAAGTGTAACATATGTGGAGATGACCCCCTTAGCTAGCACTCATCCATTCTATTTCATCAATTTCATATTTACATTCTGTTTTAATTTGTTCATTTAATTTAATTTCGTATAAACTTAAATCCCCCTTTACTTTAATGTCAATTTAGTTAGAAATCATTTTAGTTTGTGTTTTTAAAAGCATTTTGAGTCTTTGGTTTGTCTTAGTGTTTTAAAGTTTAGTTTTACATTCTTTGAGTCTAGTTTAGTGTTTATTATTACGTTTTTACGTTTTTGAGTCAAATCCAAGTGATTAACAATCCCTCCTAATCCCCGGTCCAGAACGATCCCTACTTATATACTTACTACAATTTGACGAAAAGAGGGTTTAATTTGTGTGCGTATAAATCTCGCATCAGAAAGTCCTACTCTAGGCTAGGTAAGGGGTGATGTGGTTAGCAAAGAAAATAGGCTAAACGAGGCTCAACGAGGTTAAAACTAATATATACGAAATATGGGAAGTAAGGCTATTTGGCTATGGTGGCAACTACACAACTTCATCTTGATATATGTTATGCAACTCAATGTCATGCTTTGAATGAAACGGATATAAGTTCTAGCATTTAGTTCTATCATGATACAATTGCATTCTAAGTAGCAACCAAGCAAGAAATAATGAGACCATGCAACAACTTTAGAAAACAAAGAATCACAGAAAATAACTCTCCAAAGAAAGTAATGGCTCGAGTCTCACAGGGACGTAGCGTTTGTTTGAGTTCCTTCCTTCAAGCATGTTACAAAAACGAATTTTTCTTTTATGATTGCATGTGAACTCATACATTATAACCATATCCAAGCATATACCAAGAGTAAATCAAACTTTTCTCTATGTTTATAACTCTTTTTAACCGTCATGCAATTACAAACCAAATCCTTATCATTGTGTTGGAAGGTACCCTAAGACACAAACACACAAAAACGACTCAAAACACTCTTTTTTGGCTTTTTAAAACATGTTTTTCAAATTTTTATGTGATTTTCGGAGTTATAAAAAAAAACATACTAAAACACTCTAAAACAACTTAAAAACACCTTAAAACAGCAAGGAACAACATTTGAAGTTATGGGTGATAAAATCCCACGAATTTGCATTAAATATACTTAGTTACCCCCCCCCCCCCCCCACACTTAAATCAAACATTGTCCTCAATGTTTTAAGCATAAGTAAACACACAAAAAGCAATTTAAACATACTAAACATGGCAGAATGTAATTAACAAAGAGAAGAGTTTAGGGACGCAAATCTGGTTATTGATAGAAGCATATTTAGGCGACTTACTTAGCTTGTTTTCGTGCATTTATATTGTTAATTCATAGTTGTTTTAGTTGTTTAAGCCATTTTCGTGTGTTTTTAGGTTCATATGGCTAATGAAGCAAAAAGATGCATTTTGGAGCATTTTGGAGCAAAATTGGACTTGGAATGGATAGCTTATGTTTGGAGCAAAAGGAATGGACGAAATTGAAGGATTCCTAATCCATTGCAGCCACATGCATCTCCCATCACCATATCAGATTTCCATCATATTCACATGCATTCCATCCTTTAAAACATTGCACATGCACTCCCTTTAATTAATTAAGCCACATGCACTCCCATCCATTTCATCATTGCAGCCAACACATGCTTTCACATGCATTTTCAGATTGTCCCCTTGCACATGCAGCCACATATTCATTGCACATGCAATTCCAACCCACATGCATCCTTTAATCATTCAAACATGCAGCCACATTCCCTCCTAGCTGTCATGTTCCCCCCATTTCACCTATAAATAAGCATTCATTCTCATTCATTCTTCCACATTTCAGAAAATCATCCATTCACACCAAGAAACATCCCCTTGGCCGTGAGTTTCCCTACAAATCCAAACACCACTCCTCTTCCATTTCCATCACTCCCCAAACCATTCACACCATCAAACTATCCTTAGACCTTGTGCTACAACGAAGAGGAAGAGAAGAGTGCCTAAACGTTCATACAATTCAAGTTTGAGTTGTTGGAATGTTTAGGTGTTTCTTTGATTTCAATGTTAATTTCAATACTCTTTGTTTTGTACGTATGAGGAATGGAAGAGAAGAGTGCCTAAACGTTCATACAATTCAAGTTTGAGTTGTTGGAATGTTTAGGTGTTTCTTTGATTTCAGTGTTATGAAGAACTAAACCCCCCTTAGCTAGGGGGTGATTCGAAATATATGTTTATACTTGCATTTTGATTTGATTACTTCTAATTGCGTTTCATAAGTTTTGGATTCAATTTGTCTAACCGTTTGATTGATAACTTATTTATGTATGTTTATTGAGAATGTGCGCTTAATTTTCATGCATGAATATGACGCCAGAATATAAGTGAGTTTCACCTAATCGTTATGAACTTATATTCACAAGTAGTGGAGGTTGCTTATAAACAATCGCGTTAAATGAATTCTTGGCATAAGTTTCATGCAATCATAGTAACGAATGCCCCGTCAACACTTATAATTTTCATAGAGCGTAATGATTCTTGCTTGTATCTCTATTATGCAATCATGTAGGGGACTTGTGGGGAATGTTTTGGGTTGTCGTATGCAATCATCCAATTCAATAACGTGATGCGTGATTTATACGCACATAAATTAAACCCTCGTTTGACAATTGTAGTAGAATGGATAAGTGAGGGATCGTTCTGGACTTAGGGGCTTCGATTAATGTTATGCCATACTCTATTTATGCATCTATGAACTTAGGTGAGCTTAAAAATGATGGTGTGATAATTCAATTAGCCGATCGTTCTAATGCATATCCAAAGGGTGTTTTGGAAGATGTTTTGGTACAGGTTGATAACTTGATTTTTCCAGCGGATTTCTACGTGCTTGACATGGAGGATTCACCCCATTCCACCCCATTACCGATTCTATTAGGGAGGCCCTTCATGAAAACAGCCCGCACCAAGATAGATGTGTTTAAAGGAACTTTAACGATGGAATTTGATGGGGAAGTCATTGATTTCAATCTTTCTGAAAGTATTAAATTTCCTAAGGACGATCATTCTTGCTTTTCTATTGATATAATTGATGATTTGGCGCAGGAATTTCTCGATTCTTTGGAGAGGGATACACTTGAAACAACAATTGCACAAGGAATTGGGCAAAAATCTGGTTTTGCCGTGCCTAGAAGTGAAGATGAGGCCGAGATGGTTGCTGCACTTGAGTCATTGCCACAACACTTTGGTAAGCCTCCAAAACCGAGTCCAATTCCTGTTTCGACTAACAAGTTGTTACCTTCAGTGATTCAGGCACCCATTCTTGAGCTTAAACCATTGCCGGATCATTTGAAGTATGTCTATTTGGAAGACAATGAGACGTTGCCTGTCATAGTTTCCTTATCCCTCACAGCAATGGAGGAGGAGAAATTGATTCGGGTGTTGAAAGAGCACAAGACGGCCATAGGATGGACCTTGGCCGACATAAAGGGTATTAGTCCTACAACTTGCATGCATCGCATACTTTTAGAGGAGGGGGCTAAACCAACCAGAGAGGCTCAACGCCGGCTCAACCCTCCAATGATGGAAGTTGTGAAAAAGGAGATTATCAAGCTTCTAGATTGTGGGGTGATCTATCCTATCTCGGATAGCCGTTGGGTTTCACCGGTTCAAGTTGTGCCAAAGAAATCCGGAGTGACTGTGGTGAAGAATGAAGAAGATGAACTTGTGCCTACACGCATTCAAACCGGTTGGAGGGTGTGCATTGACTATAGAAAGCTAAATGCCGCAACAAGGAAAGATCACTTCCCTTTGCCATTCATTGATCAAATGCTTGAAAGGTTAGCCGGTCATTCTTTTTATTGCTTTCTTGATGGTTATTCGGGTTATAATCAAATTGTCATAACGCCGGATGATCAAGAAAAGACCACCTTTACTTGTCCATTTGGTACTTTTGCATATCGTCGTATGCCATTTGGTTTATGCAATGCACCGGCCACTTTCCAACGATGCATGGTAAGTATCTTCTCTGATTATGTTGAAAAGATAATTGAAGTATTTATGGACGATTTTAGTGTGTTTGGAGACTCATTTGATGCTTGTTTGCATAATCTCACTTTAATCTTGAAAAGATGCATGGAAACTAACCTTGTTTTGAATTGGGAAAAATGTCATTTTATGGTTAAACAAGGTATAGTTTTGGGTCATATCATCTCTGAAAAAGGAATTGAAGTTGATAAGTCTAAAATAGATCTTGTACGTCACTTACCCTCTCCTACGTCGGTTAGAGAGGTCCGTTCTTTTCTTGGCCATGCAGGATTCTATCGACGATTTATCAAGGACTTTTCCAAGATTGCACAACCCCTATGCCGCCTACTCCAAAAGGATGTGTCTTTTGAGTTCAACGAGGCGTGTGAGAAGGCATTCAAGCATCTAAAAGACTTACTCACCACGGCACCCATCATAACTCCCCCGGATTGGTCCATTCCCTTTGAATTGATGTGTGATGCATTGGATTATGCACTTGGGGCTGTTTTGGGTCAAAGGAAAAATAAACAGCCACATGTTATTTATTATGCTTCACGCACTTTAAATGATGCTCAATTGAATTATTCTACAACCGAAAAAGAACTTTTGGCGGTTGTATTTGCTTTAGATAAGTTTAGATCATATCTTCTTGGTACTAAAGTAATTGTTTTCACTGACCATGCAGCCTTGAAGTATCTTCTCACCAAAAAGGAGGCTAAGCCAAGACTCATTCGTTGGATGCTCCTACTTCAAGAGTTCGATCTTGAAATCCGAGACAAGAAAGGGTGTGAAAACGTGGTGGCTGACCACCTAAGTAGAATGGTGCGTGAGGAAGAGTCCACCCCCATTTTAGAAACGTTTCCGGATGAGCAACTTCTGTCCATTGAGGTAAGAACCCCTTGGTATGCCGATTTGGTCAATTTCTTGGTGTCTAAGCAAGTTCCTAGTACCCTAAACAAGTTCCAACGTGATAAACTTGTTCATGATGCACGTTTTTATGTTTGGGATGATCCATATTTATGGAAATTCTGCCCAGATCAGATTGTGCGTAGATGTGTGCCCGAATCTGAATTTAATTCCATTCTTACATTCTGCCATACTTATGCATGTGGGGGACATTTTGGCACCCAAAGGACAGCCCTAAAGGTGTTACAATCTGGATTTTATTGGCCTAATCTCTTTAAAGATGCTAAAATGTTTTGTGTAACATGCGATAAGTGTCAAAGAACAGGTAACATAGGGCCTAAGGACCAAATGCCGCAACAATCTCTCTCCTTTGTGGAAATTTTTGATGTTTGGGGTATTGATTTCATGGGCCCCTTCCCTCCATCTTTTGGTTTCACTTATATCTTGCTAGCTGTCGATTATGTTTCCAAATGGGTGGAAGCCAAAGCCACCCGTACTAACGATTCTAAGGTTGTTGCAGATTTTGTGAAATCTAATATTTTTGCTAGGTTTGGGATGCCACGAGTTTTAATTAGTGATGGGGGTTCTCACTTTCGTAACCGCACCATTGAAGCTTTGCTCAAGAAGTACAACATTACTCATAAGGTTTCCACACCTTATCACCCTCAAACCAATGGGCAAGCGGAGGTTTCAAATAGGGAGATCAAACAAGTCCTAGAGAAAACCGTGGGACCCTCAAGAAGAGATTGGAGTTTGCGCTTGGACGATGCATTGTGGGCCTATCGTACGGCTTACAAAACTCCCCTTGGCATGTCACCTTTTCGGCTTATATATGGTAAGCCATGTCATTTGCCCGTTGAGTTAGAGCACAAGGCACATTGGGCTGTGAAAACCTTCAATTTGGACATAGACGCTGCTGGAGTTCATAGGAAGCTCCAATTAGATGAACTTGAGGAGATTAGGAACGAGGCTTACGAGAATGCTCGCATCTACAAGGACAAGACGAAGGCTTATCATGATAAGATGCTTCGTACCAAAACGTTCTCCAAGGGGCAGAAAGTGTTGCTTTTTGATTCAAGACTTCGGTTATTCCCTGGTAAGTTACGTTCTAAATGGATTGGACCTCTTGTTGTTACTAATGTTTTTCCTCATGGTGCAGTCCAAGTCCAAAGCTTAAAAAGTGGCCACGAGTTCAAGGTGAACGGACATAGATTGAAGCCATACTATGAGAACTTTGTGGAGCATGTCGTGGAGGAGATCCCACTCCATGCCGTGGGCTCTAATGGAGCATGAACGTGTCTTCGTCCGGCTGCAAGACGTTAAAGAAAGCGCTACTTGGGAGGCAACCCATGCAATTCAACAAAGGAAGCTCAAGGAATCACTCCAATTCCAGATTTGCGTTCCTAAACCCTTCACTTTGTTGTTTATTTCGAATCTGCCTATTTAGTTGTTTTACTTGCTGTTTGTGTGTTTCTTTGTGTTTTGTGTGATTTTATGCTTGAAACATTGAGGACAATGTTTGATTTAAGTGTGGGGGGGTAACTAAGTGTTTTTGATGCAAATTCATGGGATTTTATCACCCTTTACTTATAGACTTGTTCCTTGCTGTTTTTAAGTGTTTTTAAGCAGTTTTGGTGTGTTTTAGTGTGTTTTGAAGTAAAAATCCGAAAATCACATAAAAATTTGAAAAATTTGTTTTAAAAACCCAAAAAGAGTTGTTTTCAAAGTGTTTTTGTGTGTTTGTTTTTGTTTTAGGGTACCTTCCAACACAATGATGAGGATTCGGTTTGTAATTACATGGCTGTTAAAGAGAGTGATTAACATGGATGAAAGTTTGATTTACTCTTTGTGTATGCTTGGTTGTGGTTATAACTTATGACTTCACATGCAATCATAAAAAATAAAAAATAAAAAATCAGTTTTTGTAACATGCTTGAAGGAAGGAACTCAAATTAACGCTACAACCTTGTGAGACTTGAGCCTAAACGTTTATTTGGAGAGTTAGAATCTGTGCATTTTTGTTTTCTAAGTCGTTGCATGATCTCATTATTCTTTGCTTGGTTACTACTTAGAGGCGTTTCATCATTTAGTTCCAAATGCTAGAACTCATGCCCATTTCATTCAAAGCATGTTATTGATTTGCATAACACAGATTCAAGATGAAGTTGTGTAGTGACCACCACCTTAGCCATATTGCCGTGTATCCCATGTCATTTTATGTTTAAGTTAACCCACATTATCCTCACCTAGCCTAGATTAGGACCATCCACACCCTTGTTCTTAAAGCTTAGTAAAGCATGATTCAAATTGAATTTCTTTCGATTTATGTTGGCAGAAAACAAGTGTGGGGGAAGTGTTCTTGTGTGAGAATTTGTGTGCCATAGGCACGGCATGAAAGAAAAGAAAAAGAAAAAAAAAAAAAAAAAAAAGGCGTGAAAAGTATGAAAAAGAGTTGAAAAGTTGTGAAAAAGAATTCCAAAGTATTGTTTGTTGAAGTAAGGGTCCAAAACAATGAATTCGGCCCTAAGGAGTTGTCTAAGTCTTCCCCTTGTGTTTTAAAGTTAATTTCTGCAATCTAAATGAATTCTAAGTCTTAAGTACACTACTTTGCTTACTATTACTTGAAGAACGCTTGTTCTCCTTATCTTTTCTTTGTTAACCGCTACCCCAAGCCCCGTTACAACCCTTGACTTCATTCTTGAGTGTTATGTGTTTCAATTTGTGGAGTTTGATTTTGGTATGAGCATATGGTCATTAGTTCTCGCATCTAAGTAGTAGCATTCCATTCATGAGATCATTTCTAAACATGCTTATTAACTCCATAAATTGCGTTCTTTGTTATACGTATATGTGAGCATTCGTTTTCATATTTACATCAATCTTCTCACATATAACTAGTATAGGGTGTGTAGTTAGAAAATCTGAGTGAAAATTGAGTGCATATCTTGTAAGGATTGAGCAAATTCTCTAAGGCATGTTACTACATTCAAAACATTCTTTTAATCGATTAATTGTGAACTAGTAAGTGGTGACTATGATTAAGTATGTTTTCAATTGTAAAGATGACTCAAATCTGTGGGGATGATGATTTTTAACTTGTCATGTACCATTGGAAATCCCTGAGGTGAACGTTGGAAGGTTTAGGTTATGTTTTGTTTCTTTGTTTTGCTCGAGGACTAGCAAAAGCTAAGTGTGGGGGAATTTAATAGAAGCATATTTATGCGCCTTAGTTAGCTAGTTCTTATGCATTTATGTTGTGTTTTCTTACTTAATTTAGTGTTTAAAGTCATTTTCGTGTGTTTATAGGTTCATATGGCTAAGGATGCAAAAGGATGCCTTTCGGAGCCTTTTGGAGCAAATTAGAGATTGGAATGGATTGCATATGCTTAAAGCCAAGTAGATGGACGAAATTGAAGACCAAAGGAATGAAAATGAAGAACAAAGAGTTCACATTCATCACCAACACAACCATACATCCACACATTCTTTCTCCATCATTGCCGTGCAAAACACCATCATTGCAGCCACATGCACATTCCACTTCATCATTTCAGATTTCCACCATCAACAAAGAACCATTCATTAATCATTTACACTTTAATCATTCAACCACATTCACACATCACCCATTCACCTTTGTGCCATGCTTCTACCTTTGTTCAAGCCCTTCCACATAACCTGCCTTCATTCATTCAGAAAATGCATTCCTTGCCGTGGCTTACATGCACTTCCCACTACCTTTCATTTCAGCCAAATCACATGCATTCCCACATGCATTTCCACCCACATACACCCATAATCATTCAACACATGCATCCATAATCATCTCTCAAAACCGTGCATTTCATGTTCATTCCAACCTTTATTCCACATGCACTCCCTTTAAATAATCAACCCACATGCACCATTCAAACATAAACCCATTCACCACCAGAAAACAACCATGCCGTGGGTTCCCATTCCAGATTTCCAGCATTCCCTTTTATTTTCTGTCAAAACACATGCATTCCCACCCTTTAATCACATGCATTTCTGCCACATGCATCTCCCATCACCATTTCAGCTTTCCACCTAATTCCTAGTCATCATGTTCCCCCCATTTCACCTATAAATAAGCATGCATTGCAGCCACAAAACACACACTCTTCCATTTCAGAAAACCATCTCTCATACACATTCATTCACGCCAGAAATTCCTCCCCTCTCTCTAGCACTACCATACTTCACCATTCTTCATATTTTCTGCCCAAAAACACTCCTTACCTTCCCCTACATCCATCCCTACCCTAAACACATCCTTCTACATCATCCATAACCCCCAAAACTCACCAAAACCCCTTGTGCCGCAGCAACTAGAGGAGAAGAGGCCTAAACGTTCATACAATTCAAGATTGAGTTGTTGGAATTTTTAGGTGTACTTCGATTCTTGTTTTCAATCTTTCAATTCTTTGGCCTAACTCAACAAGTTTATTTGACATATACTACCTGAAACAAAGTAACACAAGTGTGAATGAAAATCAAGAAGCAAACAACAATGAAAAGAACAAAAATAAACTTAAAAAACGTTTGAAAAGACTCAAGAGATGTGGAACTAAACGCTTAGACACTTAAACAATCCTAAAACCCAAAACAGCCACTAGAAGACTCAAAATTGCCTAAAAACCACTTTCTGGGCAGTTTTGAGCACCTACACTAATTTGGACGAAATTGGATGGAAACTTGAATCAAAACACTTATAAACACAAATCAAAACACTTTCTAACTAATTTGGACAAAACAAAGACTCAAAGGACTCAAAACAGATTCACAAGACTCAAAACAAGCTAAAAAAACACTCAAAACTGCCTAAAAACACAAATTGGGCAGTTTTGACACTAAACTCAATTTTGGACGAAAATTAGGTTTGAGCTTGACTCAAAATGCTTCAAAACACAAGATAAGACAGATTCTAAGCTTAAGACTTAACAAACTATGGGGAGAAATTGTATTTGGACGAAATGCAATTAAATGGACAGATTATAACAAAAACAGATTGTAAAGCAAATTGATGTAAACCAATGGATAATGGAATGGCTAAGGTCTTCCTCTCTACTCACGAAATATATGCAACTTAAACCAACTTCCAGTTATCAATTCGACAATTTATTAACCTTGAAACTAATCAAAATAGCAAACTAGCAAACAAGCAATTACAAGGGACTGAAATCAGTCCCCGGCAACGGCGCCATTTTTGTTGATGTATATTTCCTTCTTAATGCTAGAATATATTTAGTATAATGGCATAAGTAAGGGTGTCGAATCCACAGGGACTAATTGGACCTATGTAATTACTTGTTTGCAAGAAGTCTAAGAAATGAATCAAACTAGTCTAAATAGGCAGATTTGAATCAAACTAATCAAACTATGCAGATTTGTTGTTGTAACTTGAAAGCATAAGAGAATAAAGTAAACACAAATAAATGAATCAACAACTAATGTAATGGGATAGTTGATAGGAGCATATTCATGCGACTTAAATGGCTTGTTCTCGTGCATTTACGTTATGTTTCTTTAGTTATTTTAGTCCTTTAAGCTATTTTCGCGTGTTTGTAGGTCCAAAGGGCTAAAGGAGCAAAAAGATGCATTTTGGAGACTTTTGGAGCACTTTTGGGCTAAGGATGGATAGCTTATGCTTGGCGCCAAAATGTTGGACGAAATTGAAGACCAAAGTGTTGGAACTTTGTTCCCTTTAGTTTTAGGACATTTAAACCTTTCCAATTCCCTTATGCCGTGCATCTCCACCTTTCTCCCAAAACCATACACATGCATTCATTATTCATTCTCTCACATGCTCCCATTACTTATCATAATCACATATCATATCACTTATCATTCACCACTTATCATTCATCACTTATCATTCACCACTTATCACTTATCTTATCATTCACCACTTATCACTTATCATATCATTCACCACTTATCATTCATCAAACACATGCATTCACATGTTTTCACAATCTCCATCATTCCATCCTTTAAAACATTGCACATGCACTTTAATCATTCAACACATGCATTCACTTCATCATTGCAGCCACACATTCACCCACATGCTATCCCATTTCAGATTGCATTTCATTCATTTCACATGCATTCCATCCTTTAATTCACTCACACACACTCATAATCATTCACATTTTGCAATCACATGCACTTCCTTTAATTAATTCATCCTAGCTGTCAAAGCACATGTACACTCACCCTAATCATTCACATAGCTTTAATTCACAATCCATTCACCACAGAAATACGGCCTTTGTGCCAGAAATTCATCCATTCCAAACACTCTTCCATAAACTCATCCATTGCAGAAATGTAGACATCAAACCACCCTTGTGCCGTGCCTTCCCTATTAATCCAAACACCACTCCCCAAACCATTCACACCATCAAACTCACCTTAGACCTTGTGCCACAACGAAGAGGAAGAGAAGAGTGCCTAAACGTTCATACAATTCAAGTTTGAGTTGTTGGAATGTTTAGGTGTTTCTTTGATTTCAATGTTTAATTTCAATGCTCTTTGTTTTGTACGAATGAGGAATGGATGATAAGAGGGCCTAAACGTTCATACAATTCAAGTTTGAGTTGTTGGAATGTTTAGGTGTTTCTTTGATTCTCTTTGTTTTGTACCATGAGGAACTAAACCCCCCTTGGTTAGGGGGTGATTCAAATATATGTTTATGCTTGCATTTTGATTTGAATACTTCTAATTGCGTTTTATAAGTTGTGGATTCAATTCGTTTAACTGTTTGATTGATAACTTATTTATGTATGTTCATTGAGAGTGCACACTTAATTTTCATGCATGAATATGACGCTAGAATATAAGTGAGTTTCACCTAATCGTTATGAACTTATATTCACAAGTAGTGGAGGTTGCTTATAAACAATCGCGTTAAATGAATTCTTGACATAAGTTTCATGCAATCCATAGTAACGAATGCCTCGTCAACACTTATAATTTTCATAGAGCGTAATGATTCTTGCTTGTACCTCTTCTATGCATTCATGTTGAGGACTTGTGGGGAATGTTTTGAATTGTCGCATGCATCATCCAATTCAATAACGTTAGGAAGATTTGAAGGTTAATTAGTGCATCACGGTTAACTTGGGGTGTTGAGTATCATAGTTTATTGAAATGCAATTGGAAATCATTTTATTATGCAAGTATAACATGTATGGAGATGAACCCCTTAGCCATTCTATCATCCATTCATTCCATTCCATCAAATTCGTTTTACAATCTGTTTAGTTTATTAACTTGTTTTGTTATTTCAATTTTCGTATAAATCTAAATCCCCCTTTACTTTAATGTCCAATTTAGTTTGTGCTTTTAAGTGTTTTGATTCATTTTATTTCCCAATTTCGTCCAGATTCACCAAAGTGCTCAAAACTGCCCAGAAAGTGATTTTAAGGCAGTTTTGAGTGTTTTGGGTGATGTTTGAGTCTTTTGGTTTGTGTTAATGTTTTAAGTGTTTAGTTTTACATTCTTTGAGTTAGTTTAGTGTTTTATATTGTGTTTTTACGTTCTTGAGTCAAGTTATTACTTAATTTCGTCCAAATTTGTGTTTGTGCTCAAATCTGCCCAGAAAGTGGTTTTTAGGCAGATTTGAGTGTGTTTGTGTTGTTTTGAGTCTTTTGGTTTGTCTTAGTGTTTTCAAGTTTAGTTTTGCATTCTTTGAGTCTAGTATAGTGTTTCATATTGTTATTTTACGTTTTTGAGTCAAATCCAAGTGGTTAACAATCCCTCCTAATCCCCGGTCTAGAACGATCCCTACTTATACTTATATTACAATTTGATAAAAAGAGGGTTTAATTTGTGTGCGTATAAATCTCGCATCAATAGTATCAATGGAAATGAAGCTAGGGATTCGGTTTCACCATTGCTCAACTAAGTCCATGTTTGTCAAGTTAGTTTATACTCATTCATCTACCTATTTCTTGAGTTTGTTTCACTTGGATATGATCAACCATATGATGTGTGGATTTGATCAAATGTCTCTAATCATGATCCTAATTGTGATGTGCAACTTTGGTCCATAATCAAGATTATGTAATGTACAAGAAACTTTCATAAAATTAAAAGGAATAACTCGGCAGGATGTGTGCTAAACACTCCCTTCATTCATTCACATATCTACCAAGATTATGCATGATGTGTGTTCTAATCTTGGCTACACAACTTTGTGATTAATTCAAATGATGATCAAACATTAAAATCAACACACAAAGTCACCATTAAAACAGAAAATGAAACAAGAAATAGATGGACAAAATGAGCATTCTAACTTAATTACATGGCAAACTTTGCAAGGTTACATTGAATCCCTAGAGGAGGATTAGTTACAATTCATGTTTACAAAATGTTTAACATAAAGGTACACAACATGAATGAACATAGAATGAAGTAGAAGGAACCCTTGAAGCAAAACTGATGTTGAATTCCTTGAAGAGTGCCTTCGGTGTTGGAGCTCCCAAATGTGTTTGTAAATGAGGGTGGAGAAACTAATGTCGAATGGTATGGAATGGGGAGAATGTGAGAGTAACAATGGACAGAGATTGGGGCCCCAATGAGCCGTGTGTAATGCTATGGTTCAAGAAGAAAACTTGCGGATGGGAAAGGAATGTGGACAGTTTCTGTGTAAGGAAAAAGAATGTAGAATGCAATGGTATGGAGAGGGAGAAATGAGTGAGTATGATGGACGGAAAATGGAGCCCAATAGAGTGTGTGTGATCCCCCAACATTCAGATTGGATCTAGGAGTTGTTTAACTCAGATGGCAGAGCATAAATCAGATGGAATGATGGGTTTCTGAGTGTTGTTCTCACGGCATGGACAAGGTCTGCACAGATGTGGTTTCTTTAATTAAAATGCATGTGCCCTTGCTGCCACAAGTGAGTGGAACCTGCAAAGGTCAATTGGAGCACCAGAAAATGTTTATACAAATCTGAAAATGGGAAGAACACACGGCATGGACAAAGGGATGGGTTGGAATCACATGGAATGATGGGATGAAATGGATTTCTGAAATGATGGCTGCAAGGAGTGGACATGATCTGCAGATATGTGGTTTGTTTAATCCAAATGCATGTGGATTTCTGAAATGTGGAATGGAGAAAGGTGATGGAATGCACGGGCAGATTCTGAATCATGCATGTGAATGCATGTTTTGGTATTAGAGTTGCATAATTTGACTTGGGATCACATGGAAACGCACGGTTAGGTTGTGATCATGCATGTGAATGCATGTTTTGGTGTTGAAACCACATAATCTGATTTCAATGCTTGCTTTGTTTAGAATCACTCAATATGGCCGAATTGCACCATTTAACACTTCACATCATTTCTGGAATGTTTTTACTTCATTTGCTTTCCCTTTGATCTTAGTACACACTTGGCTGCACACTAACACAAAACAATGTAAAACGCAACTAGTTTAATCCAAAACATCACAAAGACGCCAAATAAGGGAGATATAGATGCATGCAAAATATGACTTATCATTAATCCCTTTGGTTTTATGAAAGTTTCTTGTACATTACATGATCTTGATTATGAACCAAAGTTGCACATCACAATTAGGTTCATGATTAGAGACATTTGATCAAATTCACACATCATATGGTTGATCATATCCAAGTGAAACAAACTCAAGAAATAGGTAGATGAATGAGTACAAGCTAACTTGACAAACATGGACTTAGTTAAGCAATGGTGAAACCGAATCCCTAGCTTCATTTCCATTGATACTATCCTATTACATTAGTTGTTGATTCATTTACTTGTGTTTACTTCATTTTCTCATGCTTTCAAGTTACAACAACAAATCTGTCTATTTAGACTAGTTTGATTCATTTCCAAATCTGCCTAGTTTGTTTAGTTTGATTCATTTTATAGAGTTCTTGCAAACAAGTAGTTACATAGGTCCAATTAGTCCCTGTGGATTCGACACCCTTACTTATGCCATTATACTAAATATATTCTAGCATTAGGAAGGAAATATACATCAACAAAAATGGCGCCGTTGCCGGGGACTGATTTCAGTCCCTTGTAATTGCTTATTTGCTTGTTTGCTATTTTGATTAGTGTCAAGATTCATAACTTGTCAAATTGATAACTGGAAGTTGATTTAGGTTGCATACATTTCATGTGTGGAAAAGAATCCCTTAGCCATTCCTTTATCCATTGGTTTACATCAACTTGCTTTACAATCTGATTTCGTTATAATCTGTCCATTTAATTGCATTTCGTCCAAATACAAGTTCTCCCCATATTTGGTTAAGTTTTAGGCTTAGAATCTGTCTTATCTTGTGTTTGAAGCATTTTGAGTCAAGCTCAAACCTAATTTTCGTCCAAAATTGAGTTTAGTGTCAAAACTGCCCAGTTTGTGTTTTTAGGCAGTTTTGAGAGTTTTTAGCTTGTTTTGAGTCTTGTGAATCTGTTTTGAGTCCTTTGAGTCTTTGTTTTGTCCAAATTAGTTAGAAAGTGTTTTGATTTGTGTTTATAAGTGTTTTGATTCAAGTTTCCATCCAATTTCGTCCAAATTAGTGTAGGTGCTCAAAACTGCCCAGAAAGTGGTTTTTAGGCAATTTTGAGTCTTCTAGTTGCTGTTTTGGGTTTTAGGATTGTTTAAGTGTTCTAAGCGTTTAGTTCCACATCCCTTGAGTCTTTTCAAACGTTTTTAAGTTTATTTTTGTTCTTTTCATTGTTGTTTGCTTCTTGATTTTCATTCACACTTGTGTTACTTTGTTTCAGGTAGTATATGTCAAATAAACTTGTTGAGTTAGGCCAAAGAATTGAAAGATTAAAGGGCCACACTTTGGACAACTTTGTGCCATCAAGTTCATCCCTAATCCGTGAGGAAGAGGAAAGGATTTCACCTAGTTCAACAAGTAAAGGATCTGAGCAATTTGATTGGGAAAGAGAGGAAGAGATGGCGGGCAACCAAGATGAACTTAGAGCTTTGGAGGACTTTGCTCAACCAATCATACCAAATTCACCTTCATGCATCTTGCTGCCCACAGAAGCTAGAAACTATGATCTCAAATCTTCACATTTTCATATGTTTCCCTCATTTTATGGCTTACCTAATGAAGACCCTTTAGCTCATATTAAAGAGTTTTACAATGTTGTGAGTGGTTTACCTTTGCAGGGAGTAAGTGAAGTAAATTTGAGGATGAGAGTGTTTCCTTACACCTTGAAAGATAGGGCCAAGAGTTGGTTGATGACTCTAACACCAGGTTCCCTCACCACATGGGATGCCGTGGCTAAGAAGTTCTTGGAGAAGTTCTTTTCCACTCAAAAGACAGCCACATTAAGGGGACAAATCTTCAACTTCAAACAAGATGATGGAGAACCTTTCAATGAGTGTTGGGAGCGTTTTAAAGGCCTCTTGATACAATGTCCACACCATGGGTTACCTTTTCACTTACAAATGCAAATTTTCTATGATGGATTAACCCAAAATTGTCAATCAACTGTTGATAATGCAGCAGGTGGAGCATTGAAGAAAAAGAATGCTCAAGAGTCATATAACATTTATGAGATGTTGGGGTCTAATGCTCAACACAAAGATTTAAGGGGTAAGAAAGTTGGGGTCTATGAAACAAGTTCTAATCATGAGCTTTTGTTGCAGGTAGCTAACCTAGAAAGGAAGCTTGAATCCGTGCTCAACATGGTGCCAAAAGCTAATGAAGTGTGTGCCATTTGCAACATACCAAGCCATCCTACTCACCAATGTCCATCTAGGGAAGCTTACCCCGAGTATGTTCAAGAACAAGTGAACCTCATGAATTCTTACAACCAAAGACCAAGGAATGATATGTATTCCAATACATATAACCCGAGTTGGAGAGATTGATGCGAGATTTACTTGACACTCAAATTAAACCCTCGTTTGACAATTGTAGTAGGATGGATAAGTGAGGGATCGTTCTAGACCGGGGATTAGGAGGGCTTGCTAAAACCTTCTAAATTGACTTAAAAACATAAAAACACAATATAAAACACTATTTAATGCTCGAAGAAAGCAAAACTAAAAATAAGAAAGATTAAGACTAAGACTTCAACGAAATAGGGGGGAATTGGATTTGGACGAATTTAAACTAAAATGAATACTTGGAAACAAAACAAATTGTAAATATGGATTTGACGGAAATGAATGGATGGGAAGCTAGCTAAGGGTTCTTTCTCTACACATGATATTTATGCATATGAATCAATTTCCAGTTATTCCTTCATTGAATTATGAACGACAATGCCCCAAATTAACCGTGACATCACTAGTTAACCCTCAGATTTTCCTTATATTATTGGATTGGATGGCATCATTCGACAACCCAAAACATTCTCAAAAGTTCCCTACATGTCATCATAATAGAGAAACAATCGAAGATCATTAAGAATAATGAAAACCATAAGCATTGACAAAGCATTTGCAACTATGACATCATGTTACTCATGCTAAGAATTAAACTTAACGCGATCGTGACAAGCGACCTTCACTACTTTCAAGTATAAGTTAGTAACGATTATGTGAAACCTTCTTAAACTTTAGCCACATATTCATGCATGCTAATTAAGTGTCGACCCTCAATCAACAAACACAAATAAGTTAATCATCAAATAGTTAAGCCAATTGCATTCACGAATCAAGAGTTCATAACCGGAATTCATCAATTCATATCACATAAATAATCATGGTATTGAAATCACCCCTAGCCAAAAAGGGTTTAGTTCCTCATAACTTTGAAATCAAAGAAACACCTAAACATTCCAACAACTCAAACTTGAATTGTATGAACGTTTAGGCACTCTTCTCTTCCATTCCTCATATTACAAAACAAAGAGAATTGAATTTAAACATTGAAATCAAAGAAACGCGTAAACATTCCAACAACTCAAACGTGAATTGTATGAACGTTTAGGCCTTCTTCTCTTCGTCTTCGTTGTAGCACAAGGACTAAGGGATGTTGTTGGTGTGTTGAATGGATTGGGGGATTATGGAAATGGAAGAAATGGAGGAGAAAGGGAAGGGAATGGTGCAGAAAATGGAGAGACTCACGGCTAGGGAGAAGATGGAAGTGTTTGTGGTGTGTTGTGTATGAAAAATGAGATGCTCTTGAATGAATGAATGCAAGGGTATTTATAGGAGTAGTGGAGGGAACATATGGCTGTTTGTTTAAGATGCAAGTGGCTAATTAATGATGGAAAATCAGTTAGGAAAACATGTGAAAACTGGAATTGCATGTGAAGGTGTGATAGGAGCATATTTATGCGCCTTAGTTAGCTAGTTCTTATGCATTTTTGTTATGTTTTCTTCGTTAAAGTAGTCTTTTAAGCTACTTTCATGTGTTTTCAGGTTTAAAGGACATATTACATGAAATGATGCAATTTGGAGCTTTTGGAGCAAAACTGAGCTGGAATGTGGTGTACGCAAATAGAGCACGAGGAATGAACGTCCAAAACTATGCATCACACAATCTTCCTCCTAAGCCGTGCATCCCACCATTCCTATCCATCATCCATAAACCCTAATTCCCTTTAATCCAAAACCGTGCATTAATCAGCCACCATAATTCCATAACCCTAATATTCTATTCCCTAATTCGGAGCACCCATTCATGCCATTTTATTATCTATTCCATCACCCTAATATGCCATTATACCTTCCCACTAAACCCCCCCATTTAACAAAAGAAAAGTTTCAAGCCGTGACCTCCCATTATTAATAAAAACCTAACACTCCCATTATTCAACCATTAAGCCATTCACTCCATTATAATACTCCCATTATTCATTCAGCCGCACCACCCCTTAATTCCCTTTAATCCATAGCCATCCATTTAATCCACCCAAAACCGTGCAAACCATCTCTCCACTTCCCATTAATCGTCCACTTCTCATTATCCATTATCCATGCATTGCCATTATCTCCCACTAATCTTCATCAATCCATGCACTTCCACCTATATATACCTATCACTCATTCATGTTTATGGGGAGAGGAATCCGCACCATAATCTCATTTTTCCATTGTAATACACAAACATTTCCCCTTCTCCATTTTCTCCATTTCCACTCCATTCCACACTTCCATCCCATCAACCAACCTATCCTTAAACCTTGTGCTACAACAACGAGGAAGAGAAGAGTGCCTAAACGTTCATACAATTCAAATTTTGAGTTGTTGGAATGTTTAGGTGTTTCTTTGATTTCAAAGATATGAGGAACTAAACCCCCTTTAGCTAGGGGGTGATTCGAAATATATGTTTATGCTTGCATTTTGATTTGATTAATTCTAATTGCGTTTCATAAGTTGTGGTTCAATTTGTTTAACTGTTTGATTGATAACTTATTTATGAATGTTTATTAAGAATGCGCGCTTAATTTTCATGCATAAATATGACGCTAGAATATAAGTGAATTTCACCTAATCGTTATGAACTTATATTCACAAGTAGTGGAGGTTGCTTATAAACAATCGCGTTAAATGAATTCTTGGCACGAGTTTCATGCTCATCATAGTAACGAATGCCTCGTCAACACTTATAGTTTTCATAATGCTTAATGATCTTTGATTGTATCTTTATTGTGCTGTTCACGTAAAGGACTTTTGGAGAATGTGGTGAATTGCGTTGCGCTAACCCATCCAATTCATTAACTTAAGGAAAACTTGACGGTTAATTTAAGCGGACCTAATTGACCCGGGGCGTTGAGAATTAATGATTTGTTGAAATGCAATTGGAAATCGTTTTATTATGCAAGTATAACATATGTGGAGATGAACCCCGTAGCTAACTTTCCATCCATTTGTTCTTTCTTTTCTTGTTTCTGTTTTCATGTTTAATTTAACTTGTTATTCAATTATGTTAAACATGTGAAACTAATTTCTTTTTAGTTAGAGGCGAATTTGAAGCCATGGACATATGTTGGTTATGATTTGATTTACTCCAGTTATGAATTCATGAACTTTAGATGTGGGTTACTTTTCTGTTTTGATTAAGAACTTGTTTATGTATGTGGGTTGAGGGTCGACACTTAATTTGCATGCCTAAGACTTGATGCTAGGATATAAGGGAATTTCACCTAATCGTTATGAACTTATATTCATGAGTAGTAAAAATCGCTAGTCACGATTGTGTTTAGTAAACCCTAGGCTGGATTAACATGCGTATTCCATAGTTATGAATGCCTAGTCAATGTTTATGATTTCCGTTGAACTTAATGATCTTTGTTGAATGTCTCTATCATGCGTATTCCATGTGAGAGACTTTGATTAGGAATAATTTGGTTGTAATGCGTATCCCATTCAATCCAATGAATCTAGGGAAATCTGAAGGTTAATTTAAGCGGACCTAATTAACTTGGAGCATTGTCATTCATCGTTTGTTGAAGTCATAACTGGGAGTCAAATTATATGCTTATGTTCATGTGTGGATAAGGAACCCTCTAACTAGTTTTTCATCATTCTATTTCATTAATTTCGTTTTTTTTTTAGAATCTGTTTTAATTCCAAGTTTCTGTTTTAGTTTAAATTCATCCAAAACCAATCCCCCATTTATTTTAAAGTGTTAGATTAATTAGAAATACATTTAGTTTGTGTTTATAAGTGCTTTGGGTACTGTTTGAGTCTTTTGGTTTGTTTGAGTGTTTTAAAGTTTAGTTTTGCAATTCTTTGAGTCTAGTATAGTGTTTTAAAATTTATTTTACGTTTTTGAGTCAAATCCAAGTGATTAACAATCCCTCCTAATCCCCGGTCCAGAACGATCCCTACTTGCATACTTACTACAATTGATAAAAGAGGGTTTAATTTGTGTGCGTATAAATCACGCATCAAGGTGTTGGAATGTGCTGAAATGGTGAAGGGGATACACGGCATTGAGAAGCTTTCTTGCTCATTTTCTGAATGCAATGATGAAGAGTTTAATAATTAATGCATGTAGGTGGCTGAAATGATGAAGAATGAGTGGTGGAAATGAAAGGGAAAGCTAGAAGACATGTGAAGATGCTGGAATTGATGAAGGGGATACACGGCAATGTTTGGAATGTGGAGAAAAGGGTGCATGTGGTTGTAATGTTTGTTGGTTAAAGATGCATGTAGATGTATTATACAATGGGAAAGTATGTGATTGAATTAAAGGATGCAAAGTGAATGAATCATGAATCATTGTGGATGAAAGGTGGAAGTGCATGTGTTGAAGACTAGGTTAGTGGGTGGAAATCTGAAAATGGCATATAGGAATGGGAGCTCATGGTTTGAATGTGTAAAGTGTGTGTGAATGCATGTGAAGATGCAATAAATAATGCATGTAGGGTTAGGAAATAATGAAGAAATGCATGTGAGATGTTTGGAAAGGAAATGGGAACCCACGGCAATGAAGTTGTTTTGTGTTGTGAATTATGATGAATGCATGTGAGTTAAAGAGGGAGAATGTGGTGAAATGATGAAGTAGGAAGGTGGAAATGTGAGTGAATGATGTGCATGTGTGAGAATGCATGTGGAATTAAGAGGAGTATGGAAGTGAAATAAATGAATGATATGTTAAGTGATAAGTGAATGATATGTGGTGAGTGATAAGTGAATGGTTTGATAAGTGATAAATGAACTAGTTTAAAGGGCTAGGGTTTAAGTACATAGAATGGGCCTAAAATAGGTTGGTTTGTATGGCATAATGTGTTTGATTGGGCTAGAGGTTTTCCATGGCTCAAAGGATTTGTTTGATTGGGCTAGGCCCTTTGTTTGATGTCCCCAAAGAGCATACAAGGCTTCAATTTCGTCCATCCTCTTTGCTCCATGATTAAGCTATCCAATCCATGCCCAAAAATGCTCCAAATGGCCTCAAAATGCACTTTCTTGCTCCCTAGGCCCTTAGAACCTGAAAACACACAAAAGAAGCATAAAGGACTAAAATAACGAGAGAAACATAACGTAAATGCACGAGAACAAGCCATTTAAGTCGCATGAATATGCTCCTATCAGAGATCATCCCAACTTTTCATGGAAGAATAACAATCCAATCCAAAATTTCCAACCAAAACCTGCTGATGCGTTTTTTATACGCACACAAATTAACCCTCTTTTTATCATTTGTAGTATAGGTGCAAGTAGGGATCGTTCTGGACCGGGGATTAGGAGGGATTGTTAATCACTTGGATTTGACTCAAAAACATAGAAACAAAGTTAAAAACGTTCACAAAGACTCAAAGGACTCAAAACAAAACAAACACACTCAAATCTGCCTAAAAACCACTTTCTGGGCAGATTTGAGCACAAACACAAATTTGGACGAATTTATGTAATAACTTGACTCAAGAATGTAAAAACACAATATAAAACACTAAACTAACTCAAAGAATGTAAAACTAAACACTTAAAACATTAAAACAAACCAAAAGACTCAAACATCACCCAAAACACTCAAAACTGCCTTAAAATCACTTTCTGGGCAGTTTTGAGCACTTTGGTGAATTTGGACGAAATTGGGAAATAAATTGAATCAAAACACTTAGAAACATAAACTAAGACACTTTCTAACTAAATTGGACAATAAAGTAAAGGGGGATTGAGGTTTATACGAAATTAAATTAAATTGCACAGATTGTAAATTAAAGCAAAATGTAAATGTGAATGTGTGATAGAATTGAATGGAATTGAAATGAATGAATGCTAGCTAAGGGGTTCATCTTCACATATGTTACACTTGCATAATAAAATGATTTCCAATTGCATTTCAATAAACCATGAAACTCAACACCCCGGGTTAACCGTGATGCACTAATTAACCTTCAAATCTTCCTAACGTTATTGAATTGGATGGGTTAGCGCATACAACAATTCAAAACATTCCCCACAAGTCCTCAACATGAATGCATAGAAGAGATACAAGCAAGAATCATTACGCTCTATGAAAATTATAAGTGTTGACGAGGCATTCGTTACTATGGATTGCATGAAACTTATGCCAAGAATTTGTTTAACGCGATTGTTTATAAGCAACCTCCACTACTTGCGAATATAAGTTCGTAACTATTAGGTGAAACTCACTTATATTCTAGCGTCATATTCATGCATGAAAATTAAGCGCGCATTCTCAATAAACATACATAAATAAGTTATCAATCAAACGGTTAAACAAATTGAATCCACAACTTATGAAACGCAATTAGAAGTAATCAAATCAAAATGCAAGCATAAACATATATTCGAATCACCCCCTAACCAAGGGGGGTTTATTCCTCATGGTACAAAACAAAGAGAATCAAAGAAACACCTAAACATTCCAACAACTCAAACTTGAATTGTATGAACGTTTAGGTCCTCTTCTCTTCCATTCCTCATTCGTACAAAACAAAGAGTATTGAAATTAAACGTTGAAATCAAAGAAACACCTAAACATTCCAACAACTCAAACTTGAATTGTATGAACGTTTAGGCACTCTTCTCTTCCTCTTCGTTGTAGCACAAGGTCTAGGGATAGTTTGATGGTGTGAATGGTTTGGGGAGTGGTGGAAATGGAAGGATGGTGTTTGGATTGTAAGGGAGAGCACGGCACAAGGGAGTTTTATGGTCTACATTTCTGCAATGGATGAGTGTTTATGAATGGAATGGATGGACTTGTGAAGGGCACGGCCCCAAGGGACCAATTTCTGTTGTGAAATGAATTGTGTATGAATGAGTGTGAATGAATGAGTATTTATAGGTGAAATGGGGGGAACATGACAGCTAGGTTGCATGTGCACATGTTGGTTGAATGATTATGAGTGCATGTGGCTGAAATAGCATGTGGAATGGCTGGAAATGCAAGGAGAAGGCATGTGCACGGTTTTGGGAGAGAATGGGAGTGCAAGTGGCTGAAATGTTAGAGGAACAAGTGCATGTGGCTGCATTGTGGTGCAATGATGGAGGAACAATCTGAAAATGCAAGGTGAATGTGCATGTGATTAAATTAAAAGATGGAATGCATGTGAATGACAGCTAGATATGTTGATGAATGCATGTGACTTGTTTGTGGTGAGTGAATGCATGTGCAAAGCTTTTTGGGAGAAAGGTGGATGAATGTACATGTGACTTAGGTTGTGAAATCTGATGGAATGATGAAGTGGCTGAAATGATGAAATGAATGCATGTGTTGAATGATTAAAGTGCATGTGCAATGTTTTAAAGGATGGAATGATGGAGGAACAAGTGCATGTGAATGCATGGTGATAGCATGTGCACGGTTTTGGTTGGAATGATGGCAGATTGTGAAAACATGTGAATGCATGTGTTTGATGAATGATAAGTGGTGAATGATATGATAAGTGATAAGTGGTGAATGATAAGATAAGTGATAAGTGGTGAATGATAAGTGATGAATGATAAGTGGTGAATGATAAGTGATTATGATAAGTAATGGGAGCATGTGAGAGAATGAATAATGAATGCATGTGTATGGTTTTGGGAGAAAGGTGGAGATGCACGGCATAAGGGAATTGGAAAGGTTTAAATGTCCTAAAACTAAAGGGAACAAAGTTCCAACACTTTGGTCTTCAATTTCGTCCAACATTTTGGCGCCAAGCATAAGCTATCCATCCTTAGCCCAAAAGTGCTCCAAAAGTCTCCAAAATGCATCTTTTTGCTCCTTTAGCCCTTTGGACCTACAAACACACGAAAATAGCTTAAAGGACTAAAATAACTAAAGAAACATAACGTAAATGCACGAGAACAAGCCATTTAAGTCGCATGAATATGCTCCTATCAAATACCCCCACACTTATCTTTTGCTAGTCCTCGAGCAAAACAAAACAACAAAAGAACACGAAACTAGACAAAACGAACAAAACACAACCTACACCTTCCAACAATCGTCTCACGGATTTCCAATGCTCATGACAAGTTAAAAATCATTATTCCCACAGATTTTAGCCATCTTTACACTTAAGTACATTCTTAATCATAGTCACCACATACTAGTTCACATTTAAGCATTTAAAACCATTTCGAATGTAGTAACATGCCTTAGAGAATTTCCTCAATTCCTTACTAGAATGCACTCTATTTTCACATAGATTTTCTGACTACACACCCTACACTAGTTATATGTGAGAGATTGATGTAAACATGAAAGACTAGTATCTCACATATGTTATAACAAAGAAAGCATTTTCTGGATTTACGATAATGACATGAATATGATCTCATGAATGGAATGCTACTACTTAGAATGAGAACCAGTGATTCCATAAGCTCATATCAATTCCAAACTCCACATATTGAACACATAACGATCAAGATAGAAGCATAAGGGTTGAAACGGGGCTAAAGGTGTTTGGCTAACAAAGAAAGGATAGGGAAAACAAACGTTCTTTAAGCAATAGTGAGCAAAGTATTGAATTAGGCACTTAGAATTCCCTTTAGAACGCAGAAGTCAACTTTGAACACCCAAGGGGAAGTCACACAAAACTTAGGGCCATATTCAAACTTTTTGGGCCATTTCTTCAACAATCACACTTGTGAGTCCATTCTCACTTATTTTCACTCTTTTTCTTTCTTTTCTTCTTCTTTTTCTCACATTTTTTTTTTTTTTCCCGTGCCTCCTTTAAGACTTAGGCACATACATACACACAAAAATCCCTTCCCCCACACTTATTTTCTGCAACATATTAATCAAAAGGAATTCATTTAAGTCATGCTCACTATACTTCAAGAACAAGGGTATAGGAAAGTCCTACTCTAGGCTAGGTAATGGGTGATGTGGTTAGCAAAGAAAATAGGCTAAACGAGGCTCAACGAGGTTAAAACTAATATATACGAAATATGGGAAGTAAGGCTATTTGGCTATGGTGGCAACAACACAACTTCATCTTGATATATATTATGCAATTCAATGTCATGCTTTGAATGAAACGGATATAAGTTCTAGCATTTAGTTCTATCATGATACAATTGCATTCTAAGTAGCAACCAAGCAAGGAATAATGAGATCATGCAACAACTTTAGAAAACAAAGAATCACAGAAAATAACTCTCCAAAGAAAGTAATGGCTCGAGTCTCACAGGGTTGTAGCGTTTGTTTGAGTTCCTTCCTTCAAGCATGTTACAAAAACGAATTTTTCTTTTATGATTGCATGTGAAGTCATACATTATAACCATAACCAAGCATATACCAAGAGTAATTCAAACTTTTCTCTATGTTCATAACTCTTTTTAACAGTCATGGAATTACAAACCAAATCCTTATCATTTTGTTGGAAGGTACCCTAAGACACAAACACACAAAAATGACTCAAAACACTCTTTTTAGGCTTTTTAAAACATGTTTTTCAAATTTTTATGTGATTTTCGGAGTTATAAAACAAAACACACTAAAAACACTCTAAAACAACTTAAAAACACCTTAAAACAGCAAGGAACAACATTTGAAGTAATGGGTGATAAAATCCCACGAATTTGCATTAAATATACTTAGTTACCCCCCCACACTTAAATCAAACATTGTCCTCAATGTTTTAAGCATAGATTCACACAAAACATAAGTAAACACACACAAAAAAAAAAAAAAAAAAAACAATTTAAACATACTAAACATGGCAGAATGTAATTAACAAAGAGAAGAGTTTTAGGGACGCAAATCTGGTTATGGAGTGTAAATTCCCTCTTCTCCTTGGTAATTGCATTGAGGCTTTGATCTTTGTGATTCCACAGGCATACTCTTGAACTGGGCTGCATGATTCTTTTGGTCTCCTCCACTTGTTGATTTTCCTTTGTGCTACTGGGCTGGAGGATTCTTTTGGTCTTCCCCGAAGGTCTGAGCTTACTCCTTTGGTCTGTTTCTTTGTTCAATCTTTCCAATTCGTATTGAAAAGGGTTGGAGGATAACTCAGCCTAAGTTTGTCTCCACATGCTTCAATGTATCATTTTCACTTGCCTTACTCGCTCCCCTTTGCAGAAGTGGTCCCTTCTCCGGAAGTGTATCAACCGTTGAAGATGACTACTCGAGAGCAACACTAGGTAAGCAATCAGGAATAGATTCCAGGCAGTTGGCTCCAGATCGGAAGATTGACTCCAAGTGCCGGCTGATTGCTTCTTTTACTTTGCCATGCGAGTAAGAACAAGGACAAAGAAAAAGACAGGGAAAGAGCATGATATGAGATACTTTTGCTTTTGACCTTTATGATATGAGATACCTTTGCTTTTGAAGAAGCGGTGAATGAATCAGCACATGTATTTGTTGTGCTGTTTCCTCCTGGGTCATATGTACTCCAGGCATCTGGTATCATCTTTGGGGAAGAAGAAAGAATTGAGTATTTCGAAAGGCTTTGCTGGGAGTGCGCCCTCAGAGGTGAGAGAGAGTTGGGCATGGTTCTTCAGGTTTGCCTTGCCATAAAAGACGAAGGTCGACATATATAGAGATAATATCAAATGGTGGTACTATTCTTTTACCCTTGTCGACAAATGTCTCTTCGATATCAGAACGACGCCTCTTCGATTTCTGAGCAGGCGCCCCTTCGATTTCTGAGCGGGCGCCCCTTCGATTTCTGAACGACGCCCCTTCTCTTTCTGAACGACACGTGGTAGTGCAGATGCGGCTCCTTTTGACAAAGCTGCACGCGTTTTCTGAAAAGCAGAGAAAGCGTCGCCGAACTTTGCGCTTGTCGGCTAAAGACGTGTAGTTGCGATGATGGCCTCCACGTGTTTTCAGTTTTGTCAGAAATCTTTTGACAAAATTGAACGCGTTTTCTGAAAAGCCGAGAACGCGTCGCCTAAATTACGCCGGAAATTCCGGTTTTTTTGAATTGGTGGACGCGTCGCCTTGGCTTCTTATAGAGCTATCGATCACCACAACAAACACACTCTGAAGAATTCCCATTCTTGAAAATCGACTCCGACCCTTTGAAAATTTACTCCATCAACCCTTATCTTTGAACACCTTTGAAAAATGGCAAACTCATCGAACCTTAGCTTGGAATTGAGCCTTAGCAGTGATACGGGCGCGCCGCGTCAAGGTAACGTATGGCGCCCTTCTTTCTTATCTTCTAACGGTCCTCTTTCAGGTGAAGACTCCGTGATGCAGGACGCCACAACAGCTACAATAGTAGCTAGGAACCTCCTCACTCCAAAAGATAGTAGGCTGCTGTCAGGACGGTCCGATGAGTTGGCCGTTCAAGAGTCGCTCGCACTTAGTGTTCAGTGTGCGAGTTTTGTGTCCAACATGGGCCAACGCCTGCTTGCCCGCTCCCGTCAGGTGGAATCATTGATGGCAGAGGTGGAGAGTCTTAAGCAAGAGATCCAGCAGCTTAAGTACGAGAATAGAAGTTTGCACGTGCTTGCCAACAACTATTCGACGGGCATGAAGAGGAAGCTTGATGAGCTGCAAGAGTCTGAAGGTCGGATTCACAGTGACCGTCAAAGGTTTTCGTCTTTCCTCCAGAGGCACCTTTTTCCTGGCTCATCCAGCGCTTGGCCAAGTATTGAGGCCTGGAATGCTCTAGCTCCGATGCCTCCCGCTCCGATGTCTTCCGCTCCGATGCCTTCTGCTTCGATGCCTTCCGCTCCGATGCCTTCTGCTTCAAAGCCTTCCGCTTCGATGCCTTCCGCTACTATGCCTTCCGCTCCGACGCCTCGTAGTGGGGCTTCACGTAAACATCCTCTGTGAAGGCTCCATCTTTCTCCATGTTTAGTATCTTTTTTTAATATATGAAATTTTTTTTTTTTTTTTTTTTTTTTTTTCAGTGCATTGGGTTGCCTCCCAAGTAGCGCTTTCTTTTACGTCTTGCAGCCGGACGAAGAACCCAATCACTCCAGTATATGTTCACGAATCGGATGAGAACTCCGAGTCATAAACTAGTACCTAAAACAAGAAACAAAACAAGATTAAGAATCTGGAATAAAAACAAACAAAAATAAAACAATCCAAGGGATTAGCAAATTTTCTAATCCCCGGCAACGGCGCCAAAATTTGATGCGTTTTTTATACGCACACAAATTAACCCTCTTTTTATCATTTGTAGTATAGGTGCAAGTAGGGATCGTTCTGGACCGGGGATTAGGAGGGATTGTTAATCACTTGGATTTGACTCAAAAACATAGAAACAAAGTTAAAAACGTTCACAAAGACTCAAAGGACTCAAAACAAAACAAACACACTCAAATCTGCCTAAAAACCACTTTCTGGGCAGATTTGAGCACAAACACAAATTTGGACGAATTTATGTAATAACTTGACTCAAGAATGTAAAAACACAATATAAAACACTAAACTAACTCAAAGAATGTAAAACTAAACACTTAAAACATTAAAACAAACCAAAAGACTCAAACATCACCCAAAACACTCAAAACTGCCTTAAAATCACTTTCTGGGCAGTTTTGAGCACTTTGGTGAATTTGGACGAAATTGGGAAATAAATTGAATCAAAACACTTAGAAACATAAACTAAGACACTTTCTAACTAAATTGGACAATAAAGTAAAGGGGGATTGAGGTTTATACGAAATTAAATTAAATTGCACAGATTGTAAATTAAAGCAAAATGTAAATGTGAATGTGTGATAGAATTGAATGGAATTGAAATGAATGAATGCTAGCTAAGGGGTTCATCTTCACATATGTTACACTTGCATAATAAAATGATTTCCAATTGCATTTCAATAAACCATGAAACTCAACACCCCGGGTTAACCGTGATGCACTAATTAACCTTCAAATCTTCCTAACGTTATTGAATTGGATGGGTTAGCGCATACAACAATTCAAAACATTCCCCACAAGTCCTCAACATGAATGCATAGAAGAGATACAAGCAAGAATCATTACGCTCTATGAAAATTATAAGTGTTGACGAGGCATTCGTTACTATGGATTGCATGAAACTTATGCCAAGAATTTGTTTAACGCGATTGTTTATAAGCAACCTCCACTACTTGCGAATATAAGTTCGTAACTATTAGGTGAAACTCACTTATATTCTAGCGTCATATTCATGCATGAAAATTAAGCGCGCATTCTCAATAAACATACATAAATAAGTTATCAATCAAACGGTTAAACAAATTGAATCCACAACTTATGAAACGCAATTAGAAGTAATCAAATCAAAATGCAAGCATAAACATATATTCGAATCACCCCCTAACCAAGGGGGGTTTATTCCTCATGGTACAAAACAAAGAGAATCAAAGAAACACCTAAACATTCCAACAACTCAAACTTGAATTGTATGAACGTTTAGGTCCTCTTCTCTTCCATTCCTCATTCGTACAAAACAAAGAGTATTGAAATTAAACGTTGAAATCAAAGAAACACCTAAACATTCCAACAACTCAAACTTGAATTGTATGAACGTTTAGGCACTCTTCTCTTCCTCTTCGTTGTAGCACAAGGTCTAGGGATAGTTTGATGGTGTGAATGGTTTGGGGAGTGGTGGAAATGGAAGGATGGTGTTTGGATTGTAAGGGAGAGCACGGCACAAGGGAGTTTTATGGTCTACATTTCTGCAATGGATGAGTGTTTATGAATGGAATGGATGGACTTGTGAAGGGCACGGCCCCAAGGGACCAATTTCTGTTGTGAAATGAATTGTGTATGAATGAGTGTGAATGAATGAGTATTTATAGGTGAAATGGGGGGAACATGACAGCTAGGTTGCATGTGCACATGTTGGTTGAATGATTATGAGTGCATGTGGCTGAAATAGCATGTGGAATGGCTGGAAATGCAAGGAGAAGGCATGTGCACGGTTTTGGGAGAGAATGGGAGTGCAAGTGGCTGAAATGTTAGAGGAACAAGTGCATGTGGCTGCATTGTGGTGCAATGATGGAGGAACAATCTGAAAATGCAAGGTGAATGTGCATGTGATTAAATTAAAAGATGGAATGCATGTGAATGACAGCTAGATATGTTGATGAATGCATGTGACTTGTTTGTGGTGAGTGAATGCATGTGCAAAGCTTTTTGGGAGAAAGGTGGATGAATGTACATGTGACTTAGGTTGTGAAATCTGATGGAATGATGAAGTGGCTGAAATGATGAAATGAATGCATGTGTTGAATGATTAAAGTGCATGTGCAATGTTTTAAAGGATGGAATGATGGAGGAACAAGTGCATGTGAATGCATGGTGATAGCATGTGCACGGTTTTGGTTGGAATGATGGCAGATTGTGAAAACATGTGAATGCATGTGTTTGATGAATGATAAGTGGTGAATGATATGATAAGTGATAAGTGGTGAATGATAAGATAAGTGATAAGTGGTGAATGATAAGTGATGAATGATAAGTGGTGAATGATAAGTGATTATGATAAGTAATGGGAGCATGTGAGAGAATGAATAATGAATGCATGTGTATGGTTTTGGGAGAAAGGTGGAGATGCACGGCATAAGGGAATTGGAAAGGTTTAAATGTCCTAAAACTAAAGGGAACAAAGTTCCAACACTTTGGTCTTCAATTTCGTCCAACATTTTGGCGCCAAGCATAAGCTATCCATCCTTAGCCCAAAAGTGCTCCAAAAGTCTCCAAAATGCATCTTTTTGCTCCTTTAGCCCTTTGGACCTACAAACACACGAAAATAGCTTAAAGGACTAAAATAACTAAAGAAACATAACGTAAATGCACGAGAACAAGCCATTTAAGTCGCATGAATATGCTCCTATCACCTGCCACTACCCTTGAGGATACGGTTAAATTGTTAGCCCAAAACACCTTGCAATTCCAACAGTCCACAAATAGCACTCTCCAACAACATTCAGCCGCCCTAACCAAGAGACACAATTGGGGCAGATTGCAGATGCCTTGAACCAAAGAGAGGTTGGGAAGTTTCCAAGCCAACCCGTGATACTCCAAAGGAACCAAGAGCAAGCCAAAGCAATCACTACACTTAGAAGTGGTAAGGTTATTGATAATAGAGTTGGCAATGAAGTTACTAATGAATATGATCATGTGAATGCAGGTGTTACTCAAGGAGACAATGAGAAACCAAATGAGGAACCAAGCCATGCCACTTCCTCATTTGAAGCACCAAATCTTCACAAGGCCGAGAAACCATACACTCCACCAATACCATTCCCTGGAAGACTTGCCAAGAGCAAGCAGGATAAGTCATTCAAAGAAATTTTTGATATACTAAGCAAAGTGAATGTTAACTTACCTTTGCTTGATGTCATTAGGAACATGCCGGCATATGGGAAGTTCTTCAAGGAGTTAAACAACTACAAAAGGAAGTATGGACCACATGAGAAGGTAGTGGTGTCTGAGAATGTGAGTGCAGTTTTGCAAAGAAAACTTCCACCAAAGCTCAAGGACCCAGGAAGTTTCTCTATCAACATCACCATAGGGGACAAGAAAGTAGAGAAGGCAATGCTTGATTTGGGTGCTAGCATCAACTTAATGCCTTATTCAGTGTACCTTTAACTAGGTTTGGGAGATTTGAAAGCCACCACCATTTCATTACAACTTGCAGACAGATCAGTTAAATATCCAAGAGGTATAGTAGAAGATATTCTAGTTCAAGTTGATAAACTAATCTTGCCTGCAGATTTTGTAGTGTTGGACATGGAAGAAGCTCCTATACATGATCGTGAGTTGCCAATATTGTTTGGGAGACCTTTCATGGCCACGGCCAAGACCATCATTGATGTGCAAAATGGACTCCTCACTATGACAGTGTTAGGAGAGACAGTTCAATTCAAAGTGTTTGAATCTCTTTCTCATCCTTCTTCCTCTCTTGATTGTTATGCCATTGATGTGCTTGATTCACTTGTTTTCTCTAAGTTCTTGCAGGCACAATCTAATGAACCATTACAAACTGTTTTGAGTCAATCTTAAGATGAGTTTGATGAAGAAGATGCACTCATGGAAGAAGTAGCTGCCTTGGAAGCATTAGCACCATATCCTTTGAATGTTTCACCTCTTTTAGAGCCTTTAGAATCATCAATGTCACATCTAACTCCTTCCACTGTTAAGGCACCAAAACTTGAACTTAAACCACTTCCACCACATCTAAAATATGCATATCTAGCTGAATTTGAAACTCTTCCAGTAATCATAGCTTCTGACCTCACCCCAGTTGAAGAAGATAAACTAATTAGGGTGTTAAAAGAGTTCAAATCAGCTTTTGGTTGGTCTATTGCAGATATCAAGGGAATAAGCCCTACCATGTGCATGCATAGGATCCTTTTGGAGGAAGGAGCAAAATCAACCCGTGAGCCACAAAGAAGACTCAATCCACACATGAAGGAAGTTGTTAGGAATGAGGTGTTGAAATTGTTAGATGTGGGGATCATATATCCCATTTCTGATAGCAAATGGGTGAGTGCTATTCAGGTGGTGCCTAAGAAGGTGGGAATCACTGTGATGAGGAATGAAAACAATGAGCTTGTGACCACAAAGCCCACGGCCAGTTGGCGTGTTTGCATCGATTACAGGAAGTTGAATTCTAGCACTAGAAAAGATTACTTTCCTATGTCTTTCATAGATCAAATGCTTGAGAGATTGGCAGGTTACTCACATTATTGTTTTCTGGATGGATACTCAGGTTACAATCAAATTGCAATCGCTCCGGAGGATCAAGAGAAAACAACCTTTACTTGCCCCTTGATAGGAGCATATTCATGCGACTTAAATGGCTTGTTCTCGTACATTTACGTTATGTTTCTTTAGTTAGTTTAGTCCTTTATGCTTCTTTTGTGTGTTTTCAGGATAATAAGACGTGTTTGACGAAAGGATGCATTGTGGAGTGTTTTGGAGCACTATTGGGCTAAGGATGGATATCTTATGCTTGGAGCCCAAGTGTTGGATGAAATTGAAGGCCTTGTATGCACTTGAGGACACAAAACAATGGCCCTAACCCAATTACATTCACCTTGCCTTGGGCTTAACACAAACACCATTCCTTGCCATGCAAGGGGGAGCAATTTGGGTCCATTTCATGTACTTAAACCCTAGCCCAATCCACAATCACTTCAAAGCCATGCAAAACCTTTCAACACCCTTTAATCATTTCCCTTTAAGTTATGATTTTATTTCCTAACCCTACATGCATTATTTATTAGCATCTTCACATGCATTCACACACACTTCACACAAACAAACAACTCAAAACCGTGAGCTCCCATTCCCTTTTGCCATTTTCAGATTTCCACCCACTAACCTAGTCATCAACACATGCATTCCCTTCACATTCACCCACATGCACTCCCACTCTTTAATCATATGCACTCCCATCATAATTCCACCACCAATTCAGCCACAAAACATTATCATTGCACCACATTCAACCACTCCACATCCCTCACCAAGAAATCATTCAACACATGCATCCATAATCATTTCTCCAACCTTTGCCGTGACCTTCATTCCCATTTCCAACATCTTCACATGCATTTCCAGCTTTCACATGTCTTCACATTCATTTCCAAACAAGCATTCCTTCTTTAATTCACATGCATTCACATTCATTCACCATTAGCTTAATTTATCATGCAAACACATTTATTTCCAGCACCAAACACCATCCTTGCCGTGAGTTCCCTACCTTTTCAGCATTCCATTTCATCATTTCACCAACAATTCAGCCACATTCCACATGCATAACCAATCTAGTGTCACTCCCATTCATTCCCTTTAATCATTCAGCCACCATCATACATTTATTCTCTTCCCAAACACATACACAACCTGCCATCATTCCAGAAAACCATCCATGCCGTGGGTTCCCTTTCATTTCTGTCAAAGTACATGCACTTCCACCCTTTAATCACATGCACAAATCAGCCACATGCATCTCCCATCACCATTTCAGATTTCCACCAACCTCCTAGCTATTATGTTCCCCCCATTTCACCTATAAATAAGCATCCAACACTCCTCAAAATTCATTCACTCTTCCATACACATTTCAGTCACAAACACCAAGCAACAAACCCCTTGTTGCCGTGTATCTCCCTTACAATCCAAACACCATTCCAACACTTCACAACACCACTCCTCTACCATTTCCATAATCCCCCAAACCTCACCTTAGACCTTGTGCTACAACAACGAGGAAGAGAAGAGGACCTAAACGTTCATACAATTCAAGTTTGAGTTGTTGGAATGTTTAGGTGATTCTTTGATTTCAACGTAATGAGGAACTAAAACCCCCTTTAGCTAGGGGGTGATTCGAAATAAATGTTTATGCTTGCATTTTGATTTGATTACTTCTAATTGCGTTTCATAAGTTGTGGTTCAATTTGTTTAACCGTTTGATTGATAACTTATTTATGTATGTTTATTGAGAGTGTACACTTAATTTTCATGCATGAATATGACCCTAGAATATAAGTGAGTTTCACCTAATAGTTACGAACTTATATTCACAAGTAGTGGAGGTTGCTTATAAACAATCGCGTTAAATGAATTCTTGGCATAAGTTTCATGCGTATTCCATAGTAACGAATGCCTCGTCAACACTTAAAGTTTTCATGATGCTTAATGATTTTTGATTGTATCTTTATTGTGCTTTTCACGTAAAGGACTTTTGGAGAATGTTGTGAATTGCGTTGCGCTAACCCATCCAATTCATTAACTTAAGGAAAACTTGACGGTTAAATTAAGCGGACCTAATTGACCCGGGGCGTTGAGAATTAATGATTTGTTGAAATGCAATTGGAAATCTTTTTATTATGCAAGTGTAACATGTATGGAGATGAACCCCTTAGCTATTCTATCATCCATTCATTCCATTTCATAAATTCCATATTTACATTCTGTTTTAATTTCGTATAAACTTAAATCCCCCTTTACTTTAATGTCAATTTAGTTAGAAATCATTTTAGTTTGTGTTTTTAAAAGCATTTTATCTTTGGTTTGTCTTAGTGTTTTAAAGATTAGTTTTGCATTCTTTGAGTCTAGTATAGTGTTTTATATTGTTTTTACGTTTTTGAGTCAGTTTCCAAGAGATTAACAATCCCTCCTAATCCCCGGTCCAGAACGATCCCTACTTATACATTTACTACAACTTGACGAAAAGAGGGTTTAATTTGTGCGCGTATAAATCTCGTATCACCCCTTTGGCACATTTGCATACCGGAGAATGCCTTTTGGACTTTGCAATGCTCCAGCAACATTCCAAAGATGCATGTTGGCCATCTTTTCTGACATGGTAGAAAGATTCATTGAGGTATTTATGGATGATTTCTCAGTATTTGGTTCCTCTTTTGATGAATGTCTTAACCATCTCTCTTTAGTACTTCAAAGATGTCAGGAAACAAATTTGGTTCTCAATTGGGAAAAGTGCCAATTTATGGTGAAACAAGGAATTGTTTTGGGACATGTAATCTCTAGCAAAGGAATGGAGGTAGACAAAGCCAAAATTGACGTCATCACCAATATGGTAGCCCCCACCACTGTGAAGGGAGTAAGAAGTTTTTTGGGCCATGCGGGTTTTTATCGTCGTTTCATTAAGAACTTTTCAATGATCACTCGTCCATTATGCAATCTGTTAGCTAAAGATGTTGCATTTCATTTTGATAAGGCTTGTATGGATGCATTCAATACTTTGAAATATGAACTAACCTCAGCCCCTATTATTATGGCACCAGATTGGTCGTTACCTTTTGAATTAATGTGTGATGCCTCTGATTATGCTGTTGGTGCAGTTTTAGGGCAAAGGGTGAACAAGCTTCCACATGTGATCTACTATGCAAGCCGGACTCTGCATGATGCTCAACTTAACTATTCCACAACTGAAAAGGAGTTGCTTGCTGTTGTTTTTGCCTTAGAAAAGTTTAGGTCATATCTTGTGGGATCTAAAGTTATTGTGTTTTCTGATCATGCAGCTATTAGGTATTTGATGACAAAGAAGGATGCTAAACCACGCTTGATTAGATGGATACTCTTACTACAAGAGTTTGACTTGGAAATTCGAGATAAGTGATAGAAGCATATTTATGCGCCTTAGTTAGCTAGTTCTTATGCATTTATGTTGTGTTTTCTTACTTAATTTAGTGTTTAAAGTCATTTTCGTGTGTTTATAGGTTCATATGGCTAAGGATGCAAAAGGATGCCTTTCGGAGCCTTTTGGAGCAAATTAGAGATTGGAATGGATTGCATATGCTTAAAGCCAAGTAGATGGACGAAATTGAAGACCAAAGGAATGAAAATGAAGAACAAAGAGTTCACATTCATCACCAACACAACCATGCATCCACACATTCTTTCTCCATCATTGCCGTGCAAAACACCATCATTGCAGCCACATGCACATTCCACTTCATCATTTCAGATTTCCACCATCAACAAAGAACCATTCATTAATCATTTACACTTTAATCATTCAACCACATTCACACATCACCCATTCACCTTTGTGCCATGCTTCTACCTTTGTTCAAGCCCTTCCACATAACCTGCCTTCATTCATTCAGAAAATGCATTCCTTGCCGTGGCTAACATGCACTTGTTCCCCTTTCATCATTCCCTTTTATTCTTTCATCATTCCATCCACTCATTCATCAAACCACTCCCATCCATTTCATCATTGCAAACATTCAAACAAACACCACACAATGCCGTGGCTCCTATCCCATTTCCAGATTTCCCCTTTGCATTTCCCCTTCATAAATCAGCCACATGCACTTTAATCATTCAATCTCCAACCTTTCACATGCATTCCATCTTTTAATTTAATCACATGCACATTCACCTTGCCTTTGCAGAAAATCCACTTCATAACACATGCATCTTGGCAGATTTCACATGCACTCATTGATAGGAGCATTTTTATGCGACTTAATTGGCTTGTTCTCATGCATTTATGTTGTTTTTCCTTAGTTAGTTTAAGTGTTTAAAGTCATTTTCGTGCAATTTCAGGTTTTAGTGTCAAAGTATGCAAAAAGAAGCAATTTGGAGCATTCTAGAGCATTTTTGGGCCAAGATTGGATAGTGCAAGCATGGAGGCATGAGGATGGACGAATTTGAAGGCTTGAATTCAGTTAGGGAGCTGCAAGGGGTGGTGCGAGAATTATATGCGCACAAATTAAACCCTCTTTTTGACAATTGTAGTATAAGTATAAGTAGGGATCGTTCTGGACCGGGGATTAGGAGGGATTGCAAATCTCTTGGAAACTGACTCAAAAACATAAAATAAAGTTTAAAACACTAAACTAGACTCAAAGAATGCAAAATTAAAGTTTAAAACACTAAGACAAACCAAAAACTCAAAATGCTTTAAAAACACAAACTAAATTGAATTCTAACTAAAATGAACATTAAAGCAAAAGGGGGATTGAGGTTTTTACGAAAATTGAAATAACGAAACAAGTTAATAAACTAGACAGAATGTAAATATGAAATTTATGAAATGGAATGAATGGATGATAGAATAGCTAAGGGGGTTATCTCCACATATGTTACACTTGCATAATAAAAAGATTTCCAATTGCATTTCAATAAATTATGAAACTCATCACCCCGGGTTAATTAGGTCCGCTTAAATTAACCGTCAAGTTTTCCTTAAGTTAATGAATTGGATGGGTTAGCGCAACGCAATTCACAACATTCTCCAAAAGTCCTTTACGTGAACAGCACAATAAAGATACAATCAAAGATCATTAAGCATTATGAAAACTATAAGTGTTGACGAGGCATTCGTTACTATGATGAGCATGAAACTCGTGCCAATAATTCATTTAACGCGATTGTTTATAAGCAACCTCCACTACTTGTGAATATAAGTTCATAACGATTAGGTGAAAATCACTTATATTCTAGCGTCATATTCATGCATGAAAATTAAGCGCGCATTCTTAATAAACATACATAAATAAGTTATCAATCAAACGGTTAAACAAATTGAATCAACAACTTATGAAATGCAATTAGAAGTAATCAAATCAAAATGCAAGCATAAACATATATTTCGAATCACCCCCTAGCTAAGGGGGGGTTTAGTTCCTCATACAAAACAAAGAGAATTAAAATTAAACATTGAAATCAAAGAAACACCTAAACATTCCAACAACTCAAACTTGAATTGTATGAACGTTTAGGCCCTCTTCTCTTCCTCTTTATTGTAGCATAAGGTCTAAGGATAGTTGGTTTGGGGGAATGGAAGTGTGGAATGGAGTGAGGAGTGATGGAAATGGAAAGATGGTTTTTGGATTCTAAGGGAGACTCACGGCTAAGAGAGAAAGGGATGTGTTTGTGGTGTGTTGTGTATGAAATGAGATGTTTATGAATGAATGAATGCAAGGGTATTTATAGGAGTAGTGGAGGGAACATATGGCTATGTCATTTGTAGGTGAAGTAGGTGGATGTTGTAGGTGAAGTAGGTGGATGTTGTAGGTGAAGTGGATGTTGTAGGTGAAGTAGGTGGATGTTGTAGGTGAAGTGGGTGGATGTTGTAGGTGAAGTAGGTGGATGTTGTAGGTGAAGTGGATGTTGTAGGTAAAGTAGGTGGATGTTATGTTAAGTGATAAGTGATAAGTGATAAGTGATATGATATGTGGTTATGATATGATAAGTGGTTAAGTGGTGATGATAAGTGATAAGTGATTAAGTGATATGATATGTGGTGATGATAAGTGATAAGTGCATGTGGGTTAACTAATGAAGGAAATGCATGTTCAATGACAATGTGTTAGAATGGATGTGTGTTATGCATGGCATGATTGGGATTAGGAAAGGTTTAAATGTCCTAAAACTAAAGAGAACAAGGTTCCAACACTTTGGCTCCAATTAGGTCTTCAATTTCGTCCAACACTTTGGCTTCAAGCATAAGCTATCCGTCCTTAGCCCAAAAGTGCTCCAAAAGTCTCCAAAATGCATCTTTTTGCTCCTTTAGCCCTTTGGACCTACAAACACACGAAAATAGCTTAAAGTACTAAAATAACTAAAGAAACATAACGTAAATGTACGAGAACAAGCTATTTAAGTCGCATGAATATGCTCCTATCAAATACCCCCACACTTATCTTTTGCTAGTCCTCGAGCAAAACAAAACAAAAGAACACGAAACTAGACAAAACGAACAAAACACAACCTACACCTTCCAACAATCGTCTCACGGATTTCCAATGCACAAGACAAGTTAAAAATCATTATTCCCACAGATTTTAGCCATCTTGACACTTAAGTACATTCTTAATCATAGTCACCACATACTAATTCACAATTAAGCATTTAAAACTATATTTTGAATGTAGTAACATGCCTTAGAGAATTTGCTCAATTCCTTACAAGATATGCTCTCGTTTTTCACACAGATTTTCTGACTACACACCCTAAACTAGTTATATGTGAGAAGATTGATGTAATCATAAAAACGAACACTCACATATATGTATTTCAAAGGAAGCAATTTCTGGAGTTAATAAGCATGTTTAGATATGATCTCATGAATGGAATGCTACTACTTAGACGCGAGAACCAGTGATACCATATGCTCATACCAAGTTCAAACTCCACAAATTGAAATACACAACACTGAAGATAGAAGTCAAGGGTTGTAACGGGGCTTGGGGTATGTGGATAACAAAGAAGGGATATGGAAAACAAAGGTTTTTAAAGAAATAGTGAGCAAAGCATTTGAATCAACTTAGAATTCACTTTTGAATGAAAACTCAACTTTTGAACAAAAAGGGAGAATTTAGACAATTTACGCCCAGAATTGGTGTTTTGGAACCTTTCTTCAATCACTTATTCTTTCATTTTTTTTTTTTTTTTTTTTTCAAGCTCTTTTTTTTTTTCTTTCTTTCTTTCTTTTCTCTTTTTTTTTTTCTTTTCTTTTGAATCTCAAAACATCAACACTTAAACATTCTCTCCCCCACACTTATTTTCTTTCATAATGTAACTCAAAAGGAATTCAATTAAGTCATGCTCACTATCTTTTAAGAACAAGGGTGGGGATTGTCCTAAACTAGGCTAGGTGAGGAAAATGTGGGTAAACAAAGAATAAAGGCTAAACAAGGCTCAACGGGGTTAAAACTTACAACATATATGAAGTATGGGAAGTAAGGCTATTTGGCTATGGTGGTGGTCACTACACAACTTCTTCTTGAATATGTGTTATGCAAATCAATAACGTGCTTTGAATGAAATGGGCATGAGTTCTAGCATTTAGTTCTATCATGATACAATTGCATTCTAAGTAGCAACCAAGCAAGGAATAATGAGATCATGCAACAACTTTAGAAAATAAAGAATCACAGAAAATAACTCTCCAAAGAAAGTAATGGCTCGAGTCTCACAGGGATGTAGCGTTTGTTTGAGTTTCTTCCTTCAAGCATGTTACAAAAACGAATTTTTTTTTCTTTTATGATTGCATGTGAAGTCATACATTATAACCATAACCAAGCATATACCAAGAGTAAATCAAACTTTTCTCTATGTTTATAACTCTTTCTAACCGTCATGCAATTATAAACCAAATCCTTATCGTTGTGTTGGAAGGTACCCTAAGACACAAACACACACACAAAAACAACTTTAAAACAACTCTTTTTGGGTTTTTCAAAACAATTTTTCAAATTTTTATGGGATTTTCGAATTATAAAACAAAACACACTAAAACACTCTAAAACAACTTTAAAACACCTTAAAATAGCAAGGAACAACATTAGAAGTGATGGTGGATAAAACCCTACGAATTTGCATCAAAACACTTTAGTTACCCCCCCACACTTAAATCAAACATTGTCCTCAATGTTTTAAGCATAGATTCACACAAAACATAAGTAAACACACAAAAAGCAACTAAACATATTAAACATGGCATAATGTAATTAACAAAGAGAAGAGTTTAGGGACGCAAATCTGGTTATGGAGTGTAAATTCCCTCTTCTCCTTGGTGATTGCATTGAGGCTTTGATCTTTGTGATTCCACAGGCTTACTCTTGAACTGGTTTCTGCCCATCGTTGATTTTCCTTTGTGCTACTTCTTGAACTGGGCAGCAGGATGGTTCTTTTGGTTTCCCCCGAAGGTCTGAGCTTCCTCCTGTTATCTGTTTCTTTGTTCAATCTTTGCAGGAGTGGTCCCTTCTCTGGAAGTGTAACAACCGTTGAAGATGACTACTCGAGAGCAACGCTAGGTAAGCAATCAGGAATAAATTCCAGGCAGTTGGCTCCAGATCGGTAGACTGACTCCAAGTGCCGGCTGATTGCTTCTTTTACTTTGCCATGCAAGTAAGAACAAGGACAAAGAAAAAGACAGGGAAAGAGCATGATATGAGATATTTTTGCTTTTGACCTTGATGATATGAGATACCTTTGCTTTGAAGAAGCGGTGAATGAATCAGCACATGCTTCAATCTGCCGTTTCCTCCTGGGTCATATGTACTCCAGGCATCTGGTATCATCTTTGGGGAAGAAGAAAGAATTGAGTATTTCGAAAGGCTTTGCTGGGAGTGCGCCCTCAGAGGTGAGAGAGAGTTGGGCATTTTCTTCAGGTTTGCCCTGCCATAAAAGACGAAGGTCGACATATATAGAGATAATATCAAGTGGTGGTACCTTTTACCCTTGTCGACAAACGTTTTGATCCCGCAAATCCGGCTTTTTGAAATAGTGGTGCCTCTTCGATCTTTGAATACGCCTCTTCGATTTCTGAGCAGGCGCCCCTTCGATTTCTGAACGACGCCCCTTCGCTTTCTGAACGACACGTGGTAGTGCAGATGCGGCTCCTTTTGACAAAGCTGCACACGTCTTCTGAAAAGCAGAGAAAGCGTCGTCGAACTTTGCGCTTTGTCGGCTAAAGATGTGTAGTTGCGATGATGGCCTCCACGTGTTTTCAGCTTTGTCAGAAATCTTTTGACAAAGTTGAACGCGTCTTCTGAAAAGCAGAGAACGCGTCGCCTAAATTACGCCGGAAATTCCGGCTTTTCGAATTGGTGGACGCGTCGCCTTGGCTTCTTATAGAGCTATCGATCACCACAACAAACACACTCTGAAGAATTCCCATTCTTGAAAATCGACTCCGGCCCTTTGAGAATTAACTCCATCCACCCCATCTCTTTGAACACTTTTGAAAAATGGCAAACCCATCGAACCTTAGCTTAGAATTGAGTCTCAGCAGTGATACGGCCGCGCCGCGTCAAGGTAACGTATGGCGCCCTTCTTTCTTATCTTCTAATGGTCCTCTCACAGGTGAAGACTCCGTGATGCAGGACGCCACAATAGCTACAATAGTAGCTAGGAACCTCCTCACTCCAAAAGATAGTAGGCTGCTGTCAGGACGGTCCGATGAGTTGGCCGTTCAAGAGTCCCTCGCACTTAGTGTTCAGTGTGCGAGTTCTGTGTCCAACATGGGCCAACGCCTGCTTGCCCGCTCCCGTCAGGTGGAATCATTGATGGCAGAGGTGGAAAGTCTTAAACAGGAGATCAAACTGCTTAAGCATGAGAATAGAAGTTTGCACGTGCTTGCCAACAACTATTCGACGGGCATGAAGAGGAAGCTTGATGAACTGCAAGAGTCTGAAGGTCGGATTCAAAGTGACCGTCAAAGGTTTTCGTCTTTCCTCCAGAGGCACCTTTTTCCTGGATCATCCAGCGTTTGGCCAAGTATTGAGGCCTCGAATGCTCTATCTTCGATGCCTCTATCTCCGATGCCTTCCGCTCCTATGTCTTCTGCCCCGATGCCTTCCGTCTCGATGCCTTCCGCTTCAAGAGTTTTGCCACGTAGTGGGTCTTTAAGTAAACAACCTTTGTGAAGCCTCGCCACTTTTATTATTATTATTATTATTTTATTTTATTTTTTTTTTTTTAACATAAATAAAATCAAACGGCATGGAATTGGTCCTTGAATGGAAGGTGATACTTGAAGTGAACCGGCATTGGTTTGAATTCTAATGTAGGTGCCTGATTCATAAAAAACAACAAGTTAGTATAAAATGTAATGGAATTTGAAAAAAATGACTTACTTGTTTTGTCTGACAAGAACTCAATGACAAACACCACTCCTTTGAAAGTTTCAGGGATATTGGACTTGGCCAGATTGCATGTGATGGTTATGACTTGTCCAATGTCATCAAATTCTTTGGGCATTGTTGTCTCAAGTATATCCCCTTTGATGAATGCATGAAATTCCCTACTTTGCACCTTTGGAAGGTCTTCCAAGATGTCTTTTTCACTTTCTTCTTCCTTGGAATTCATGAACCTGCAAGGAATAGGGATATTAGGTGGAATGGGGTTAGAACTAATTGGAACAACCTTACTTGAATTAGATGGCGTAGGAGCAATAAGTGCTTCCGGCAAAGGTGCTTCAAATCCTCCCTTCGGATTTACAATGGTTGAACTAGGGAGTTTGCCTTGGTCGCAAAATTGTCCTACGAACTCCGCTATCTGCCCAATTTGCTTTTCCAAGTGATCCAACCTTTTGTCTTCTTGTCGAGCCTCATTGTCTTGATTTTGTGAGCCCTGCACCAAACAAATTAATTCGTTAAGCTTTTGATTATAATCTATTGACGAACTTAAATTTGGTTGGGCATATTGAATATGAGGTTGTGGTGGCTGCCAATATCCTCCTTGTTGAGCATTTTGAGGTTCCCACCACATAGAGTTTGAATGATCACTCCAATCCGAATTGTAAGTATTGGAAAACACGTTATTCCTTGATTGAAGATTAGATATATCAACTCTTTGCATTTGGGACCTTTCCATGAGCTGTGACAAAAGAGAAGCGTTATCAAGTGCCATGTTGTTCTTAACAAACAAAACACAAATAAAAACTAAATCTAAAAGACAATACAGAAACAAACAATCCAAGGGATTAGCAAATTTTCTAATCCCCGGCAACGGCGCCAAAATTTGGTGCGAGAATTATATGCGCACAAATTAAACCCTCTTTTTGACAATTGTAGTATAAGTATAAGTAGGGATCGTTCTGGACCGGGGATTAGGAGGGATTGCAAATCTCTTGGAAACTGACTCAAAAACATAAAATAAAGTTTAAAACACTAAACTAGACTCAAAGAATGCAAAATTAAAGTTTAAAACACTAAGACAAACCAAAAACTCAAAATGCTTTAAAAACACAAACTAAATTGAATTCTAACTAAAATGAACATTAAAGCAAAAGGGGGATTGAGGTTTTTACGAAAATTGAAATAACGAAACAAGTTAATAAACTAGACAGAATGTAAATATGAAATTTATGAAATGGAATGAATGGATGATAGAATAGCTAAGGGGGTTATCTCCACATATGTTACACTTGCATAATAAAAAGATTTCCAATTGCATTTCAATAAATTATGAAACTCATCACCCCGGGTTAATTAGGTCCGCTTAAATTAACCGTCAAGTTTTCCTTAAGTTAATGAATTGGATGGGTTAGCGCAACGCAATTCACAACATTCTCCAAAAGTCCTTTACGTGAACAGCACAATAAAGATACAATCAAAGATCATTAAGCATTATGAAAACTATAAGTGTTGACGAGGCATTCGTTACTATGATGAGCATGAAACTCGTGCCAATAATTCATTTAACGCGATTGTTTATAAGCAACCTCCACTACTTGTGAATATAAGTTCATAACGATTAGGTGAAAATCACTTATATTCTAGCGTCATATTCATGCATGAAAATTAAGCGCGCATTCTTAATAAACATACATAAATAAGTTATCAATCAAACGGTTAAACAAATTGAATCAACAACTTATGAAATGCAATTAGAAGTAATCAAATCAAAATGCAAGCATAAACATATATTTCGAATCACCCCCTAGCTAAGGGGGGGTTTAGTTCCTCATACAAAACAAAGAGAATTAAAATTAAACATTGAAATCAAAGAAACACCTAAACATTCCAACAACTCAAACTTGAATTGTATGAACGTTTAGGCCCTCTTCTCTTCCTCTTTATTGTAGCATAAGGTCTAAGGATAGTTGGTTTGGGGGAATGGAAGTGTGGAATGGAGTGAGGAGTGATGGAAATGGAAAGATGGTTTTTGGATTCTAAGGGAGACTCACGGCTAAGAGAGAAAGGGATGTGTTTGTGGTGTGTTGTGTATGAAATGAGATGTTTATGAATGAATGAATGCAAGGGTATTTATAGGAGTAGTGGAGGGAACATATGGCTATGTCATTTGTAGGTGAAGTAGGTGGATGTTGTAGGTGAAGTAGGTGGATGTTGTAGGTGAAGTGGATGTTGTAGGTGAAGTAGGTGGATGTTGTAGGTGAAGTGGGTGGATGTTGTAGGTGAAGTAGGTGGATGTTGTAGGTGAAGTGGATGTTGTAGGTAAAGTAGGTGGATGTTATGTTAAGTGATAAGTGATAAGTGATAAGTGATATGATATGTGGTTATGATATGATAAGTGGTTAAGTGGTGATGATAAGTGATAAGTGATTAAGTGATATGATATGTGGTGATGATAAGTGATAAGTGCATGTGGGTTAACTAATGAAGGAAATGCATGTTCAATGACAATGTGTTAGAATGGATGTGTGTTATGCATGGCATGATTGGGATTAGGAAAGGTTTAAATGTCCTAAAACTAAAGAGAACAAGGTTCCAACACTTTGGCTCCAATTAGGTCTTCAATTTCGTCCAACACTTTGGCTTCAAGCATAAGCTATCCGTCCTTAGCCCAAAAGTGCTCCAAAAGTCTCCAAAATGCATCTTTTTGCTCCTTTAGCCCTTTGGACCTACAAACACACGAAAATAGCTTAAAGTACTAAAATAACTAAAGAAACATAACGTAAATGTACGAGAACAAGCTATTTAAGTCGCATGAATATGCTCCTATCAAGGGGGCCTAAAAAAACCTTATTTCTAGATGGCTTTATCTATTCACACATGGTGCCTAATTTCTAGCTTGTCTCCTAGCCGTCCTAGCTTGTCTCCTAGCCGTCCTAGCTTGTCTCCTAGCCGTCCTACCTTGTCTCCTAGCCGTCCTAGCTTGTCACTAGCCGTCCTAGCTTGTCTCCTAGCCGTCCTAGCTTGTCACTAGCCGTCCTACCTTGTCTCCTAGCCGTCCTACCTTGTCTCCTAGCCATCCTACCTTGTCTCCTAGTTGTCACTAGCCGTCCTACCTTGTCTCCTAGCCGTCCTATCTTGTCTCCTAGCCGTCCTACCTTGTCTCCTAGCCATCCTACCTTGTCTCCTAGTTGTCACTAGCCGTCCTACCTTGTCTCCTAGCCGTCCTATCTTGTCTCCTACCTTGTCCAAGCTACACACATATATTGTTTCATGTATAGAATTTCTGGTACAAAAAAAGCCTTTTGGTTTCAACTAAGTTCAAAACCTTTCCTAGCCCTATAAATAAGGCTTGGCAGCAAGGCACTTGGGGGATCACTCATTCACCCAATTTTCGTCCATTCATCTAGCCACACCACTCTACACATCCTAAAATCCTAAAAACACAATTCCAGCCAAACACTACACCTTGCCGTGCCTATCCTCCATCCAATTCCATAATCCCTGATCCTAAAACACATCCCAACCATCCCATCCACCTTTGTGCCGTAGCAAGGAGAAAGAAGGAAAGACTCTTGGATGCTCAAGCTTCGTCGTTGGTGCATTCTAGGTGTAATTCGTTTTATGATTTCAATGTTTAATTTATTTTCCTTTCATTTTGCTATGAACATGAGTGGCTAAACCCCTATTGGTTAGGGGTGATTTCGAAGCCATAACTATGTGTGCAAGTTGATTTGATAAATTCCAGTTATGAGTTCTTGAATCGTGAATGCAATTGGCTTAACTGTGCGAGTAATAACGTATTTGTGTTTGTTAATTAGGGGTCGACACTTAATTGGCTTGCATGAATATGATGCTAGAATATAAGTTTGTTTCACATAATTGTCACACACTTATATTCACAAGTAGTGAAGGTTGCTAGTCACAATCGCGTTAAGTTCAATTCCTAGCATAAGTGTCATGATGTCATAGTCACAAGTGTTTTGTCAATGCTTATAGTTTTCATTGAACGTAATGATCTTTGATTGTATCTTTATTATGATGTCATGTAAGGAACTTTTGAAGAATGCTTTGGGTTGTCGTATGATGTCATCCAATTCAATAACACAAGGAAAACTTGAGAATTAACTAGTGATGTCACGGTTAATTTGGGGCATTGTCATTCATAATTCTATGAAGGAATAACTGGAAATCGAGTCATTTGCATACTTGTCATGTGTGGAGAAAGAACCCCTAACTAGTTCATCATCCATTAAAAACCCCAAAAACGTTTCAAAATCAGTTTTACTTTGCAATCTGTTTTCTCAACTTTAATTTCGTCCAAATCAAATCCCCCTTTACTTTGAAGTCTCAATTTAGTTAGAAATTGTTTTGGTTCATGTTTTTAAGTGTTTTGAGTCAAGTTTTCAACCAATTTCGTCCAAATTAGTATAGGTGCTCAAAACTGCCCAGAAAGTGGTTTTTAGGCAGTTTTGAGTCTTCTAGTTGCTGTTTTGAGTTTTTGTTTTGTTTTAATGTTTTAAAGTTTAGTTTTGCATTCTTTGAGTCTAGTATAGTGTTTCATATTGTTATTTTACGTTTTTGAGTCAAATCCAAGTGGTTAACAATCCCTCCTAATCCCCGGTCCAGAACGATCCCTACTTATACTTATACTACAATTGATAAAAAGAGGGTTTAATTTGTGTGCGTATAAATCTCGCATCAAGTTTTTGGCGCCGTTGCCGGGGATTAGCAACTTTGCTAAATCCCTTGGATTGTTTTTGTTTCATTTATTTCACTTTGTTTCTGATTTTGTTGTAGTTTCTGACCTATTTTTGTTTCTTGTTTTTTTTTAGGTACTAGTGCATGACGCGGAGTTCTCAAACTGTGCATGCACATATCTTAGACTTTAACGACGATTTTGAACGTGATTTGAGAAGAAAGAGGAGGCATCCCGAACGTAGTGAACCTAGTTCAAGTTCAGAGGCCGAATCTGAGTTTGAAGAAGTGGAAGAAGAAGTTATGGCAGCGGACAATCGGACCATTAAAGAGCTTTCGGCCTCAGGGTTGGCCAATGCCGCACCATTATGCATTCAATACCCCGCGGCTGCCCAAGGCAAGACCGATGAATTCGAGTTGAAGTCAAGCTTGTTGCACCACATTCCTAAATACCATGGGCTTTCCATGGAAGATCCAAACAAGCATCTTAAAGAGTTTGAAGTAGTTTGTTCAAGCATGACTCCCGTCAATGTTGACGGAAGTATTTTGAAGATGAAAGCTTTTCCGTTCTCTTTAATGGATAAAGCTAAGGATTGGTTATACGAGTTGGCTCCTGGCACTGTCACTTCATGGGAGAGTATGAAAAGAGCGTTTTTGGAGAAGTTTTTCCCAACTTCTCGCATCATTCTTCTTCATAAAAAAATAAGTGGAATTCAACAAGATGAAGGTGAGTCTTTTCCTGCATACTATGAACGTTTTAAATCACTTGTTGCTTCTTGTCCACAGCATCAGATGAAGGAGGAGCTACTTTTGCAATACTTCTACGAGGGCCTCCTACCATTAGAACGTCAAATGCTCGATGCCTCGGCAGGTGGAGCATTAGTGGACAAAACACCTATGGCAGCCAAGACGTTGATTTCTAATCGAGCGTTGAACGATCAACAATACGAAGGAGTAGGCCAAAGAGGACCCCCACGGCAACATGTTCATGAGGTAAGTTCTACTTCCGACATTAATTCACAAGTGGCTAATCTTACTTCTATTGTGTCTCAGTTGGCCGAGGGCATAAAGATGCAAGGACCAATTGTATGTGGCGTATGTTCTATGCATGGACATGCCTCTGAAAAATGTCCACAATTGATTGAAAATGGTGGATGGGAAAGCGCCAATGCAATTGGGTTTCAAGGCCAAAACCAACCAAGGAACGATCCTTATTCCAACACATATAATCCCGGTTGGAGAGACCACCCAAATTTCAAATGGAGGGAGCCCCAACAATCTCAAAACCAAGGAGGCTTTAGGCAACAACCCCCTGGGTTCTTTCCCAAAACCTACGCCTCACCCCAAAATCAAGCCCAATCCGGCCCAAGTGCCTCAGGTACGTCTCTTGACAATGATGCACTTCTTAAGATACTAACTAAGTTGTCTAATGGGCAGGACGATCAAGCTAAGGCTATGCAAAACCAAGACAAAAGGGTGGATCAATTGGAGAAACAAATGGGGCAAATTGCCGAGTTTATGGGGCAGTTTCGTGAACAAGGAAAGCTCCCTAGTTCCACCGTTCCAAATCCAAAGGGAAGCTTCGAAAGTGCAAAGGCCATAACCTTGAGAAGTGGAAAAGAGATTGGGGCAGATCCTACACCATCACAATCAGGTCCCAAAGGTGATGAAAACTTGCAAATTGAAGAGGAAGAATCAAGCAAACCGACGGCAAAGGTGGGAGAGTCTTTGCCGCAAGTTCCTAGTGCCCCAAAACTGTCTAATTCGGCCAAAAAGGGGAGTTTTGGAAGATGTTTTGGTGCAGGTTAATCATTTGATCTTTCCGGCGGATTTCTATGTCCTTGAGATGGATGAATCGGATCATGCACCCTCGCTGCCCATTCTACTTGGAAGGCCATTCATGAAAACGGCCCGGACTAAGATTGACGTGTTTAATGGAACTTTGTCCATGGAATTTGATGGGGAAGTTGTTAATTTCAATCTTTCCGATTCTATTAAGTATCCTAGTGAAGATCATTCATGTTTCTCTATTGATACTGTTGACTCTTTGGCGCAGGGATACCTTGAAGATTTGAATGATGATATGCTTGAAAAAGTCATTACAAGTGGTGTAGAAGTCAAAACCAAGGGAGCAACATCCATGCAACCCCACGACACAAATACACTATCCTATGCCGTGCCTCCTAGTGAGGATTTTCTTGAAGTAGTTGCTGCCCTTGAGTCATCACCAATACATGATACATGATGGTAAGTTTCCTAACAAAGAGTCCATTCCCATTTCGACTAACAAGTTGCTTCCATCCATAATTCAGGCACCTATCCTTGAACTCAAACCTTTGCCAAGCCATTTGAAGTACATTTTCTTGGGAAAAAATGAGACACTGCCTGCCATCATATCATCATCCCTCACGGCACAAGAGGAGGAAAAACTCATGCATGTGTTGAAAGAGTACAAATCTGCCCTAGGATGGACATTGGCCGATATCAAAGGTATAAGCCCCACAACTTGTATGCATCACATATTTCTTGAGGAGGGGACCAAACCAACTAGAGAGGCTCAACGCCGTCTTAACCCTCCAATGATGGAAGTTGTGAAAAAGGAGATAATCAAACTTCTTGATTGTGGAGTCATTTATCCAATCTCCGATAGTCGTTGGGTTTCACCTATCCAATGTGTGCCTAAGAAATCCGGAGTGACGGTTGTGGAGAATGCCGAGAATGAGCTTGTACCCATGAGAATCCAAACCGGTTGGCGTGTATGCATCGATTATAGGAAGATAAATGCCACCACAAGGAAGGACCACTTCCCATTGCCGTTCCTAGATCAAATGTTGGAAAGGTTAGCGGGTCATTCTTTTTATTGCTTTCTTGATGGATATTCAGGTTATAATCAAATTGTCATTGCCCCGGATGATCAAGAAAAGACCACTTTTACTTGTCCCTTTAGAACATTTGCATATCGACGCATGCCATTTGGTTTGTGCAATGCCCCTGCCACGTTTCAAAGGTGTATGGTAAGCATATTTTCTGATTATGTTGAAAGGATTATTGAGATATTCATGGATGACTTTAGTGTTTTTGGTGATTCTTTTGATAAATGCTTGGATAATCTCACTTTAATCTTGAAACGTTGTGTTGAAACAAACCTTGTTTTAAATTGGGAAAAATGTCATTTTATGGTTAAACAAGGTATTGTTTTGGGTCATATAATCTCTGAAAAAGGAATTGAAGTTGATAAGTCTAAAGTAGATCTTGTACGCTACTTACCCTCTCCTACTTCGGTTAGAGAGGTTCGTTCTTTCCTTGGTCATGCAGGATTCTATAGACGATTTATCAATGACTTTTCCAAGATTGCACAACCCCTATGCCGCCTCCTCCAAAAAGATGTGTCTTTTGAGTTCAACGAGGCATGCGAGAAGTCATTCAAGCATCTCAAAGAGCTCCTAACCACGGCACCCATCATAACTCCCCCACACTTGGTTTCTGCCATAAAGGAATTCCATTTGAATCATGCTTACTATACTTTAAGAACGAGGGTATGGATAGTCCTAATCTAGGCTAGGTAAGGGGTGATGTGGTTAGCAAAGAAAATAGGCTAAACGAGGCTCAACATGGTTAAAACTAATATATACGAAATATGGGAAGTAAGGCTGTTTGGCTATGGTGGCAACTACACAACTTCATCTTGATATTTGTTATGCAACTCAATGTCATGCTTTGAATGAAACGGATATAAGTTCTAGCATTTAGTTCTATCATGATACAATTGCATTCTAAGTAGCAACCAAGCAAGGAATAATGAGATCATGCAACAACTTTAGAAAACAAAGAATCACAGAAAATAACTCTCCAAAGAAGGTAATGGCTCGAGTCTCACAGGGTTGTAGCGTTTGTTTGAGTTCCTTCCTTCAAGCATGTTACAAAAACGAATTTTTCTTTTATGATTGCATGTGAAGTCATACATTATAACCATAACCAAGCATATACCAAGAGTAAATCAAACTTTTCTCTATGTTAATAACTCTTTTTAACCGTCATGCAATTACAAACCAAATCCTTATCATTGTGTTGGAAGGTACCCTAAGACACAAACACACAAAAACGACTCAAAAGTCTCTCTTTTTTCAAATTTTTATGTGATTTTCGGAGTTTATAAAACAAAACATACTAAAACACTCTAAAACAACTTAAAAACACCTTAAAACAGCAAGGAACAACATTTGAAGTTATGGGTGATAAAATCCCACGAATTTGCATCAAAACACTTTATTATGATGTCATGTAAGGAACTTTTGAAGAATGCTTTGAATTGTTGCATGCATCATCCAATTCAATAACGTTAGGAAGATTTGAAGGTTAATTAGTGCATCACGGTTAACTTGGGGTGTTGAGAATTCATGGTTTATTGAAATGCAATTGGAAATCATTTTATTATGCAAGTATAACATGTATGGAGATGAACTCCTTGGCTAGCATCCATCCATTCATTCCATTTCATCACATTCATATATACTATCTGTCTTAATTCGAATCTGTACATTTTATTTAATTTCGTATAAAACTCAATCCCCCTTTACTTTATTGTCCAATTTAGTAGAAAGTGTTTTAGTTTATGTTTATAAGTGTTTTGATTCATTTTATTACATAATTTCGTCCAAATTCACCAAAGTGCTCAAAACTGCCCAGAAAGTGATTTTAAGGCAGTTTTGAGTGTTTTGGGTGATGTTTGAGTCTTTTGGTTTGTTTTAATGTTTTAAGTGTTTAGTTTTACATTCTTTGAGTTAGTTTAGTGTTTTATATTGTGTTTATAAGTGTTTTGATTCATTTTGTTACATAATTTCGTCCAAATTCACCAAAGTGCTCAAAACTGCCCAGAAAGTGATTTTAAGGCAGTTTTGAGTGTTTTGGGTGATGTTTGAGTCTTTTGGTTTGTCTTAGTGTTTTAAAGTTTAGTTTTGCATTCTTTGAGTCTAGTATAGTGTTTCATATTGTTATTTTACGTTTTTGAGTCAAATCCAAGTGGTTAACAATCCCTCCTAATCCCCGGTCCAGAACGATCCCTACTTATACTTATACTACAATTGATAAAAAGAGGGTTTAATTTGTGTGCGTATAAATCTCGCATCAAATTTTGGCGCCGTTGCCGGGGATTAGCAAATTTGCTAATCTCTTGGGTTGTTTGTTTCTGTTATGTATTTTAGTTTTAGTTTTTGATTTTTGTTTTGTTTGTTGAATTCAAATACTAGAGAAGAACAACATGGCACTTGATAATGCTTCTCTTTTGTCACAGCTCATGGAAAGGTCTCAATTGCAAAGAGTTGATATATTGAATCTTCAATCAAGGAATAACGTGTTTTCCAATACTTACAATTCGGATTGGAGTGATCATTCAAACTCTATGTGGTGGGAACCTCAAAATGCTCAACAAGGAGGATATTGGCAACCACCACAACCTCATATTCAATATGCCCAACCAAACTTAAGTTCGTCAATAGATTATAATCAAAAGCTTAACGAATTAATTTGTTTGGTGCAGGGCTCACAAAATCAAGACAATGAGGCTCGACAAGAAGACAAAAGGTTGGACCACTTGGAAAAGCAAATTGGGCAGATCGCGGAGTTCGTAGGACAATTTTGCGACCAAGGCAAACTCCCTAGTTCAACCATTGTAAAACCGAAGGGAGAATTTGAAGCACCTTTGCTGGAAGCACTTATTGCTCCTACGCCATCTAATTCAAGTAAGGCACCTACATTAGAATTCAAACCAATGCCGGTTCACTTCAAGTATCACCTTCCATTCAAGGACCAATTCCATGCCGTTTGATTTTATTTATGTTAATATAAAAAAAAAAAGAAAAACAAAAAGAAAAAAAAAAAAAAAAGAAAGATACTAAACATGGAGAAAGGTGGAGCTTCACAAAGGTTGTTTGCGTAAAGCCCCACTACGAGGCGCAGAAGCGGAAGGCACAGAAGCGGGAGGCATCGGAGCGGAAGCTATCGGAGCGGAAGCCATCGGAGCGGGAGGCATCGGAGCTAGAGCATTCCAGGCCTCAATACTTGGCCAAGCGCTAGATGACCCAGGAAAAAGGTGCCTCTGGAGATAAGACGCAAGCCTCTGACGGTCGCTTTGAATCCGACCTTCAGACTCTTGCAGCTCATCAAGCTTCCTCTTCATGCCCGTCGAATAGTTGTTTGCAAGCACGTGCAAACTTCTATTCTCATACTTCAGCTGCTGGATCTCCTGCTTGAGACTTTCCACCTCTGCCATCAATGATTCCACCTGACGGGAGCGGGCAAGCAGGCGTTGGCCCATGTTGGACACAGAACTCGCACACTGAACACTAAGTGCGAGGGACTCTTGAACGGCCAACTCATCGGACCGTCCTGACAGCAGCCTACTATCTTTTGGAGTGAGGAGGTTCCTAGCTACTATTGTAGCTGTTGTGGCGTCCTGCATCACGGAGTCTTCACCTGTAAGAAGACCGTTAGAAGATAAAAAAGTAGGGCGCCATACATTACCTTGACGGGGCGCAACCGGATCGCTGCTGAGACTCAAATCTAAGCTAAGGTTCGATGAGTTTGCCATTTTCGAAAGTGTTCAAAGAGAAGGGGTGGATGGAGTTAAAATTTCAAAGGGCCGGAGACGATGTTCAAGAATGGGAAATCTTCAGAGTGTGTATGTTGGCGGTGAACGATAGCTCTATAAAAAGCCAAGGCGACGCGTCCATCGATTCAAAGAGCCGGAATTTCCGGCGTAAGTTAGGCGACGCTTTCTCGGCTTTTCAGAAAACGCGTTCAACTTTGTCAAAAGATTTCTGACAAAGCTGAAAACACGTGGAGGCCATCATCGCAACTACACGTCTTTAGCCGACAAGCGCAAAGTTCGGCGACGCTTTCTCTACTTTTCAGAAAACGCGTACAGCTTTGTCAAAAGGAGACGCATCTGCACTACCACGTGTCGTTCAGAAAGAGAAGGGGCGTCGTTCAGAAATCGAAGGGGCGCCTGCTCAGAAATCGAAGAGGCGTCGTTCTGATATCGAAGAGACATTTGTCGACAAGGGTAAAAGAACAGTACCACCACTTGATATTATCTCTATATATGTTGACCTTCGTCTTTTATGGCAAGGCAAACCTAAAGAAAAATGCCCAACTCTCCCTCACCTCTGAGGGCGCACTCCCAGCAAAGCCTTTCGAAAGACTCAATTCTTTCTTCTTCCCCAAAGATGATACCAGATGCCTGGAGTACATATGACCCAGGAGGAAGCAACACAACAAATACATGTGCTGATTCATTCACCGCTTCTTCAAAAGCAAAGGTATCTCATATCATCAAGGTCAAAAGCAAAAGTATCTCATATCATGCTCTTTCCCTGTCTTTTTCTTTGTCCTTGTTCTTACTCGCATGGCAAAGTAAAAGAAGCAATCAGCCGGCACTTGGAGTCAATCTTCCGATCTGGAGCCAACTGCCTGGAATCTATTCCTGATTGCTTACCTAGCGTTGCTCTCGAGTAGTCATCTTCAACGGTTGATACACTTCCGGAAAAGGGACCACTTCTGCAAAGGGGAGCGAGTAAGGCAAGTGAAAATGATACATTGAAGCATGTGGAGACAAACATAGGCTGAGTTATCCTCCAACCCTTTTCAATACGAATTGGAAAGATTGAACAAAGAAACAGACCAAAGGGGTAAGCTCAGACCTTCGGGGAAGACCAAAAGAATCCTCCAGCCCAGTAGCACAAAGGAAAATCAACAAGAGGAGGAAACCAAAAGAACCATCCTGCTGCCCAGTTCAAGAAGTAGCACAAAGGAAAATCAACGATGGGCAGAAACCAGTTCAAGAGTAAGCCTGTGGAATCACAAAGATCAAAGCCTCAATGCAATCACCAAGGAGAAGAGGGAATTTACACTCCATAACCAGATTTGCGTCCCTAAACTCTTCTCTTTGTTAATTACATTATGCCATGTTTAATATGTTTAGTTGCTTTTTGTGTGTTTACTTATGTTTTGTGTGAATCTATGCTTAAAACATTGAGGACAATGTTTGATTTAAGTGTGGGGGGGGTAACTAAAGTGTTTTGATGCAAATTCGTGGGATTTTATCACCCATAACTTCAAATGTTGTTCCTTGCTGTTTTAAGGTGTTTTTAAGTTGTTTTAGAGTGTTTTAGTATGTTTTGTTTTATAAACTCCGAAAATCACATAAAAATTTGAAAAAAGAGAGACTTTTGAGTCGTTTTTGTGTGTTTGTGTCTTAGGGTACCTTCCAACACAATGATAAGGATTTGGTTTGTAATTGCATGACGGTTAAAAAGAGTTATTAACATAGAGAAAAGTTTGATTTACTCTTGGTATATGCTTGGTTATGGTTATAATGTATGACTTCACATGCAATCATAAAAGAAAAATTCGTTTTTGTAACATGCTTGAAGGAAGGAACTCAAACAAACGCTACAACCCTGTGAGACTCGAGCCATTACCTTCTTTGGAGAGTTATTTTCTGTGATTCTTTGTTTTCTAAAGTTGTTGCATGATCTCATTATTCCTTGCTTGGTTGCTACTTAGAATGCAATTGTATCATGATAGAACTAAATGCTAGAACTTATATCCGTTTCATTCAAAGCATGACATTGAGTTGCATAACAAATATCAAGATGAAGTTGTGTAGTTGCCACCATAGCCAAACAGCCTTACTTCCCATATTTCGTATATATTAGTTTTAACCATGTTGAGCCTCGTTTAGCCTATTTTCTTTGCTAACCACATCACCCCTTACCTAGCCTAGATTAGGACCATCCGTACCCTTGTTCTTGAAGCATAGTAAGCATGACGGATAATGAATTCCTTTTGATTAATATGTTGCAGAAAATAAGTGTGGGAGAAGGGATTTTTGTGTGTATGTATGTGCCTAAGTCTTAAAGGAGGCACGGGAAAAAGAAAAAAAAATGTGAGAAAAAGAAGAAGAAAAGAAAGAAAAAGAGTGAAAATAAGTGAGAATGGACTCACAAGTGTGATTGTTGAAGAAAGGGCCCAAAAAGTTGAATATGGCCCTAAGTTTTGTGACTTCCCCTTGGGTGTTCAAAGTTGACTTCTACGTTCTAAAGGGAATTCTAAGTACCTAATTCAATACTTTGCTCACTATTGCTTTAAGAATGTTTGCTTATCCTTCACCTTTCATTGTTAGCCAATAGCCTAGCCTCGTTACAACCCTTTGACTTCTATCTTGATTGTTATGTGTTTCAATTTGTGGAGTTTGAACTTGGTATAAGCTTATGGTGTCACTGGTTCTCGCTTCTAAGTAGTAGCATTCCATTCATGAGATCATACCTAAACATGCTTATTAACTCCAGAAATTGCTCTCTTTATGATACATATATGTGAGTGTTCGTTTTCATGTTTACATCAATCTTCTCACATATAACTAGTGTAGGGTGTGAAGTTAGAAAATCTGTGTGAAAAACGAGAGTACATCTAGTAAGGAATTGAGGGAATTCTCTAAGGCATGTTACTACATTCAAAACATGGTTTTAAATGCTTAATTGTGAACTAGTATGTGGTGACTATGATTAAAAATGTACTTAAGTGTAAAGATGGCTAAAATCTGTGGGAATAATGATTTTGAACTTGTCATGTGCATTGGAAATCCCTGAGACGATTGTTGGAAGGTATAGGTTGTGTTTTGTTCGTTTTGTTTTGTTTTTGGTTTCTTTTGTTTTGTTTTGCTCGAGGACTAGCAAAAGATAAGTGTGGGGGTATTTGATAGGAGCATATTCATGCGACTTAAATGGCTTGTTCTCGTGCATTTACGTTATGTTTCTTTAGTTATTTTAGTACTTTAAGCTATTTTCGTGTGTTTGTAGGTCCAAAGGGCTAAAGGAGCAAAAAGATGCATTTTGGAGACTTTTGGAGCACTTTTGGACTAAGGATGGATAGCTTATGCTTGGAGCCAAAGTGTTGGACGAAATTGAAGACCTAATTGAAGACCAAAGTGTTGGAACCTTGTTCTCTTTAGTTTTAGGACATTTAAACCTTTCCTAATCCCAATCATGCCATGCATAACACACATCCATTCTAACACCTTGTCATTGCACATGCATTTCCTTCATTAATTAACCCACATGCTCCCATTACTTATCATAACCACATATCATATCACTTATCACTTATCACTTATCATCATCACTTTATCATATCACTTATCACTTATCATAACCACTTATCACATCATAACCACATATCATATCACTTATCACTTATCATCATCACTTTAGCTTTAATTCACATGAACATTCACTCACCACAAACATTTCACATGCTTTCCTATTCAATTAAATCAGCCACATGCATTCATCATCATAACCTAGCTGTCATTCCACTTCATTGCACATGCATCTTCAAAGAAATCAGATTTCCATCATATTCACATGCATTCATCATCATAACCTAGCTGTCATTCCACTTCATTGCACATGCATCTTCAAAGAAATCAGATTTCCATCATATTCACATGCATTCCATCTTTTAATTTAATCACATGCACATTCACCTTGCTTTGCAGAAAATCCACTTCATAACACATGCATCTTGGCAGATTTCACATGCACTCATGCACATTCACCTTAATCATTCACATAGCTTTAATCCACATGCATTTCCACCTAGATTTCCACCTCACAACCACCAGAAATCAACCAAAAACGTGCATTCCCTTTCATTTCTGTCAAAACACATGCATTTCCACCCTTTAATCACATGCACAAACAGCCACATGCATCTCCCATCACCATTTCAGATTTCCACATGCATAAATACTCATTCATTCATTCTCATTCATACACAATCCATTCACCACAGAAATAAGGCCTTTGTGCCAGAAATTCACCCATTCCAAACACTCTTCCATATGATGCGAGATTTATACGCACACAAATTAAACCCTCTTTTCGTCAAATTGTAGTATATGTATAAGTAGGGATCGTTCTGGACCGGGGATTAGGAGGGATTGTTAATCACTTGGATTTGACTCAAAAAAAACGTAAAAACACAAAATAAATGTATTTCTAACTAATCTAACACTTTAAAATAAATGGGGGATTGGTTTTGGACGAAATTAAACTAAAATAGAAACTTGGAAACAAAACAGATTGTACAAACGAAATTGATGGAATAGAATGAAGAAAAACTAGTTAGAGGGTTCCTTATCCACACATGAACATAAGCATATAATTTGACTCCCAGTTATGACTTCAACAAACGATGAATGACAATGCTCCAAGTTAATTAGGTCCGCTTAAATTAACCTTCAGATTTCCCTAGATTCATTGGATTGAATGGGATACGCATTACAACCAAATTATTCCTAATCAAAGTCTCTCACATGGAATACGCATGATAGAGACATTCAACAAAGATCATTAAGTTCAACGGAAATCATAAACATTGACTAGGCATTCATAACTATGGAATACGCATGTTAATCCAGCCTAGGGTTTACTAAACACAATCGTGACTAGCGATTTTTACTACTCATGAATATAAGTTCATAACGATTAGGTGAAATTCCCTTATATCCTAGCATCAAGTCTTAGGCATGCAAATTAAGTGTCGACCCTCAACCCACATACATAAACAAGTTCTTAATCAAAACAGAAAAGTAACCCACATCTAAAGTTCATGAATTCATAACTGGAGTAAATCAAATCATGACCAACATATGTCCATGGCTTCAAATTCGCCTCTAACTAAAAAGAAATTAGTTTCACATGTTTAACATAATTGAATAACAAGTTAAATTAAACATGAAAACAGAAACAAGAAAAGAAAGAACAAATGGATGGAAAGTTAGCTACGGGGTTCATCTCCACATATGTTATACTTGCATAATAAAACGATTTCCAATTGCATTTCAACAAATCATTAATTCTCAACGCCCCGGGTCAATTAGGTCCGCTTAAATTAACCGTCAAGTTTTCCTTAAGTTAATGAATTGGATGGGTTAGCGCAACGCAATTCACAACATTCTCCAAAAGTCCTTTACGTGAAAAGCACAATAAAGATACAATCAAAGATCATTAAGCATCATGAAAACTTTAAGTGTTGACGAGGCATTCGTTACTATGGACTACGCATGAAACTTATGCCAAGAATTTATTTAACGCGATTGTTTATAAGCAACCTCCACTACTTGTGAATATAAGTTCGTAACTATTAGGTGAAACTCACTTATATTCTAGCGTCATATTGATGCATGAAAATTAAGCACGCATTCTTAATAAACATTCATAAATAAGTTATCAATCAAACGGTTAAACAAATTGAACCACAACTTATGAAACGCAATTAGAATTAATCAAATCAAAATGCAAGCATAAACATATATTTCGAATCACCCCCTAGCTAAAGGGGGTTTAGTTTATTATAACTTTGAAATCAAAGAAATACCTAAACATTCCAACAACTCAAACTTGAATTGTATGAACGTTTAGGCACTCTTCTCTTCCATTCCTCATACGTACAAACAAAGAGAATTGAATTTAAACATTGAAATCAAAGAAACACCTAAACATTCCAACAACTCAAACTTGAATTGTATGAACGTTTAGGCACTCTTCTCTTCCTCGTTGTTGTAGCACAAGGTCTAAGGATAGTTTGATGGTGTGAATGGTTTGGGGAGTGGTGTTTGGATTAATAGGGAAATGGAAAAATGGTGTTTGGATTACAAGGGAACTCACGGCAAAGAGAAGGAATGGAAGTGTTTGTGGTGTGTTGTGTATGAAATGAGATGTCCATGAATGAATGAATGCAAGGGTATTTATAGGAGTAGTGGAGGGAACATATGGCTATGTCATTTGTAGGTGAAGTAGGTGGATGTTGTAGGTGAAGTAGGTGGATGTTGTAGGTGAAGTGGATGTTGTAGGTGAAGTAGGTGGATGTTGTAGGTGAAGTGGATGTTGTAGGTGAAGTAGGTGGATGATATGTTAAGTGATAAGTGATAAGTGATATGATATGTGGTTATGATATGATAAGTGGTTAAGTGGTGATGATAAGTGATAAGTGATTAAGTGATATGATATGTGGTGATGATAAGTGATAAGTGCATGTGGGTTAACTAATGAAGGAAATGCATGTGCAATGACAATGTGTTAGAATGGATGTGTGTTATGCATGGCATGATTGGGATTAGGAAAGGTTTAAATGTCCTAAAACTAAAGAGAACAAGGTTCCAACACTTTGGCTCCAATTAGGTCTTCAATTTCGTCCAACACTTTGGCTTCAAGCATAAGCTATCCGTCCTTAGCCCAAAAGTGCTCCAAAAGTCTCCAAAATGCATCTTTTTGCTCCTTTAGCCCTTTGGACCTACAAACACACGAAAATAGCTTAAAGTACTAAAATAACTAAAGAAACATAACGTAAATGTACGAGAACAAGCCATTTAAGTCGCATAAATATGCTCCTATCAAATACCCCCACACTTAGCTTTTGCTAGTCCTCGAGCAAAACAGAAAAACAAAACAAAAAGAACAAAACACAACCTACACCTTCCAACAATCGTATCAGGGACTTCCAATGCACATGACAAGTTAAAAATCATTATTCTCACAGATTTGAGCCATCTTTACACTTAAGTACATTCTTAATCATAGTCACCACATACTAGTTCACAATTAAGCAATTAAAACACATTTCAAATGTAGTAACATGCCTTTAGAGAATTCCCTCAATTTCTTACTAGATGTACTCTCGTTTTTCACACAGATTTTCTGACTACACACCCTACACTAGGTATATGTGAGAAGATTGATGTAAACATGTAGACGAACACTCACATATGTTATAATAAGGAAAGCATTTTCTGGAGTTAATAAGCATGTTTAGATATGATCTCATGAATGGAATGCTACTACTTAGACGCGAGAACCAGTGACACCATAAGCTCATACCAAGTTCAAACTCCACAATTGAAATACATAACACTCAATATAGAAGTCAAAGGGTAGTAACGGGGCTAGGGTATTGGCTAACAATGAAAGGTGAAGGATAAACAAACATTCTTAAAGCAATAGTGAGCAAAGTATTGAATTAGGCACTTAGAATTCCCTTAAGAACGCAGAAGTCAACTTTGAACACCCAAGGGAAAATCACACAAAACTTAGGGCCATATTCAACTTTTTGGACCCTTTCTTCAACCATCAACGCTCGTGAGTTCATTCTTACTTATTTTCACTCACATAAATACACTTTCCCCCACACTTATTTCCTGCAACACATTAATCAAAAGGAATTCATTGCTTACTATGCTTCAAGAACAAGGGTAAGGATGGTCCTAATCTAGGCTAGGTGAGGATAATGCGGGTTAACAAAGAAAGTAGGCTAGACAAGGCTCAACGGGGTTAAATCCTATAAAACAAATGAAAAGGGAAATATGGCAATTTGGCTATGGTGTTCACTACACAACTTCATCTTGAATACGTGTTATGCAAATCAATGACATGCTTTGAATGAAATGGGCATGAGTTCTAGCATTTGGAACTAAGTGATGAAACGCCTTCTAAGTAGCAACCAAGCAAAGAATAATGAGATCATGCAACGACTTTAGAAAACAAAGAATGCACAGATTTTAACTCTCCAAATAAACATTTAAGCTCAAGTCTCACAGGGATGTAGTGTTAGTTTGAGCTCATTCCTTCAAGCATGTTATAAAAACTAATTTTTTTTTTTCTTTGTGATTGCATGTGAATTCGTGAACTATAACTACAACCAAGCATAAACCAAAGAGTATATCAAACGTCCATCCATGTTTGTAACTTTCTTTAACCGTCATGCAATTAAAAACCAAATCCTCATCATTGTGTTGGAAGGTAACCTACGACACAAACACACAAAAACAACTCTTTTTGGTTTTTTCAAAACAATTTTTCAAATTTTTATGGGATTTTCGAATTTTTAAGTCAAAACACATTAAAACAGTTTAAAAACATTTTAAAACAGCAAGGATCAATACTTGAAGTTATGGGTGATAAAATCCAACAAATTTGCATCAACATACTTAGTTACCCCCCCACACTTAAATCAAACATTGTCCTCAATGTTTTAAGCTTAAAACACACCAAACAAAAGAAAACATATAAAACAGCAACTAAACATACTAAACATGGCAGAATGTAATTAACAAAGAGAAGAGTTTAGGTACGCAAATCTGGTTATGGAGTGTAAATTCCATCTTCTCCTTGATAATTGCATTGAGGCTTTATCTTGGTGATTCCACAGGCTTACTCTTGAACTGGTTTCTGCCCATCGTTGATTTTCCTTTGTGCTACTTCTTGAACTGGGCAGCATGATGGTTCTTTTGGTCTTCCCCGAAGGTCTGAGCTTTCCCCCTTTATCTGTTTCTTTGTTCAATCTTTGCAGGAGTGGTCCCTTCTCTGGAAGTGTATCAACCGTTGAAGATGACTACTCGAGAGCAACGCCAGGTAAGCAATCAGGAATAGGTTCCAGGCAGTTGGCTCCAGATCGGAAGACTGACTCCAAGTGCCGGCTGATTGCTTCTTTCACTTTGCCATGCGAGTAAGAACAAGGACAAAGAAAAAGACAGGGAAAGAGCATGATATGAGATACTTTTGCTTTTGACCTTTATGATATGAGATACCTTTGCTTTTGAAGAAGCGGTGCATGAATCAGCACATGCATTTCCTCCTGGGTCATCTTTACTCCAGGCGTCTGGTATCATCTTTGGGGAAGAAGAAAATTTTGAGTAATTCAAAAGGCTTTGCTGGGAGTGCGCCCTCAGAGGTGAGAGAGAGTTGGTGGGCATTTTCTTCAAGTCTGCCTTGCCATAAGAGATGAAGGTCGACAAATATAGGGATTTTCTGAATAGAAAGTGGTGGTACTGCTCTTTTACCCTCTGTCGACAGACGTCTCTTCGATTTCTGAACGAACGGCTCTTCGATTTCTGCATGGCAAAAGTAGTCACGGGTGCGGCTCTTTTGACAAAGCTGCACGCGTTTTCTGAAAAGCAGAGAAAGCGTCGCCGAACTTTGCGCTTGTCGGCTAAAGACGTGTAATTGAGATGATGGCCTCCACGTGTTATCAGCTTTGTCAGATATCTTTTGACAAAGCTGAGCGCGTTTTCTGAAAAGCCGCGAATGCGTCGTCGAAATTTGCGGAGGAAAATCCGGATCTCTGAATCGGTGGACGCGTCGCCATGGCTTTTTATGGAGCTATCGATCACCCCAACAAATACACTCTGAAGAAATCCCATTCTTGAAAAATCGACTCCGGCCCTTTGAGAATTAATTCCATCCACCCCTTGAACACTTTTGAAAAATGGCAAACTCATCGAACCTTAGCTTGGAATTGAGCCTTAGCAGTGATACGGGCGCGCCGCGTCAAGGTAACGTATGGCGCCCTTCTTTCTTTTCTTCTAACGGTCCTCTCACAGGTGAAGACTCCGTGATGCAGGACGCCACAACAGCTACAATAGTAGCTAAGAACCTCCTCACTCCAAAAGATAGTAGGCTGCTGTCAGGACGGTCCGATGAGTTGGCCGTTCAAGAGTCCCTCGCACTTAGTGTTCAGTGTGCGAGCTCTGTGTCCAATATGGGCCAACGCCTGCTTGCCCGCTCCCGTCAGGTGGAATCATTGATGGCAGAGGTGGAAAGTCTCAAGCAAGAGATCAAGCAGCTGAAGTATGAGAATAGAAGTTTGCATGTGCTTGCAAACAACTATTCAACGGGCATGAAGAGGAAGCTTGATGAACTGCAAGAGTCTGAAGGTCGGATTCAAAGTGACCGTCAAAGGTTTTCGTCTTTCCTCCAGAGGCACCTTTTTCCTGGATCATCCAGCGTTTGGCCAAGTATTGAGGCCTCGAATGCTCTATCTTCGATGCCTCCAGCTCCGATGCCTTCCGCTCCTATGTCTTCTGCCTCGATGCCTTCCGTCCCGATGTCTTCCGTCCCGATGCCTTCCGCTTCAAGAGTTTTGCCACGTAGTGGGTCTTTAAGTAAACAACCTTTGTGAAGCCTCCATCGTTCTGCCATGTTTTTTTTTTTTTTTTTTTTTTTTTTTTTTTTTTTTTTTTCAAAATGCATTGGGTTGCCTCCCAAGTAGCGCTTTCTTTTACGTCTTGCAGCCGGACGAAGAACCCAATCACTCCAGGATACGTTCACGAATCGGATGAGAACTCCGATTCATAAACTAGTACCTAGAACAAGAAACAAAATAACATAAGAATCTGGAATAAAATAAAAACAAACGAAAATAAAACAATCCAAGGGATTAGCAAATTTTCTAATCCCCGGCAACGGCGCCAAAATTTGATGCGAGATTTATACGCACACAAATTAAACCCTCTTTTCGTCAAATTGTAGTATATGTATAAGTAGGGATCGTTCTGGACCGGGGATTAGGAGGGATTGTTAATCACTTGGATTTGACTCAAAAAAAACGTAAAAACACAAAATAAATGTATTTCTAACTAATCTAACACTTTAAAATAAATGGGGGATTGGTTTTGGACGAAATTAAACTAAAATAGAAACTTGGAAACAAAACAGATTGTACAAACGAAATTGATGGAATAGAATGAAGAAAAACTAGTTAGAGGGTTCCTTATCCACACATGAACATAAGCATATAATTTGACTCCCAGTTATGACTTCAACAAACGATGAATGACAATGCTCCAAGTTAATTAGGTCCGCTTAAATTAACCTTCAGATTTCCCTAGATTCATTGGATTGAATGGGATACGCATTACAACCAAATTATTCCTAATCAAAGTCTCTCACATGGAATACGCATGATAGAGACATTCAACAAAGATCATTAAGTTCAACGGAAATCATAAACATTGACTAGGCATTCATAACTATGGAATACGCATGTTAATCCAGCCTAGGGTTTACTAAACACAATCGTGACTAGCGATTTTTACTACTCATGAATATAAGTTCATAACGATTAGGTGAAATTCCCTTATATCCTAGCATCAAGTCTTAGGCATGCAAATTAAGTGTCGACCCTCAACCCACATACATAAACAAGTTCTTAATCAAAACAGAAAAGTAACCCACATCTAAAGTTCATGAATTCATAACTGGAGTAAATCAAATCATGACCAACATATGTCCATGGCTTCAAATTCGCCTCTAACTAAAAAGAAATTAGTTTCACATGTTTAACATAATTGAATAACAAGTTAAATTAAACATGAAAACAGAAACAAGAAAAGAAAGAACAAATGGATGGAAAGTTAGCTACGGGGTTCATCTCCACATATGTTATACTTGCATAATAAAACGATTTCCAATTGCATTTCAACAAATCATTAATTCTCAACGCCCCGGGTCAATTAGGTCCGCTTAAATTAACCGTCAAGTTTTCCTTAAGTTAATGAATTGGATGGGTTAGCGCAACGCAATTCACAACATTCTCCAAAAGTCCTTTACGTGAAAAGCACAATAAAGATACAATCAAAGATCATTAAGCATCATGAAAACTTTAAGTGTTGACGAGGCATTCGTTACTATGGACTACGCATGAAACTTATGCCAAGAATTTATTTAACGCGATTGTTTATAAGCAACCTCCACTACTTGTGAATATAAGTTCGTAACTATTAGGTGAAACTCACTTATATTCTAGCGTCATATTGATGCATGAAAATTAAGCACGCATTCTTAATAAACATTCATAAATAAGTTATCAATCAAACGGTTAAACAAATTGAACCACAACTTATGAAACGCAATTAGAATTAATCAAATCAAAATGCAAGCATAAACATATATTTCGAATCACCCCCTAGCTAAAGGGGGTTTAGTTTATTATAACTTTGAAATCAAAGAAATACCTAAACATTCCAACAACTCAAACTTGAATTGTATGAACGTTTAGGCACTCTTCTCTTCCATTCCTCATACGTACAAACAAAGAGAATTGAATTTAAACATTGAAATCAAAGAAACACCTAAACATTCCAACAACTCAAACTTGAATTGTATGAACGTTTAGGCACTCTTCTCTTCCTCGTTGTTGTAGCACAAGGTCTAAGGATAGTTTGATGGTGTGAATGGTTTGGGGAGTGGTGTTTGGATTAATAGGGAAATGGAAAAATGGTGTTTGGATTACAAGGGAACTCACGGCAAAGAGAAGGAATGGAAGTGTTTGTGGTGTGTTGTGTATGAAATGAGATGTCCATGAATGAATGAATGCAAGGGTATTTATAGGAGTAGTGGAGGGAACATATGGCTATGTCATTTGTAGGTGAAGTAGGTGGATGTTGTAGGTGAAGTAGGTGGATGTTGTAGGTGAAGTGGATGTTGTAGGTGAAGTAGGTGGATGTTGTAGGTGAAGTGGATGTTGTAGGTGAAGTAGGTGGATGATATGTTAAGTGATAAGTGATAAGTGATATGATATGTGGTTATGATATGATAAGTGGTTAAGTGGTGATGATAAGTGATAAGTGATTAAGTGATATGATATGTGGTGATGATAAGTGATAAGTGCATGTGGGTTAACTAATGAAGGAAATGCATGTGCAATGACAATGTGTTAGAATGGATGTGTGTTATGCATGGCATGATTGGGATTAGGAAAGGTTTAAATGTCCTAAAACTAAAGAGAACAAGGTTCCAACACTTTGGCTCCAATTAGGTCTTCAATTTCGTCCAACACTTTGGCTTCAAGCATAAGCTATCCGTCCTTAGCCCAAAAGTGCTCCAAAAGTCTCCAAAATGCATCTTTTTGCTCCTTTAGCCCTTTGGACCTACAAACACACGAAAATAGCTTAAAGTACTAAAATAACTAAAGAAACATAACGTAAATGTACGAGAACAAGCCATTTAAGTCGCATAAATATGCTCCTATCACCATACACTCATCCATTGCAGAAATGTAGACCATCAAACTCCCTTGTGCCGTGAGTCTCCCTTACAATCCAAACACCATCCTTCCATTTCCACCACTCCTCTTCCATATCTCCACCACTCCCCAAACCATTCACACCATCAAACTCACCTTAGACCTTGTGCCACAACGAAGAGGAAGAGAAGAGTGCCTAAACGTTCATACAATTCAAGTTTGAGTTGTTGGAATGTTTAGGTGTTTCTTTGATTTCAATGTTTAATTTCAATGCTCTTTGTTTTGTGCGAATGAGGAATGGATGATAAGAGGGCTTAAACGTTCATACAATTCAAGTTTGAGTTGTTGGAATGTTTAGGTGTTTCTTTGATTCTCTTTGTTTTGTACCATGAGGAACTAAACTCCCCCTTGGTTGGGGGGTGATTCGAATATATGTTTATGCTTGCATTTTGATTTGATTACTTCTAATTGCGTTTCATAAGTTGTGATTCAATTTGTTTAACCGTTTTATTGATAACTTATTTATGTATGTTTATTGAGAGTGCACGCTTAATTTTCATGCATGAATATGACGCTAGAATATAAGTGAGTTTCACCTAATAGTTACGAACTTATATTCATAAGTAGTGGAGGTTGCTTATAAACAATCGCGTTAAACGAATTCTTGGCAAGAGTTTCATGCATTCATAGTAACGAATGCCTCGTCAACACTTATAATTTTCATAGAGCGTAATGATTCTTGCTTGTACCTCTTCTATGCATTCATGTTGAGGACTTGTGGGGAATGTTTTGAATTGTTGCATGCATCATCCAATTCAATAACGTTAGGAAGATTTGAAGGTTAATTAGTGCATCACGGTTAACTTGGGGTGTTGAGAATTCATGGTTTATTGAAATGCAATTGGAAATCATTTTATTATGCAAGTATAACATGTATGGAGATGAACTCCTTGGCTAGCATCCATCCATTCATTCCATTTCATCACATTCATATATACTATCTGTCTTAATTCGAATCTGTACATTTTATTTAATTTCGTATAAAACTCAATCCCCCTTTACTTTATTGTCCAATTTAGTAGAAAGTGTTTTAGTTTATGTTTATAAGTGTTTTGATTCATTTTATTACATAATTTCGTCCAAATTCACCAAAGTGCTCAAAACTGCCCAGAAAGTGATTTTAAGGCAGTTTTGAGTGTTTTGGGTGATGTTTGAGTCTTTTGGTTTGTTTTAATGTTTTAAGTGTTTAGTTTTACATTCTTTGAGTTAGTTTAGTGTTTTATATTGTGTTTATAAGTGTTTTGATTCATTTTGTTACATAATTTCGTCCAAATTCACCAAAGTGCTCAAAACTGCCCAGAAAGTGATTTTAAGGCAGTTTTGAGTGTTTTGGGTGATGTTTGAGTCTTTTGGTTTGTCTTAGTGTTTTAAAGTTTAGTTTTGCATTCTTTGAGTCTAGTATAGTGTTTCATATTGTTATTTTACGTTTTTGAGTCAAATCCAAGTGGTTAACAATCCCTCCTAATCCCCGGTCCAGAACGATCCCTACTTATACTTATACTACAATTGATAAAAAGAGGGTTTAATTTGTGTGCGTATAAATCTCGCATCACTCATGCACATTCACCTTAATCATTCACATAGCTTTAATCCACATCCATTTCCACCTAGATTTCCACCTCACAACCACCAGAAATCAACCAAAACCGTGCATTCCCTTTCATTTCTGTCAAAGCACATGCATTTCCACCCTTTAATCACATGCACAAACAGCCACATGCATCTCCCATCACCATTTCAGCTTTCCACCTAATTCCTAGTCATCATGTTCCCCCCATTTCACCTATAAATAAGCATGCATTGCAGCCACAAACAACACACTCTTCCATTTCAGAAAACCATCTCTCATACACATTCATTCACGCCAGAAATTCCTCCCCTCTCTCTAGCACTACCATACTTCACCATTCTTCATATTTTCTGCCCAAAAACACTCCTTACCTTCCCCTACATCCATCCCTACCCTAAACACATCATTCTACATCATCCATAACCCCCAAAACTCACCAAAACCCCTTGTGCCGCAGCAACTAGAGGAGAAGAGGCCTAAACGTTCATACAATTCAAGATTGAGTTGTTGGAATTTTTAGGTGTACTTCGATTCTTGTTTTCAATGTTTACTTTGTTATTACTCTCTAAGTTTGTTGTAATCATGAGTGGCTAAACCCCTAATTAGTTAGGGGAAAGTTTGAAGCCATGAACATGTTTGAAATATGAATTGATTTCTTCCAATTGTGATTTGTTAAGTTGTGATTGTAATTCAATTATCATGTTTATTAAAAACTTGTTTTTGTATGTTGATTAGGGATGCATACTTAGTCTTCATGCATAAACTCGATGCTAGTTTATAAACGAGTTTCACCTAATCGTCACAAGTTTATAAACATGAGTAGTGAAGGTTGCTAGTCACAACCGCGTTAATTGAATTCTTGGCAAAAGTATCATGCATTCATAGTTACAATTGCCTCGTCAACACTTATAATTCTCATAGAGCATAATGATCTCTCATTGTATCTCTTCTATGCATTCATGTTGAGAACCATTGGAGAATGATTTGAATTGTCGCATGCATCATCCAATTCAATAACATAAGGAAAATTTGAGAGTTAATTAGTGCATCACGGTTAACTTGGGGTGTTGAGCATCATAGATAATGAAAAGCAATTGGAGAATCGATTCATATATAAATGTGTCATGTGTGGAGAATGGACCTCTAACTAATCCATCCATCATCTTGTTTCTCAAATCCGTTTATACAATCTGCCTAGTTTATTAACTTGTTTTATTTAATTTAACTTTGTCAAAACCTTAATCCCCCTTTACTCTAATGTCCAATTTAGTTAGAAATCAATTTAGTTTGTGCTTTTAAGTGTTTTGATTCATTTTATTTCCCAATTTCGTCCAGATTCACCAAAGTGCTCAAAACTGCCCAGAAAGTGATTTTAAGGCAGTTTTGAGTGTTTTGGGTGATGTTTGAGTCTTTTGGTTTGTTTTAATGTTTTAAGTGTTTAGTTTTACATTCTTTGAGTTAGTTTAGTGTTTTATATTGTGTTTTTACGTTCTTGAGTCAAGTTATTACTTAATTTCGTCCAAATTTGTGTTTGTGCTCAAATCTGCCCAGAAAGTGGTTTTTAGGCAGATTTGAGTGTGTTTGTGTTGTTTTGAGTCTTTTGAGTCAATTTCACATTGATTAGCATCCCTAGTTAATCCCCGGTCTAGAACGATCCCTATTTGCTCATTTACTACAATTGTCATCCATAGGGTTAATTTGTGTGTTTAACTATTTTCGCATCAAATTTTGGCGCCGTTGCCGGGGATTAGCAAAATTGCTAATCCCTTGTGTTTTTGCCGTATGTTTTTAGTGTAATTTACCTAGTTTTCTCATTTTGTTTTGTTTTCTTGGTTTAGGTACTAGTGCATGACGCGGAGTTCTCAAACTGTGCATGCACATATCTTGGACTTTAACGACGATTTTGAACGTGATTTGAGAAGAAAGAGGAGGCATCCCGAACCTAGTGAACCTAGTTCAAGTTCAGAGGCCGAATCTGAGTTTGAAAGTGTGGAAGAAGAAGTTATGGCAGCAGACAATCGGACCATTAAAGAGCTTTCGGCCTCGGGGTTGGCCAATGCCGCACCATTATGCATTCAATACCCCGTGGCTGCCCAAGGCAAGACCGATGAATTCGAGTTGAAGTCAAGCTTGTTGCACCACATTCCGAAATACCATGGGCTTTCCATGGAAGATCCCAACAAGCATCTCAAGGAGTTCGAGGTTGTTTGTTCGAGCATGACACCCATAAATGTCGATGGGAACATTCTAATGATGAAAGCTTTTCCATTCTCTCTTGTGGAAAAGGCTAAGGATTGGCTTTATGAATTGGCACCCGGGACCGTTACTTCTTGGGAGAGCATGAAGAGAGCGTTCTTGGAGAAGTTCTTCCCTACTTCAAGAGTCATTCTCTTGAGGAAGAAAATTAGCGGAATCCAACAAAGTCAAGGAGAATCTTTTCCGGCATACTACGAGCGTTTTAAAGCCCTTGTTGCATCGTGTCCTCAACATCAAATGAAGGAGGAGCTTCTCCTTCAATATTTCTATGAGGGCCTTCTTCCCATTGAAAGGCAAATGCTCGATGCTTCGGCGGGAGGTGCATTGGTGGACAAAACTCCTATGTCGGCCAAGACCCTAATTGCAAACCGTGCTCTAAATGCACAACAATATGAAGGACTTGGGCAAAGGGACCCCCCACGGCAACACTTGAATGAGGTAAGTTCTCAATCCGATATTCAATCTCAGATAGCTAATCTTACTTCTATTGTGTCTCAGATGGCCGAAGGAATGAAGATACAAGGACCGATTGTATGTGGTGTATGTTCTATCCAAGGACACCCTTCGGAAAAATGCCCTCAATTGATTGAGAATGGGGGATGGGAGAGTGCAAATGCCATGGGATTTCCGAACCACAATCAACCAAGGAATGATCCATATTCCAACACATACAATCCGGGTTGGAGAGACCATCCAAACTTCAAGTGGAGGGAACCTCAACAACCTCAACAACAAGGAGGCTTTAGACAACAACCCCCGGGGTTCTACACCAAGCCATTCGGCCCCAATCCAAACCAAGCACAACCTGCCCAAAACAATCAAGGTACGTCGTTGGGCAATGAAACACTTCTTAAATTACTTACCAATTTGTCTCAGGGGCAAGAGGATCAAACCAAAGCCATGCAAAACCAAGACAAAAGGGTGGATCACTTGGAGAAACAAATTGGGCAGATTGCGGAATTTGTAGGACAATTCCGAGACAAAGGCAAGCTCCCTAGCTCAACCGTTGTCAATCCAAGGGGAGGATTCGAATCTGCCAAGGCAATCATGTTGAGAAGTGGTAAGGAGGTCGAAACCACCCCAAGCACGTCCAAAACAAGTCAAGAAGAGGACGTGTTGCTGCAAGAAGAGGAGGAACAAGGAATAAAGGCCACGGCAAGGGTGAAAGAATCTTTGCCGCAGCCCCCTATTGTGCCAAAACCGTCCAATATGCCTAAGGTAAGTCCAAATTCGACTTTGTCAAGTTCCATTCCACTAAACGTGCCCTTTCCTAGCAGGTTTAGGCAATCAAAGAAGGAGGAGAGTGAAAAGGACATTTTGGAAACCTTTAGGAAAGTTCAAGTTAACATTCCGCTCCTTGATGCAATCAAGCAAGTCCCTAAGTATGCCAAGTTCTTAAAAGAGCTTTGCACAACGAGGAAGAGGATTTCAAACAAGGAGGTGGTCCAGGTAAGTGAAAATGTCTCTGCTGTGTTACAAAGGAAATTACCCCCTAAATGCAAAGATCCGGGTAGTTTTACAATTCCGTGCGTTATTGGTAATACTAAGTTTGAACAATGCATGTTAGACTTAGGGGCTTCGATTAATGTTATGCCATACTCTATTTATGCATCTATGAACTTAGGTGAGCTTAAAAATGATGGTGTGATAATTCAATTAGCCGATCGTTCTAATGCATATCCAAAGGGTGTTTTGGAAGATGTTTTGGTACAGGTTGATAACTTGATTTTTCCAGCGGATTTCTACGTGCTTGACATGGAGGATTCACCCCATTCCACCCCATTACCGATTCTATTAGGGAGGCCCTTCATGAAAACAGCCCGCACCAAGATAGATGTGTTTAAAGGAACTTTAACGATGGAATTTGATGGGGAAGTCATTGATTTCAATCTTTCTGAAAGTATTAAATTTCCTAAGGACGATCATTCTTGCTTTTCTATTGATATAATTGATGATTTGGCGCAGGAATTTCTCGATTCTTTGGAGAGGGATACACTTGAAACAACAATTGCACAAGGAATTGGGCAAAAATCTGGTTTTGCCGTGCCTAGAAGTGAAGATGAGGCCGAGATGGTTGCTGCACTTGAGTCATTGCCACAACACTTTGGTAAGCCTCCAAAACCGAGTCCAATTCCTGTTTCGACTAACAAGTTGTTACCTTCAGTGATTCAGGCACCCATTCTTGAGCTTAAACCATTGCCGGATCATTTGAAGTATGTCTATTTGGGAGACAATGAGACGTTGCCTGTCATAGTTTCCTTATCCCTCACAGCAATGGAGGAGGAGAAATTGATTCGGGTGTTGAAAGAGCACAAGACGGCCATAGGATGGACCTTGGCCGACATAAAGGGTATTAGTCCTACAACTTGCATGCATCGCATACTTTTAGAGGAGGGGGCTAAACCAACCAGAGAGGCTCAACGCCGGCTCAACCCTCCAATGATGGAAGTTGTGAAAAAGGAGATTATCAAGCTTCTAGATTGTGGGGTGATCTATCCTATCTCGGATAGCCGTTGGGTTTCACCGGTTCAAGTTGTGCCAAAGAAATCCGGAGTGACTGTGGTGAAGAATGAAGAAGATGAACTTGTGCCTACACGCATTCAAACCGGTTGGAGGGTGTGCATTGACTATAGAAAGCTAAATGCCGCAACAAGGAAAGATCACTTCCCTTTGCCATTCATTGATCAAATGCTTGAAAGGTTAGCCGGTCATTCTTTTTATTGCTTTCTTGATGGTTATTCGGGTTATAATCAAATTGTCATAACGCCGGATGATCAAGAAAAGACCACCTTTACTTGTCCATTTGGTACTTTTGCATATCGTCGTATGCCATTTGGTTTATGCAATGCACCGGCCACTTTCCAACGATGCATGGTAAGTATCTTCTCTGATTATGTTGAAAAGATAATTGAAGTATTTATGGACGATTTTAGTGTGTTTGGAGACTCATTTGATGCTTGTTTGCATAATCTCACTTTAATCTTGAAAAGATGCATGGAAACTAACCTTGTTTTGAATTGGGAAAAATGTCATTTTATGGTTAAACAAGGTATAGTTTTGGGTCATATCATCTCTGAAAAAGGAATTGAAGTTGATAAGTCTAAAATAGATCTTGTACGTCACTTACCCTCTCCTACGTCGGTTAGAGAGGTCCGTTCTTTTCTTGGCCATGCAGGATTCTATCGACGATTTATCAAGGACTTTTCCAAGATTGCACAACCCCTATGCCGCCTACTCCAAAAGGATGTGTCTTTTGAGTTCAACGAGGCGTGTGAGAAGGCATTCAAGCATCTAAAAGACTTACTCACCACGACACCCATCATAACTCCCCCGGATTGGTCCATTCCCTTTGAATTGATGTGTGATGCATCGGATTATGCACTTGGGGCTGTTTTGGGTCAAAGGAAAAATAAACAGCCACATGTTATTTATTATGCTTCACGCACTTTAAATGATGCTCAATTGAATTATTCTACAACCGAAAAAGAACTCTTGGCGGTTGTATTTGCTTTAGATAAGTTTAGATCATATCTTCTTGGTACTAAAGTAATTGTTTTCACTGACCATGCAGCCTTGAAGTATCTTCTCACCAAAAAGGAGGCTAAGCCAAGACTCATTCGTTGGATGCTCCTACTTCAAGAGTTCGATCTTGAAATCCGAGACAAGAAAGGGTGTGAAAACGTGGTGGCTGACCACCTAAGTAGAATGGTGCGTGAGGAAGAGTCCACCCCCATTTTAGAAACGTTTCCGGATGAGCAACTTCTGTCCATTGAGGTAAGAACCCCTTGGTATGCCGATTTGGTCAATTTCTTGGTGTCTAAGCAAGTTCCTAGTACCCTAAACAAGTTCCAACGTGATAAACTTGTTCATGATGCACGTTTTTATGTTTGGGATGATCCATATTTATGGAAATTCTGCCCAGATCAGATTATGCGTAGATGTGTGCCCGAATCTGAATTTAATTCCATTCTTACATTCTGCCATACTTATGCATGTGGGGGACATTTTGGCACCCAAAGGACAGCCCTAAAGGTGTTACAATCTGGATTTTATTGGCCTAATCTCTTTAAAGATGCTAAAATGTTTTGTTTAACATGCGATAAGTGTCAAAGAACAGGTAACATAGGGCCTAAGGACCAAATGCCACAACAATCTCTCTCATTTGTGGAAATTTTTGATGTGTGGGGTATTGATTTCATGGGCCCCTTCCCTCCATCTTTTGGTTTCACTTATATCTTGCTAGCTGTCGATTATGTTTCCAAATGGGTGGAAGCCAAAGCCACCCGTACTAACGATTCTAAGGTTGTTGCAGATTTTGTGAAATCTAATATTTTTGCTAGGTTTGGGATGCCACGAGTTTTAATTAGTGATGGGGGTTCTCACTTTCGTAACCGCACCATTGAAGCTTTGCTCAAGAAGTACAACGTTACTCATAAGGTTTCCACACCTTATCACCCTCAAACCAATGGGCAAGCGGAGGTTTCAAATAGGGAGATCAAACAAGTCCTAGAGAAAACCGTGGGACCCTCAAGAAGAGATTGGAGTTTGCGCTTGGACGATGCATTGTGGGCCTATCGTACGGCTTACAAAACTCCCCTTGGCATGTCACCTTTTCGGCTTATATATGGTAAGCCATGTCATTTGCCCGTTGAGTTAGAGCACAAGGCACATTGGGCTGTGAAAACCTTCAATTTGGACATAGACGCTGCTGGAGTTCATAGGAAGCTCCAATTAGATGAACTTGAGGAGATTAGGAACGAGGCTTACGAGAATGCTCGCATCTACAAGGACAAGACGAAGGCTTATCATGATAAGATGCTTCGTACCAAAACGTTCTCCAAGGGGCAGAAAGTGTTGCTTTTTGATTCAAGACTTCGGTTATTCCCTGGTAAGTTACGTTCTAAATGGATTGGACCTCTTGTTGTTACTAATGTTTTTCCTCATGGTGCAGTCCAAGTCCAAAGCTTAAAAAGTGGCCACGAGTTCAAGGTGAACGGACATAGATTGAAGCCATACTATGAGAACTTTGTGGAGCATGTCGTGGAGGAGACCCCACTCCATGCCGTGGGCTCCAATGGAGCATGAACGTGTCTTCGTCCGGCTGCAAGACGTTAAAGAAAGCGCTACTTGGGAGGCAACCCATGCAATTCAACAAAGGAAGCTCAAGGAATCACTCCAATTCCAGATTTGCGTTCCTAACCCCTTCACTTTGTTGTTTATTTCGAATCTGCCTATTTAGTTGTTTTACTTGCTGTTTGTGTGTTTCTTTGTGTTTTGTGTGATTTTATGCTTGAAACATTGAGGACAATGTTTGATTTAAGTGTGGGGGGGGTAACTAAGTGTTTTTGATGCAAATTCATGGGATTTTATCACCCTTTACTTATAGACTTGTTCCTTGCTGTTTTTAAGTGTTTTTAAGCAGTTTTGGTGTGTTTTATTGTGTTTTGAAGTAAAAATCCGAAAATCACATAAAAATTTGAAAAATTTGTTTTAAAAACCCAAAAAGAGTTGTTTTCAAAGTGTTTTTGTGTGTTTGTTTTTGTTTTAGGGTACCTTCCAACACAATGATGAGGATTCGGTTTGTAATTACATGGCTGTTAAAGAGAGTGATTAACATGGATGAAAGTTTGATTTACTCTTTGTGTATGCTTGGTTGTGATTATAACTTATGACTTCACATGCAATCATAAAGAAAAAAAAAAAAAATCAGTTTTTGTAACATGCTTGAAGGAAGGAACTCAAATTAACGCTACAACCTTGTGAGACTTGAGCCTAAACGTTTATTTGGAGAGTTAGAATCTGTGCATTTTTGTTTTCTAAGTCGTTGCATGATCTCATTATTCTTTGCTTGGTTACTACTTAGAGGCGTTTCATCATTTAGTTCCAAATGCTAGAACTCATGCCCATTTCATTCAAAGCATGTTATTGATTTGCATAACACAGATTCAAGATGAAGTTGTGTAGTGACCACCACCTTAGCCATATTGCCGTGTATCCCATGTCATTTTATGTTCAAGTTAACCCACATTATCATCACCTAGCCTAGATTAGGACCATCCACACCCTTGTTCTTAAAGCTTAGTAAAGCATGATTCAAATTGAATTTCTTTTGATTTATGTTGGCAGAAAACAAGTGTGGGGGAAGTGTTCTTGTGTGAGAATTTGTGTGCCATAGGCACGGCATGAAAGAAAAGAAAAAGAAAAAAAAAAAAAAAAGCGTGAAAAGTATGAAAAAGAGTTGAAAAGTTGTGAAAAAGAATTCCAAAGTATTGTTTGTTGAAGTAAGGGTCCAAAACAATGAATTCGGCCCTAAGGAGTTGTCTAAGTCTTCCCCTTGTGTTTTAAAGTTAATTTCTGCAATCTAAATGAATTCTAAGTCTTAAGTACACTACTTTGCTTACTATTACTTGAAGAACGCTTGTTCTCTTTATCTTTTCTTTGTTAACCACTACCCCAAGCCCCGTTACAACCCTTGACTTCATTCTTGAGTGTTATGTGTTTCAATTTGTGGAGTTTGAATTTGGTATGAGCATATGGTCATTAGTTCTCGCATCTAAGTAGTAGCATTCCATTCATGAGATCATTTCTAAACATGCTTATTAACTCCATAAATTGCGTTCTTTGTTATACGTATATGTGAGCATTCGTTTTCATATTTACATCAATCTTCTCACATATAACTAGTATAGGGTGTGTAGTTAGAAAATCTGAGTGAAAATTGAGTGCATATCTTGTAAGGATTGAGCAAATTCTCTAAGGCATGTTACTACATTCAAAACATTCTTTTAATCGATTAATTGTGAACTAGTAAGTGGTGTCTATGATTAAGTATGTTTTCAATTGTAAAGATGACTCAAATCTGTGGGGATGATGATTTTTAACTTGTCATGTACCATTGGAAATCCCTGAGGTGAACGTTGGAAGGTTTAGGTTATGTTTTGTTTCTTTGTTTTGCTCGAGGACTAGCAAAAGCTAAGTGTGGGGGAATTTGATAGAAGCATATTTATGCGCCTTAGTTAGCTAGTTCTTATGCATTTATGTTGTGTTTTCTTACTTAATTTAGTGTTTAAAGTCATTTTCGTGTGTTTATAGGTTCATATGGCTAAGGATGCAAAAGGATGCCTTTCGGAGCCTTTTGGAGCAAATTAGAGATTGGAATGGATTGCATATGCTTAAAGCCAAGTAGATGGACGAAATTGAAGACCAAAGGAATGAAAATGAAGAACAAAGAGTTCACATTCATCACCAACACAACCATGCATCCACACATTCTTTCTCCATCATTGCCGTGCAAAACACCATCATTGCAGCCACATGCACATTCCACTTCATCATTTCAGATTTCCACCATCAACAAAGAACCATTCATTAATCATTTACACTTTAATCATTCAACCACATTCACACATCACCCATTCACCTTTGTGCCATGCTTCTACCTTTGTTCAAGCCCTTCCACATAACCTGCCTTCATTCATTCAGAAAATGCATTCCTTGCCGTGGCTAACATGCACTTGTTCCCCTTTCATCATTCCCTTTTATTCTTTCATCATTCCATCCACTCATTCATCAAACCACTCCCATCCATTTCATCATTGCAAACATTCAAACAAACACCACACAATGCCGTGGCTCCTATCCCATTTCCAGATTTCCCCTTTGCATTTCCCCTTCATAAATCAGCCACATGCACTTTAATCATTCAATCTCCAACCTTTCACATGCATTCCATCTTTTAATTTAATCACATGCACATTCACCTTGCCTTTGCAGAAAATCCACTTCATAACACATGCATCTTGGCAGATTTCACATGCACTCATGCACATTCACCTTAATCATTCACATAGCTTTAATCCACATCCATTTCCACCTAGATTTCCACCTCACAACCACCAGAAATCAACCAAAACCGTGCATTCCCTTTCATTTCTGTCAAAGCACATGCATTTCCACCCTTTAATCACATGCACAAACAGCCACATGCATCTCCCATCACCATTTCAGCTTTCCACCTAATTCCTAGTCATCATGTTCCCCCCATTTCACCTATAAATAAGCATGCATTGCAGCCACAAACAACACACTCTTCCATTTCAGAAAACCATCTCTCATACACATTCATTCACGCCAGAAATTCCTCCCCTCTCTCTAGCACTACCATACTTCACCATTCTTCATATTTTCTGCCCAAAAACACTCCTTACCTTCCCCTACATCCATCCCTACCCTAAACACATCATTCTACATCATCCATAACCCCCAAAACTCACCAAAACCCCTTGTGCCGCAGCAACTAGAGGAGAAGAGGCCTAAACGTTCATACAATTCAAGATTGAGTTGTTGGAATTTTTAGGTGTACTTCGATTCTTGTTTTCAATGTTTACTTTGTTATTACTCTCTAAGTTTGTTGTAATCATGAGTGGCTAAACCCCTAATTAGTTAGGGGAAAGTTTGAAGCCATGAACATGTTTGAAATATGAATTGATTTCTTCCAATTGTGATTTGTTAAGTTGTGATTGTAATTCAATTATCATGTTTATTAAAAACTTGTTTTTGTATGTTGATTAGGGATGCATACTTAGTCTTCATGCATAAACTCGATGCTAGTTTATAAACGAGTTTCACCTAATCGTCACAAGTTTATAAACATGAGTAGTGAAGGTTGCTAGTCACAACCGCGTTAATTGAATTCTTGGCAAAAGTATCATGCATTCATAGTTACAATTGCCTCGTCAACACTTATAATTCTCATAGAGCATAATGATCTCTCATTGTATCTCTTCTATGCATTCATGTTGAGAACCATTGGAGAATGATTTGAATTGTCGCATGCATCATCCAATTCAATAACATAAGGAAAATTTGAGAGTTAATTAGTGCATCACGGTTAACTTGGGGTGTTGAGCATCATAGATAATGAAAAGCAATTGGAGAATCGATTCATATATAAATGTGTCATGTGTGGAGAATGGACCTCTAACTAATCCATCCATCATCTTGTTTCTCAAATCCGTTTATACAATCTGCCTAGTTTATTAACTTGTTTTATTTAATTTAACTTTGTCAAAACCTTAATCCCCCTTTACTCTAATGTCCAATTTAGTTAGAAATCAATTTAGTTTGTGCTTTTAAGTGTTTTGATTCATTTTATTTCCCAATTTCGTCCAGATTCACCAAAGTGCTCAAAACTGCCCAGAAAGTGATTTTAAGGCAGTTTTGAGTGTTTTGGGTGATGTTTGAGTCTTTTGGTTTGTTTTAATGTTTTAAGTGTTTAGTTTTACATTCTTTGAGTTAGTTTAGTGTTTTATATTGTGTTTTTACGTTCTTGAGTCAAGTTATTACTTAATTTCGTCCAAATTTGTGTTTGTGCTCAAATCTGCCCAGAAAGTGGTTTTTAGGCAGATTTGAGTGTGTTTGTGTTGTTTTGAGTCTTTTGAGTCAATTTCACATTGATTAGCATCCCTAGTTAATCCCCGGTCTAGAACGATCCCTATTTGCTCATTTACTACAATTGTCATCCATAGGGTTAATTTGTGTGTTTAACTATTTTCGCATCAATAAGAAGGGCAGTGATAATGTTGTGGCTGACCATTTGTCCAGGCTTAATGAAAACCATGGAGTGGGACAACCTTTGCCCCTAAATGAATCATTTCCAGATGAACAACTCCTTGTTGTTCAAGAAAAAGAACCATGGTATGCAGATTTTGTTAATTATCTTGCTTGTGGTATAACGAGAAATGACCTTTCTTTTCAGGAAAGAAAGAAGTTCCTTGCCATGGTAAAGCACTACGTTTGGGATGAACCATATTTGTTTAAATATTGCCCTGATCAAATCATTAGGAGATGTGTCCCAGAGAGTGAGCAACAAAGCATCTTAACATTTAGCCACACATTGGCATGTGGAGGCCATTTTGGTGCCAAAAAGACATCGCTAAAGGTTTTACAATCTGGTTTCTTTTGGCCTACTTTATTCAAAGATGCTTTTGATTTTTGCTCTAAGTGTGATAGGTGCCAGAAAATGGGGAACATTAGCCGAAGAAATGAGATGCCATTGAACAACATTTTGGTGGTAGAACTCTTTGATGTTTGGGGAATCGATTTCATGGGACCATTTCCATCCTCTTTTGGCTACTTATACATATTAGTGGCAGTGGATTACGTATCCAAATGGGTTGAAGCCATTGCTACAAGAACTAATGATCATAAGGTTGTGTTGAATTTTCTTAAAAATGTGATTTTTTGTAGGTTTGGAACCCCAAGAGCTATTATTAGTGATGGTGGCAGCCATTTCTGCAACAAACCTTTTGAATCCTTGATGAAGAAGTACAACATCAACCACAAAGTGGCAACCCCGTACCATCCTCAAACCTCAGGACAAGTGGAGATTAGCAATAGGGAGATCAAGAACATTTTGATGAAGACTGTGAGTGATAGGAGCATATTCGTGCGACTTGAATGGCTTGTTCTCGTGCATTTACGTTATGTTTCTTTAGTTATTTTAGTACTTTAAGCTATTTTCGTGTGTTTGTAGGCCGAAAGGGCTAAAGGAGCAAAAAGATGCATTTTGGAGATGTTTGGAGCACTTTTGGGCTAAGGATGGATAGCTTATGCTTGGAGCCAAAGTGTTGGACGAAATTGAAAACCTAATTGAAGACCAAAGTGTTGGAACCTTGTTCCTTTTAGTTTTAGGATATTTAAACCTTTCCTATATCCTTAGTCGTGCATAACATTCTAACATTCCACTCCTTCATTCACCACTTATCACATCATACACTTATCTTATCATCACCACATATCATTCATTTATTACTTATCATATCATTCATTCATCTACATATCAATAACCACTTATCTTATCACTCAACATATCATTCATTTATCACTCAACATATCATTCACTTATCACTTATCTTATCATTCACTTACCACTCAACATATCACTCAACATATCATACACTTATCATTTATCATACTCATAATTATCTACACATTACAACCTAAAACACATGCACATTCACCCACATGCACAAACACACATTATTGCCGTGCACATTCCATTGCACTCTTCCTTTCATTTTCAGCCACATTCCACATGCATTTGCACATGCATTCCCTCACCAAGAAATCATTCAACACATGCATTCACTCTTTATTCCACATGCATTCACACACACTTCACACAAACAACATTCACATGCAAACACAAGCTTTAACCAACAAACAAAACAGCCAACACATGCACCATTACACTATTGCCGTGAGTTTCATTCCATTTCCAACATCTTCACATGCATTTCCAGCTTTCACATGCCTTCACATTCATTTCCAAACAATAATCACTTCAAATCACATGCACAAACATGCATTTTCAGCACCATTACACTAGTCCATGCCGTGGCTCCCCCTTTGAAATTCCAGCTTTCCCATTCATCATTTCACCAACAATTCAGCCACATTCCACATGCATAACCAACCTAGTGTCACTCCCATTCATTCCCTTTAATCATTCAGCCACCATCATACATTTATTCTCTTCCCAAACACATACACAACCTGCCATCATTCCAGAAAAACATCCCATGCCGTGGCCTTCATTCACATTCCAACACCTTCACATGCAATTCCAGCTTTCACATGTTTTCCTAGCTATTTGTCCATCATTAATTAGCCACTTGCATGCTTAAACAAACAGCCATTTATACCTTCATTCTCCTATAAAAGCCCTTGCATTCCCATCATTCAAACACATTTCAGTCACAAACACCAAGCAACAAACCCCTTGTTGCCGTGTATCTCCCTTACAATCCAAACACCATTCCAACACTTCACAACACCACTCCTCTACAATTTCCATAATCCCCCAAACCTCACCTTAGACCTTGTGCTACAACAACGAGGAAGAGAAGAGGACCTAAACGTTCATACAATTCAAGTTTGAGTTGTTGGAATGTTTAGGTGATTCTTTGATTTCAATGTTTCATTTTAATTCTCTTTGTTTTGTACGTATAAGGAATGGAAGAGAAGAGTGCCTAAACGTTCATACAATTCAAGTTTGAGTTGTTGGAATGTTTAGGTGTTTCTTTGATTTCAACGTAATGAGGAACTAAAACCCCCTTTAGCTAGGGGGTGATTCGAAATAAATGTTTATGCTTGCATTTTGATTTGATTACTTCTAATTGCGTTTCATAAGTTGTGAATTCAATTTGTTTAACCGTTTGATTGATAACTTATTTATGTATGTTATTGAGAATGCGCGCTTAATTTTCATGCATGAATATGACGCTAGAATATAAGTGAGTTTCACCTAATCGTTATGAACTTATATTCACAAGTAGTGGAGGTTGCTTATAAACAATCGCGTTAAATGAATTCTTGGCACGAGTTTCATGCTCATCATAGTAACGAATGCCTCGTCAACACTTATAGTTTTCATAATACTTAATGATCTTTGATTGTATCTTTATTGTGCTGTTCACGTAAAGGACTTTTGGAGAATGTAGTGAATTGCGTTGCGCTAACCCATCCAATTCATTAACTTAAGGAAAACTTGACGGTTAATTTAAGCGGACCTAATTGACCCGGGGTGATGAGTTTCATAATTTATTAAAATGCAATTGGAAATCTTTTTATTATGCAAGTGTAACATGTATGGAGATGAACCCCTTAGCTATTCTATCATCCATTCATTCCATTTCATCAATTCCATATTTACATTCTGTTTTAATTTGTTCATTTAATTTAATTTCGTATAAACTTAAATCCCCCTTTACTTTAATGTCAATTTAGTTAGAAATCATTTTAGGTTGTGTTTTTAAAAGCATTTTGAGTCTTTGGTTTGTCTTAGTGTTTTAAAGATTAGTTTTGCATTCTTTGAGTCTAGTATAGTGTTTTATATTTTTTTACGTTTTTGAGTCAGTTTCCAAGAGATTAACAATCCCTCCTAATCCCCGGTCCAGAACGATCCCTACTTATACATATACTACAATTTGACGAAAAGAGGGTTTAGTTTGTGTGCGTATAAATATCGCATCAAATTTTGGCGCCGTTGCCGGGGATTAGCAACTTTGCTAATCTCTTGGATTGTTTGTTTCTGTTATGTATTTTAGTTTTAGTTTTTGATTTTTGTTTTGTTTGTTGAATTCAAATACTAGAGAAGAACAACATGGCACTTGATAATGCTTCTCTTTTGTCACAGCTCATGGAAAGGTCTCATATGCAAAGAGTTGATATATTGAATCTTCAATCAAGGAATAACGTGTTTTCCAATACTTACAATTCGGATTGGAGTGATCATTCAAACTCTATGTGGTGCGAACCTCAAAATGCTCAACAAGGAGGATATTGGCAGCCACCACAACCTCATATTCAATATGCCCAACCAAACTTAAGTTCGTCAATAAATTATAATCAAAAGCTTGATGAATTAATTTGTTTGGTGCAGGGCTTACAAAATCAAGACAATGAGGCTCAACAAGAAGGATATTGGCAGCCGTATGAGGAGTTCTATTCAACGCCTATGCAGCCACCACAACCTGCCCAAAGTAATGTAGGTAATTCAAATGATAATGATACGATTTTTCAATTACTTACTACTCTGGAAAAGCAAATTGGGCAGATAGCGGAGTTCGAAGGACAATTTTGCGACCAAGGCGAACTCCCTAGTTCAACCATTGCAAATCAGAAGGGAGAATTTGAAACCACCAATGCTATCATGTTGAGAAGTGACAAGGAGGTTGGAACGGACCCTCAACCATCAAAATCAAATCACAAGGAAGAGGAATACACCCAACCCACGGAAAGGGTGGAAACACCTTTGCCGGAGGCACCTATTGCTCCTATGCCATCTAATACAGGTATGGTTGTTCCAAATTTCATTATTTTTAACCCCGTTCTAACAAGTATCCCTATTCCTTGCAGATTCATGACTTCCAAGGAAGAAGAAGGTGAAAAAGACATCTTGGAAGCCCTTCCAAAGGTGACAAGTAGGGAATGTCATGAATTCATCAAAGAGGACGTTCTTGAAACCACAAAATCCAAAGAAGTTAAATTTGATGACATTGGACAAGTCATAACCATCACTTGCAATCTGGCCAAGTCCAATATCCCTGAAACTTTCAAAGGAGTGGTGTTTGTCATTGAGTTCTTGTCGGACAAAACAAGTAAGTATTTTTTTCCAAATTCCATTAGATTTTATACTAACTTGCTGTTTTTATGAATCAGGCACCTACACTAGAATTCAAACCAATGCCGGTTCACTTCAAGTATCACCTTCCATTCAAGGACCAATTCTATGCCGTTTGATTTTATTTATGTTAATAAAAAAAAAAAAATAAATAAAAAAAAGAAAAAAAAAGAAGAAAGATACTAAACATGGAGAAAGGTGGAGCTTCACAAAGGTTGTTTGCGTGAAGCCCCACTACGAGGCGCAGAAGCGGGAGGCATAGAAGCGGGAGGCATCGGAGCGGAAGCCATCAGAGCGGGAGGCATCGGAGCTAGAGCATTCCAGGCCTCAATACTTGGCCAAGCGCTGGATGACCCAGGAAAAAGATGCCTCTTGAGATAAGACGCAAGCCTTTGACGGTCACTGTGAAAAAGATGCCTCTTTCCACCTCTGCCATCAACGATTCCACCTGACGGGAGCGGGCAAGCAGGCGTAGGCCCATGTTGGACACAGAGCTCGCACACTGAACACTGAGTGCGAGGGACTCTTGAACGGCCAACTCATCGGACCGTCCTGACAGCAGCCTACTATCTTTTGGAGTGAGGAGGTTCTTAGCTACTATTGTAGCTGTTGTGGCGTCCTGCATCACGGAGTCTTCACCTGTAAGATGACCGTTAGAAGATAAAAAAGAAGGGCGCCATACGTTACCTTGACGCGGCGCGCCCGTATCACTGCTAAGGCTCAATTCCAAGCTAAGGTTCGATGAGTTTGCCATTTTTCAAAAGTGTTCAAAGAGAAGGGATGGAGTTAAATTTCAAAGGGCCGGAGTCGATTTTCAAGAATGGGAAATCTTCAGAGTGTGTTTGTTGTGGTGATCGATAGCTCAATAAAAAAGCCAAAGCGACGCGTCCACCGATTCAAAAAGCCGGAATTTCCGGCGTAATTTCGGCGACACTTTCGCTGCTTTTCAGAAGACGCGTTCAACTTTGTCAAAAGATTTCTTCTTTTCAGACAACACGTGGAGGCCATCACCGCAACTACACATCTTGAGCCGACAAGCGCAAAGTTCGGCGACGCTTTCTCTGCTTTTCAGAAGACGCGTGCAGCTTTGTCAAAAGGAGCCGCATCTGCACTACCACGTGTCGTTCAGAAAGCGAAAGGGCGCTTGCTCAGAAATCGAAGAGGCGTATTCAAAGATCGAAGAGGCGCCACTATTTCAAAAAGCCGGAATTGCGGGATCAAAACGTTTGTCGACAACGGTAAAAAGTACCACCACTTGATATTATCTCTATATATGTCGACCTTCGTCTTTTATGGCAGGGCAAACCTGAAGAAAATGCCCAACTCTCCCTCACCTCTGAGGGCGCACTCCCAGCAAAGCCTTTCGAAATACTCAATTCTTTCTTCTTCCCCAAAGATGATACCAGATGCCTGGAGTACATATGACCCAGGAGGAAACAGCACAACAAATACATGTGCTGATTCATTCACCGCTTCTTCAAAAGCAAAGGTATCTCATATCATCAAGGTCAAAAACAAAAGTATCTCATATCATGCTCTTTCCTTGTCTTTTTCTTTGTCCTTGTTCTTACTCGCATGGCAAAGTAAAAGAAGCAATCAGCCGGCACTTGGAGTCAGTCTTCCGATCTGGAGCCAACTGCCTGGGATCTATTCCTGATTGCTTACCTAGCGTTGCTCTCGAGTAGTCATCCTCAACGGTTGATACACTTCCGGAGAAGGGACCACTTCTGCAAAGGGGAGCGAGTAAGGCAAGTAAAAATGATACATTGAAGCATGTGGAGACAAACATAGGCTGAGTTTTCCTCCAACCCTTTTCAATACGAATTGGAAAGATTGAACAAAGAAACAGACCAAAGGGGTAAGCTCAGACCTTCGGGGAAGACCAAAAGAATCCTCCAGCCCAGTAGCACAAAGGAAAATCAATGATGGGCGGAAACCAGTTCGAGAGTAAGCCTGTGGGATCATCAAGATCAAGCCTCAATGCAATCAACAAAGAGAAGAGGGAATTTACACTCCATAACCAGATTTGCGTCCCTAAACTCTTCTCTTTGTTAATTACATTCTGCCATGTTTAGTATGTTTAGTTGTTGTTTGTGTGTTTACTTATGTTTTGTGTGAATCTATGCTTAAAACATTGAGGACAATGTTTGATTTAAGTGTGGGGGGGTAACTAATGTTGTTAATGCAAATTCGTGGGATTTTATCACCCATAACTTCAAAAGTTGTTCCTTGCTGTTTTAAGGTGTTTTTAATGTTTTAGAGTGTTTTAGTATGTTTTGTTTTTATAACTCCGAAAAACACATAAAAATTTGAAAAATTGTTTTGAAAAGCCTAAAAAGAGTGTTTTGAGTCGTTTTTGTGAGTTTGTGTCTTAGGGTACCTTCCAACACAATGATAAGGATTTGGTTTGTAATTGCATGACTGTTAAAAAGAGTTATAAACATAGAGAAAAGTTTGATTTACTCTTGGTTTATGCTTAGTTATGGTTATAATGTATGACTTCACATGCAATCATAAAAGAAAAATTCGTTTTTGTAACATGCTTGAAGGAAGGAACTCAAACAAACGCTACAACCCTGTGAGACTCGAGCCATTACCTTCTTTGGAGAGTTATTTTCTGTGATTCTTTGTTTTCTAAAGTTGTTGAATGATCTCATTATTCCTTGCTTGGTTGCTACTTAGAATGCAATTGTATCATGATAGAACTAAATGCTAGAACTTATATCCGTTTCATTCAAAGCATGATATTGAGTTGCATAACATATATCAAGATGAAGTTGTGTAGTTGCCACCATAGCCAAATAGCCTTACTTCCCATATTTCGTATATATTGTAAGTCTTAACACCGTTGAGCCTCGTTTAACCTATTTTCTTTGCTAACTGATGCGGGAATTTATACGCACACAAATTAAACCCTCTTTTCGTCAAATTGTAGTATAGGTGCAAGTAGGGATCGTTCTGGACCGGGGATTAGGAGGGATTGTTAACCACTTGGATTTGACTCAAAAACGTAAAATAACAATATGAAACACTATACTAGACTCAAAGAATGCAAAACTAAACTTTAAAACACTAAGACAAACAAAAAGACTCAAAACAACACAAACACACTCAAATCTGCCTAAAAACCACTTTCTGGGCAGATTTGAGCACAAACACAAATTTGGACGAAATTAAGTAATAACTTGACTCAAGAACGTAAAAACACAATATAAAACACTAAACTAACTTAAAGAATGTAAAACTAAACACTTAAAACATTAAAACAAACCAAAAGACTCAAACATCACCCAAAACACTCAAAACTGCCTTAAAATCACTTTCTGGGCAGTTTTGAGCACTTTGGTGAATCTGGACGAAATTGGGAAATAAAATGAATCAAAACACTTAAAAGCACAAACTAAATTGATTTCTAACTAAATTGGACATTAAAGTAAAGGGGGATTTAGATTTATACGAAAATTGAAATAACAAAACAAGTTAATAAACTAAACAGATTGTAAAACGAATTTGATGGAATGGAATGAATGGATGATAGAATGGCTAAGGGGTTCATCTCCATACATGTTATACTTGCATAATAAAATGATTTCCAATTGCATTTCAATAAACTATGATACTCAACACCCCAAGTTAACCGTGATGCACTAATTAACCTTCAAATCTTCCTAACGTTATTGAATTGGATGATGCATGCGACAATTCAAAACATTCCCCACAAGTCCTCAACATGAATGCATAGAAGAGGTACAAGCAAGAATCATTACGCTCTATGAAAATTATAAGTGTTGACGAGGCATTCGTTACTATGGATTGCATGAAACTTATGCCAAGAATTCATTTAACGCGATTGTTTATAAGCAACCTCCACTACTTGTGAATATAAGTTCATAACGATTAGGTGAAACTCACTTATATTCTAGCGTCATATTCATGCATGAAAATTAAGTGTGCACTCTCAATGAACATACATAAATAAGTTATCAATCAAACAGTTAAACGAATTGAATCCACAACTTATGAAACGCAATTAGAAGTATTCAAATCAAAATGCAAGCATAAACATATATTCGAATCACCCCCTAACCAAGGGGGGTTTAGTTCCTCATGGTACAAAACAAAGAGAATCAAAGAAACGCCTAAACATTCCAACAACTCAAACTTGAATTGTATGAACGTTTAGGCCCTCTTATCATCCATTCCTCATTCGTACAAAACAAAGAGCATTGAAATTAAACATTGAAATCAAAGAAACACCTAAACATTCCAACAACTCAAACTTGAATTGTATGAACGTTTAGGCCCTCTTATCTTCCTCTTCGTTGTAGCACAAGGTCTAAGGATAGTTTGATGGTGTGAATGGTTTGGGGAGTGGTTGGAGTGGCTGCAATGGAGGAGAAAAGTGTTTTGGTGGCTGCTGCAAGGGTGTGGAGAGGTTTTGACGAATTTCTGGAATATGGAAGAGTGAATGAGAATGAATGAGATTGAATGCTTATTTATAGGTGAAATGGGGGGAACATGACAGCTAGGAGGGAATGTGGCTGCATGTTTGAATGATTAAAGGATGCATGTGGGTTGAAATTGCATGTGCAATGAATATGTGGCTGCATGTGCAAGGGGACAATCTGAAAATGCATGTGAAAGCATGTGTTGGCTGCAATGATGAAATGGATGGGAGTGCATGTGGCTTAATTAATTAAAGGGAGTGCATGTGCAATGTTTTAAAGGATGGAATGCATGTGAATATGATGGAAATCTGATATGGTGATGGGAGATGCATGTGGCTGATTTATGCATGTGAATGCATGTGGCTGCAATGGATTAGGAATCCTTCAATTTCGTCCATTCCTTTTGCTCCAAACATAAGCTATCCATTCCAAGTCCAATTTTGCTCCAAAATGCTCCAAAATGCATCTTTTTGCTTCCTTAGCCATATGAACCTAAAAACACACGAAAATGGCTTAAACGACTAAAACAACTATGAATTAACAATATAAATGCACGAAAACAAGCTAAGTAAGTCGCCTAAATATGCTTCTATCAAATTCCCCCACACTTATCTTTTGCTAGTCCTCGAGCAAAACAAAACAAAAGAAACCAAAAACAAAACAAAACGAACAAAACACAACCTACACCTTCCAACAATCGTATCAGGGACTTCCAATGCACATGACAAGTTAAAAATCATTATTCTCACAGATTTGAGCCATCTTTACACTTAAGTACATTCTTACTCATAGTCACCACATACTAGTTCACAATTAAGCATTTAAAACCATGATTTGAATGTAGTAACATGCCTTTAGAGAATTCCCTCAATTCCTCACTAGATGTACTCTCGTTTTTCACACAGATTTTCTGACTACACTCCCTACACTAGGTATATGTGAGAAGATTGATGTAAACATGTAGACGAACACTCACATATGTTATAACAAGGAAAGAATTTTCTGGATTTATGACAATGACATGAATATGATTTCATGAATGGAATGCTACTACTTAGGATGAGAACCAGTGATTCCATAAGCTCATATCAATTCCAAACTCCACATTATTGAACACATAACGATCAAGATAGAAGCATAAGGGTTGAAACGGGGCTAAAGGTGTTTGGCTAACAAAGAAGGAATATGGAAAACAAAGGTTCTTAAAGAAATAGCGAGCAAAGCATTTGAATTAACTTAGAATTCACTTTTGAATGAAAACTCAACTTTTGAACAACAAGGGGGAACAAGCTCTTTTTTTTTCTTTCTTTCTTTCTTTCTTTTCTTTTCTGTTTTTTTTTCTTTTTCATATGTTTTTCAGAATTTTTTCTTTTCTTTTGACTCTCAAAACATACATAAATGCTTAAGAACAAAACATTCTCTCCCCCACACTCATTTTCTTTCATAATGTACTCAAAAGGAATTCATTTAAGTCATGCTCACTATCTTTTAAGAACAAGGGTGTGGACAGTCCTAAACTAGGCTAGGTTAGGATAATGTGGGTTAACAATGAATAAAGGCTAAACAAAGCTCAACGGGGTTAAAACTTACAACAAATACGAAAAATGGGAAGTAAGGCTATTTGGCTATGGTGGCAACTACACAACTTCATCTTGATATATGTTATGCAATTCAATGTCATGCTTTGAATGAAACGGATATAAGTTCTAGCATTTAGTTCTATCATGATACAATTGCATTCTAAGTAGCAACCAAGCAAGGAATAATGAGATCATGCAACAACTTTAGAAAACAAAGAATCACAGAAAATAACTCTCCAAAGAAAGTAATGGCTCGAGTCTCACAGGGATGTAGCGTTATTATGAGTTTCTTCCTTCAAGCATGTTACAAAAAACGAATTTTTCTTTTATGATTGCATGTGAAGTCATATATTATAACCATAACCAAGCATATACCAAGAGTAAATCAAACTTTTCTCTATGTTAATAACTCTTTTTAACCGTCATGCAATTATAAACCAAATCCTTATCATTGTGTTGGAAGGTACCCTAAGACACAAACACACAAAAATGACTCAAAACACTCTTTTTAGGCTTTTTAAAACATGTTTTTCAAATTTTTATGTGATTTTCGGAGTTATAAAACAAAACACACTAAAAACACTCTAAAACAACTTAAAAACACCTTAAAACAGCAAGGAACAACATTTGAAGTAATGGGTGATAAAATCCCACGAATTTGCATTAACAACATTAGTTACCCCCCCACACTTAAATCAAACATTGTCCTCAATGTTTTAAGCATAGATTCACACAAAACATAAGTAAACACACAAAAAGCATTTAAACATACTAAACATGGCAGAATGTAATTAACAAAGAGAAGAGTTTAGGGACGCAAATCTGGTTATGGAGTGTAAATTCCCTCTTCTCCTTGGTGATTGCATTGAGGCTTTGATCTTTGTGATTCCACAGGCTTACTCTTGAACTGGTTTCCGCCCATCGTTGATTTTCCTTTGTGCTACTCTTGAACTGGGCAGCAGGATTCTTTTGGTCTCCTCCACTTGTTGATTTTCCTTTGTGCTACTGGGCTGGAGGATTCTTTTGGTCTTCCCCGAAGGTCTGAGCTTACCCCTTTGGTCTGTTTCTTTGTTCATTCTTTCCAATTCGTATTGAAAAGGGTTGGAGGATAACTCAGCCTATGTTTGTCTCCACATGCTTCAATGTATCATTTTCACTTGCCTTACTCGCTCCCCTTTGCAGAAGTGGTCCCTTCTCCGGAAGTGTATCAATCGTTGAAGATGACTACTCGAGAGCAACGCTAGGTAAGCAATCAGGAATAGATTCCAGGCAGTTGGCTCCAGATCGGAAGATTGACTCCAAGTGCCGGCTGATTGCTTCTTTTACTTTGCCATGCGAGTAAGAACAAGGACAAAGAAAAAGACAGGGAAAGTGCATGATATGAGATACTTTTGCTTTTGACCTTGATGATATGAGATACCTTTGCTTTTGAAGAAGCGGTGAATGAATTGATGTGAGATTTATACGCACACAAATTAAACCCTCTTTTTGTCAATTTGTAGTATAAGTGTAAGTAGGGATCGTTCTGGACCGGGGATTAGGAGGGATTGTTAATCACTTGGATTTGACTCAAAAATGTAAAAACACAATATAAAACACTATACTAGACTCAAAGAATTCAAAAATACTTTAAAACATAAACTAAACAGATTCTAAGCATTAAAGAACAAGAAAGTAAAGGGGGGTTTAGGACTTGACAAAAATTGAAATAACGAAACAAGTTAATAAACTAGACAGAATGTAAATATGAATATGATGAAAGTATGGATGAATGGATGCTAGCCAAGGGGTTCATCTCCACACATGTTACACTTGCATAATAAAATGATTTCCAATTGCATTTCAATAAATCATTAATTCTCAACACTCCAAGTTAATTAGATCCGCTTAAATTAACCTTCAAATCTTCCTAACGTTATTGAATTGGATGATTGCATACGACAACCCAAAACATTCCCCACAAGTCCCCTACATGATTGCATAATAGAGATACAAGCAAGAATCATTACGCTCTATGAAGATTATAAGTTTTGACGAGACATTCGTTACTATGGAATACGCATGAAACTTATGCCAAGAATTCGTTTAACGCGATTGTTTATAAGCAACCTCCACTACTTGTGAATATAAGTTCATAACGATTAGGTGAAATTCACTTATATTCTAGCGTCAAATTCATGCATGAAAATTAAGTGTGCACTCTCAATAAACATACATAAATAGGTTATCAATAAAACAGTTAAACAAATTGAATTCACAACTTATGAAACGTAATTAGAAGTAATCAAATCAAAATGCAAGCATAAACATATATTTCGAATCACCCCCTAGCTAAAGGGGGGTTTAGTTCCTCATACAAAACAAAGAGAATTGAAATTAAACATTGAAATCAAAGAAACGCCTAAACATTCCAACAACTCAAACTTGAATTGTATGAACGTTTAGGCTCTCTTCTCTTCCTCTTTATTGTAGCATAAGGTCTAGGGATAATTGGTTTGGGGGATGGAAGTGTGGAATGGAAGAGGAGTGGTGGAGAAGTGGAAGGGGAATGGAAAAATGGTGTTTGGATTATAAGGGGAGAGATGGGAAGCTCACGGCTAGGGAAGGTTAAATGTGTTTGTAATGTGTTGTGTATGAAATGAGATCTCCATGAATGAATGAATGCAAGGGTATTTATAGGAGTAGTGGAGGGAACATATGGCTATGTCATTTGTAGGTGAAGTAGGTGGATGTTGTAGGTGAAGTAGGTGGATGTTGTAGGTGAAGTGGATGTTGTAGGTGAAGTAGGTGGATGTTGTAGGTGAAGTAGGTGGATGTTGTAGGTGAAGTGGATGTTGTAGGTGAAGTAGGTGGATGTTATGTTAAGTGATAAGTGATAAGTGATATGATATGTGGTTATGATATGATAAGTGGTTAAGTGGTGATGATAAGTGATAAGTGATTAAGTGATATGATATGTGGTGATGATAAGTGATAAGTGCATGTGGGTTAACTAATGAAGAAAATGCATGTGCAATGACAATGTGTTAGAATGGATGTGTGTTATGCATGGCATGATTGGGATTAGGAAAGGTTTAAATGTCCTAAAACTAAAGAGAACAAGGTTCCAACACTTTGGCTCCAATTAGGTCTTCAATTTCGTCCAACACTTTGGCTTCAAGCATAAGCTATCCGTCCTTAGCCCAAAAGTGCTCCAAAAGTCTCCAAAATGCATCTTTTTGCTCCTTTAGCCCTTTGGACCTACAAACACACGAAAATAGCTTAAAGTACTGATAGGAGCATATTCATGCGACTTAAATGGCTTGTTCTCGTGCATTTACGTTATGTTTCTTTAGTTATTTTAGTACTTTAAGCTATTTTCGTGTGTTTATAGGTCCAAAGGGCTAAAGGAGCAAAAAGATGCATTTTGGAGACTTTTGGAGCACTTTTGGGCTAAGGATGGATAACTTATGCTTGGAGCCAAAGTGTTGGACGAAATTGAAGACCTAATTGAAGACCAAAGTGTTGGAACCTTGTTCTCTTTAGTTTTAGGACATTTAAAACCTTTCCTAATCCCAATCATGCCATGCATAACACACATCCATTCTAACACATTGTCATTGCACATGCATTTCCTTCATTAGTTAATTCACATGCTCCATACTTATCATCACCACTCATTACTTATCACATATCATCACCACTTATCACTTATCATTCACCACTTATCATATCATACATTCATTTATCACTTATCATAATCATTCACTTATCACTTAACATATCATACACTTATCACTTATCACTCATAATCACCTACAACATCCACCTACTTCACCTACAACATCCACCTAATTCACCTACAACATCCACCTACTTCACCTACAAATGACATAGCCATATGTTCCCTCCACTACTCCTATAAATACCCTTGCATTCATTCATTCATGGACATCTCATTTTCATACACAACACATTACAAACACATTCTCCCTTCCCTAGCCGTGAGCTTCCCATCTCTCCCCTTATAATCCAAACACCATTTTTCCATTCCCCTTCCACTTCTACACCACTCCTCATCCATTTCCATAATCCCCCAAACCTCACCTTAGACCTTGTGCTACAACGAAGAGGAAGAGAAGAGGGCCTAAACGTTCATACAATTCAAGTTTGAGTTGTTGGAATGTTTAGGTGATTCTTTGATTTCAACGTTTCATTTTAATTCTCTTTGTTTTGTGCGTATGAGGAATGGAAGAGAAGAGTGCCTAAACGTTCATACAATTCAAGTTTGAGTTGTTGGAATGTTTAGGCGTTTCTTTGATTTCAAAGATATGAGGAAATAAAACCCCCTTTAGCTAGGGGGTGATTCGAAACTATGTTTATATTTGCAATATGAATTGATTAACTTTCGTTGGAATTTCATAAGTTGTTGATTCAATTTGTTTAACCGTTTGATTGATAACTTATTTATGTATGTTTATTAAGAATGCGCGCTTAATTTTCATGCATGAATATGACGCTAGAATATAAGTGAATTTCACCTAATCGTTATGAACTTATATTCACAAGTAGTGGAGGTTGCTTATAAACAATCGCGTTAAACGAATTCTTGGCATAAGTTTCATGCGTATTCCATAGTAACGAATGCCTCGTCAACACTTATAGTTTTCATGTTGCTTAATGATCTTTGATTGTATCTTTATTGTGCTGTTCACGTAAAGGACTTTTGGAGAATGTTGTGAATTGCGTTGCGCTAACCCATCCAATTCATTAACTTAAGGAAAACTTGACGGTTAATTTAAGCGGACCTAATTAACCCGGAGTGTTGAGTTTCATAATTTATCGAAAGACCAACTGAGAATTAATCTTGTATGCAAGTGTAACATGTGTGGAGAAGAACCCCTTGGCTATTCCATCATCCATATTTTCATCACATTTATATTTACGTTTTGCCTTTAATTACAATTTGTGCAATTTAGCTAATTTCGTCAAATCAAACCCCCCCTTTACTTTCCTGTTCTTTAGTGCTTAGAATCTGTTTAGTTTATGTTTTAAAGTATTTTTTTGTTTTTTGGTTTGTCTTAGTGTTTTAAACTTTAATTTTGCATTCTTTGAGTCTAGTTTAGTGTTTTAAACTTTATTTTACGTTTTTGAGTCAGTTTCCAAGAGATTTGCAATCCCTTCTAATCCCCGGTCCAGAACGATCCCTACTTATACTTATACTACAAATCGACAAAAAGAGGGTTTAATTTGTGCGCGTATAAATCTCGCATCAAATTTTGGCGCCGTTGCCGGGGAGTAGCAACTTTGCTAATCCCTTGGTTCTTTTCTTTTTTTTGGTTTAGTTGTTTTCGTTTTAGTTTCTAACTTAGTGTTGTTTTCTTTGTTTGTTGTTACTTTTGATATTTGATTTAGTTCTCTTTCTTTGATTTTAGGTACTAGAGAAGTAAGATATGGATTTTGCTAGCATTCAAGCTCAATTGGCAAATCTTACTTCTAAATTGTTGCCGTATGCTGAAAGGACCACAATGCAGAGTGTCCCTACATTTGGTGCTTCATATAGGCAAGGATTTCAAGCCAATCAATGTCCACAAAGAGATTGGAGGGATCATTCAAACTCTATATGGTGGGAAGATCAACAAGTTCAACGTGAAACATATTGGCAACCATATGAGGAGTTCTATTCAAGACCTATGCAGCCACCACAACTTCATATGCAATATGCTCAATTAAATTCAAGTTCGCCAATAGATTATATTCAAATTCTTAATGAAATAAATTCTTTGGCGCAGGGGTCACAAAATCAAGCCAAGGAGGCTCAACAAGAAGCATATTGGCAACCATATGAGGAGTTCAATACAACACCTATGCAGCCACCACAACCTCCCCCACAACAATTCCAATCAAGTTCAAGTATGTCCATGGATAATGATAAAAATTTTCAATTACTAACCTCTTTGACGCAGGACGAACAAAATCAAGACAAGAAGTTGGGTAAATTGGACGAGCAATTTGGGCAGATTATGGAGTTCATGAAACAAATTCAAGAGCAAAGTGAACTTTCCAACTCAACTATTGAAAACTCGAAGGAAGATTTTGAAATCCATAATGCTATCACTTTGGGAAGTGCTATGGAGGTTGGAGCTGACCTAAAAATGTCCAAACAGAGCCTAGAAGTGGATGAAGAGCTGCTAATTGAGGAGGAGGAAGAAGACATGCACACGGCAAGGGTAGAACAACCCTTGCCGCAGCCCCCTAAGCCCTCTAAACCACCCACCACCAGTAAGGACGTCCCAATTCCATGTTATTCTGATGTTATTCCACCCAATGTCCCTTTTCCTAGCAGGTTTTTGATTCCCAACCAAGAAGAGAGTAAAAAGGACATCGTGGAAGCCTTCCCAAAGGAGCAAAATGCTATTCAAATTCTTGGTGCAACACAGCAAGTTTTAGATGGTGTTGAATTCTTCAAAGGACTTTGTACACCAAGAAGAATGATTCAAGAGAAGGTAGTGGCTGGAGAAGATGTAGAAGGCATCAAAGAGGACATATTTGAAACCACAATTCCCAAGGAAGTTGGATTTTATGACACGGGACAAGTCATAACTTTCGAAGGGGTGTTTATTCTGGAGTTCATTTTGGAGCACACAGGTAAGCCGCCTCCCCGAATTTCAATTTTCTTTTATACTAACATGTGGTTAATGATTCAGGCACCCAATCTGGAATTTAAACTATTACCGGATCATTTCAAGTATCACCGCCCATTCAAAGATAAATTCCATGCCGTTTGATTTTATTTATGTAAAAAAAAAAAAAAAAAAAAAAAAAAAATTTCTTTTGAAAAACCCAAAAATATGTGTTTTTAGAGTCATTTGAGTCATTTTGGTGTTTGTTTGTGTCTTAGCGCTTCGTGGGAGGCAACCCATGCATTCAACAAAGGAAGACTTAGAAAGCACTCCAATTCCAGATTCCTAAAAACTCTTCTCTTTGTTGATATTTCGTTTCTGCCTTGTTAGGTTGTTTAGTTGTTATTGTTTGTTTGTTTATTAATTGTGTAAGTCTATGATTGTAACATTAAGAAAATGTTTTGATTTATTGATAGGCACTGCTAAATAAGGAAAGATGGTGCTTCACAAAGGGCGTTTACTTGAAGCCCCACTACTGGGCAAAACTCTAGAAGCAGGAGGCATAGATGCGGAAGGCATCGGAGCAGAAGGCATCGAGGCGGAAGGCATCGGGGCGGAAGGTATCGGAGCGGGAGGCATCAAAGAAGAGGCCTCAATACTTGGCCAAACGCTGGATGAGCCCGGAAAAATGTGCCTCTGGAAGTAAGCCGCAAGCCTTTGACGGTCAGTTTGACGGTCACTTTGCATCCGACCATTGGATTCTTGTAGCTCATCAAGCTTCCTCTTCATACCCGTCGAATAGTTGTTGGCAAGCACGTGCAAACTTCTATTCTCGTACTTAAGCAGTTTGATCTCCTGCTTGAGACTTTCCACCTCTGCCATCAAAGATTCCACCTGACGGGAGCGGGCAAGCAGGCGTTGGCCCATGTTGGACACAGAACTCGCACACTGAACACTAAGTGCGAGGGATTCTTGAACGGCCAACTCATCGGACCGTCCTGACAGCAGCCTACTATCTTTTGGAGTAAGAAGGTTCCTAGCTACTATTGTAGCTGTTGTGGCGTCCTGCATCACAGAGTCTTCACCTGAAAGAGGACCGTTAGAAGATAAGAAAGAAGGGCGCCATACGTTACCTTGACGCGACGCGGCCGTATCACTGCTGAGACTCAATTCTAAGCTAAGGTTCGATGGGTTTGCCATTTTTCAAAAGTGTTCAAAGAGATGGGGTGGATGGAGTTAATTCTCAAAGGGCCGGAGTCGATTTTCAAGAATGGGAATTCTTCAGAGTGTGTTTGTTGTGGTGATCGATAGCTCTATAAGAAGCCAAGGCGACGCGTCCACCAATTCGAAAAGCCGGAATTTCTGGCGTAATTTAGGCGACGCGTTCTCTGCTTTTCAGAAGACGCGTTCAACTTTGTCAAAAGATTTCTGACAAAGCTGAAAACACGTGGAGGCCATCATCGCAACTACACATCTTTAGCCGACAAAGCGCAAAGTTCGGCGACGCTTTCTCTGCTTTTCAGAAGACGTGTGCAGCTTTGTCAAAAGGAGCCGCATCTGCACTACCACGTGTCGTTCAGAAAGCGAAGGGGCGTCGTTCAGAAATCGAAGGGGCGCCTGCTCAGAAATCGAAGAGGCGTATTCAAAGATCGAAGAGGCGCCACTATTTCAAAAAGCCGGATTTGCGGGATCAAAACGTTTGTCGACAAGGGTAAAAAGTACCACCACTTGATATTATCTCTATATATGTCGACCTTCGTCTTTTATGGCAGGGCAAACCTGAAGAAAATGCCCAACTCTCCCTCACCTCTGAGGGCGCACTCCCAGCAAAGCCTTTCGAAATACTCAATTCTTTCTTCTTCCCCAAAGATGATACCAGATGCCTGGAGTACATATGACCCAGGAGGAAACGGCGGATTGAAGCATGTGCTGATTCATTCACCGTTTCTTCAAAGCAAAGGTATCTCATATCATCAAGGTCAAAAGCAAAAATATCTCATATCATGCTCTTTCCCTGTCTTTTTCTTTGTCCTTGTTCTTACTTGCATGGCAAAGTAAAAGAAGCAATCAGCCGGCACTTGGAGTCAGTCTACCGATCTGGAGCCAACTGCCCGGAATCTATTCCTGATTGCTTACCTAGCGTTGCTCTCGAGTAGTCATCTTCAACGGTTGATACACTTCCAGAGAAGGGACCACTCCTGCAAAGATTGAACAAAGAAACAGATAAAAGGGATAAGCTCAGACCTTCGGGGGAAACCAAAAGAACCATCCTGCTGCCCAGTTCAAGAAGTAGCACAAAGGAAAATCAACGATGGGCAGAAACCAGTTCAAGAGTAAGCCTGTGGAATCACAAAGATCAAAGCCTCAATGCAATCACCAAGGAGAAGAGGGAATTTACACTCCATAACCAGATTTGCGTCCCTAAACTCTTCTCTTTGTTAATTACATTATGCCATGTTTAATATGTTTAGTTGCTTTTTGTGTGTTTACTTATGTTTTGTGTGAATCTATGCTTAAAACATTGAGGACAATGTTTGATTTAAGTGTGGGGGGGTAACTAAAGTGTTTTGATGCAAATTCGTAGGGTTTTATCCACCATAACTTCTAATGTTGTTCCTTGCTGTTTTAAGGTGTTTTTAAGTTGTTTTAGAGTGTTTTAGTGTGTTTTGTTTTATAATTCGAAAATCCCATAAAAATTTGAAAAATTGTTTTGAAAAACCCAAAAAGAGTTGTTTTAAAAGTCGTTTTTGTGTGTTTGTGTCTTAGGGTACCTTCCAACACAATGATAAGGATTTGGTTTATAAATGCATGACGGTTAGAAAGAGTTATAAACATAGAGAAAAGTTTGATTTACTCTTGGTATATGCTTGGTTATGGTTATAATGTATGACTTCACATGCAATCATAAAAGAAAAATTCGTTTTTGTAACATGCTTGAAGGAAGAAACTCAAACAAACGCTACATCCCTGTGAGACTCGAGCCATTACTTTCTTTGGAGAGTTATTTTCTGTGATTCTTTATTTTCTAAAGTTGTTGCATGATCTCATTATTCCTTGCTTGGTTGCTACTTAGAATGCAATTGTATCATGATAGAACTAAATGCTAGAACTCATGCCCATTTCATTCAAAGCATGTTATTGATTTGCATAACACATATTCAAGAAGAAGTTGTGTAGTGACCACCACCATAGCCAAATAGCCTTACTTCCCATACTTCGTATATGTTGTAAGTTTTAACCCCGTTGAGCCTTGTTTAGCCTTTATTCTTTGTTTACCCACATTTTCCTCACCTAGCCTAGTGTAGGACTTTCCTATACCCTTGTTCTTAAAGTATAGTGAGCATGACTTAAATGAATTCCTTTTGAGTTACATTATGCAAGAAAATGAGTGTGGGGGAGTAAAAGTTTGTTCTTACGTTTATATGTATGTTTCGAGATTCAAAAGAAAAAGAAGAAAAGAAAAAGAAAAAAAAAAAAAAAAAAAAAAAAAGGAGTGAAAATAAGTAAGAATGAACTCACGAGCGTTGATGGTTGAAGAAATGGTCCAAAAAGTTGAATATGGCCCTAAGTTTTGTGTGACTTTCCCTTGGGTGTTCAAAGTTGATTTTTGCGTTCTAAAGGGAATTCTAAGTGCCTAATTCAAATACTTTGCTCACTATTGCTTTAAGAATGTTTGTTTATCCTTCACCTTTCTTTGTTAGCCAAACACCTTTAGCCCCGTTACAACCCTTGACTTCTATCTTGAGTGTTATGTATTTCAATTGTGGAGTTTGAACTTGGTATGAGCTTATGGTGTCACTGGTTCTCGCGTCTACGTAGTAGCATTCCATTCATGAGATCATATCTAAACATGCTTATTAACTCCAGAAAATGCTTTCCTTATTATAACATATGTGAGTGTTCGTCTACATGTTTACATCAATCTCTCACATATAACTAGTGTAGGGTGTGTAGTCAGAAAATCTGTGTGAAAATAGAGTGCATTCTAGTAAGGAATTGAGGAAATTCTCTAAAGGCATGTTACTACTTTCGAAATGTGTTTTAAATGCTTAATTGTGAACTAGTATGTGGTGACTATGATTAAGAATGTACTTAACTGTAAAGATGGCTAAAAATCTATGGGACTAATGATTTTTAACTTGTCATGTGCATTGGAAATCTGAGACGATTGTTGGAAGGTGTAGGTTGTGTTTTGTTCGTTTTGTTTTGTTTTTGGTTTCTTTTGTTTTGTTTTGCTCGAGGACTAGCAAAAGCTAAGTGTGGGGGTATTTGATAGGAGCATATTCATGCGACTTAAATGGCTTGTTCTCGTGCATTTACGTTATGTTTCTTTAGTTATTTTAGTACTTTAAGCTATTTTCGTGTGTTTATAGGTCCAAAGGGCTAAAGGAGCAAAAAGATGCATTTTGGAGACTTTTGGAGCACTTTTGGGCTAAGGATGGATAACTTATGCTTGGAGCCAAAGTGTTGGACGAAATTGAAGACCTAATTGAAGACCAAAGTGTTGGAACCTTGTTCTCTTTAGTTTTAGGACATTTAAAACCTTTCCTAATCCCAATCATGCCATGCATAACACACATCCATTCTAACACATTGTCATTGCACATGCATTTCCTTCATTAGTTAATTCACATGCTCCATACTTATCATCACCACTCATTACTTATCACATATCATCACCACTTATCACTTATCATTCACCACTTATCATATCATACATTCATTTATCACTTATCATAATCATTCACTTATCACTTAACATATCATACACTTATCACTTATCACTCATAATCACCTACAACATCCACCTACTTCACCTACAACATCCACCTAATTCACCTACAACATCCACCTACTTCACCTACAAATGACATAGCCATATGTTCCCTCCACTACTCCTATAAATACCCTTGCATTCATTCATTCATGGACATCTCATTTTCATACACAACACATTACAAACACATTCTCCCTTCCCTAGCCGTGAGCTTCCCATCTCTCCCCTTATAATCCAAACACCATTTTTCCATTCCCCTTCCACTTCTACACCACTCCTCATCCATTTCCATAATCCCCCAAACCTCACCTTAGACCTTGTGCTACAACGAAGAGGAAGAGAAGAGGGCCTAAACGTTCATACAATTCAAGTTTGAGTTGTTGGAATGTTTAGGTGATTCTTTGATTTCAATGTTTCATTTTAATTCTCTTTGTTTTGTGCGTATGAGGAATGGAAGAGAAGAGTGCCTAAACGTTCATACAATTCAAGTTTGAGTTGTTGGAATGTTTAGGCGTTTCTTTGATTTCAAAGATATGAGGAAATAAAACCCCCTTTAGCTAGGGGGTGATTCGAAACTATGTTTATATTTGCAATATGAATTGATTAACTTTCGTTGGAATTTCATAAGTTGTTGATTCAATTTGTTTAACCGTTTGATTGATAACTTATTTATGTATGTTTATTAAGAATGCGCGCTTAATTTTCATGCATGAATATGACGCTAGAATATAAGTGAATTTCACCTAATCGTTATGAACTTATATTCACAAGTAGTGGAGGTTGCTTATAAACAATCGCGTTAAACGAATTCTTGGCATAAGTTTCATGCGTATTCCATAGTAACGAATGCCTCGTCAACACTTATAGTTTTCATGTTGCTTAATGATCTTTGATTGTATCTTTATTGTGCTGTTCACGTAAAGGACTTTTGGAGAATGTTGTGAATTGCGTTGCGCTAACCCATCCAATTCATTAACTTAAGGAAAACTTGACGGTTAATTTAAGCGGACCTAATTAACCCGGAGTGTTGAGTTTCATAATTTATCGAAAGACCAACTGAGAATTAATCTTGTATGCAAGTGTAACATGTGTGGAGAAGAACCCCTTGGCTATTCCATCATCCATATTTTCATCACATTTATATTTACGTTTTGCCTTTAATTACAATTTGTGCAATTTAGCTAATTTCGTCAAATCAAACCCCCCCTTTACTTTCCTGTTCTTTAGTGCTTAGAATCTGTTTAGTTTATGTTTTAAAGTATTTTTTTGTTTTTTGGTTTGTCTTAGTGTTTTAAACTTTAATTTTGCATTCTTTGAGTCTAGTTTAGTGTTTTAAACTTTATTTTACGTTTTTGAGTCAGTTTCCAAGAGATTTGCAATCCCTTCTAATCCCCGGTCCAGAACGATCCCTACTTATACTTATACTACAAATCGACAAAAAGAGGGTTTAATTTGTGCGCGTATAAATCTCGCATCAAGTACTAAAATAACTAAAGAAACATAACGTAAATGTACGAGAACAAGCCATTTAAGTCGCATAAATATGCTCCTATCATGAATCAGCACATGTATTTGTTGTGCTGTTTCCTCCTGGGTCATATGTACTCCAGGCATCTGGTATCATCTTTGGGGAAGAAGAAAGAATTGAGTCTTTCGAAAGGCTTTGCTGGGAGTGCGCCCTCAGAGGTGAGGGAAAGTTGAGCATTTTTCTTCAGGTTTGCCTTGCCATAAAAGACGAAGGTCGACATATATAGAGATAATATCAAGTGGTGGTACTGTTCTTTTACCCTTGTCGACAAATGTCTCTTCGATATCAGAACGACGCCTCTTCGATTTCTGAGCAGGCGCCCCTTCGATTTCTGAACAGGCGCCCCTTCGATTTCTGAACGACGCCCCTTCTCTTTCTGAACGACACGTGGTAGTGCAGATGCGTCTCCTTTTGACAAAGCTGCACGCGTTTTCTGAAAAGTAGAGAAAGCGTCGCCGAACTTTGCGCTTGTCGGCTAAAGACGTGTAGTTGCGATGATGGCCTCCACGTGTTTTCAGCTTTGTCAGAAATCTTTTGACAAAGTTGAACGCGTTTTCTGAAAAGCCGAGAAAGCGTCGCCTAACTAACGCCGGAAATTCCGGCTCTTTGAATCGGTGGACGCGTCGCCTTGGCTTTTTATAGAGCTATCGATCACCGCCAACATACACACTCTGAAGATTTCCCATTCTTGAACATCGTCTCCGGCCCTTTGAAATTTTAACTCCATCCACCCCTTCTCTTTGAACACTTTCGAAAATGGCAAACTCATCGAACCTTAGCTTAGATTTGAGTCTCAGCAGCGATCCGGTTGCGCCCCGTCAAGGTAATGTATGGCGCCCTTCTTTTTTATCTTCTAACGGTCTTCTTACAGGTGAAGACTCCGTGATGCAGGACGCCACAACAGCTACAATAGTAGCTAGGAACCTCCTCACTCCAAAAGATAGTAGGCTGCTGTCAGGACGGTCCGATGAGTTGGCCGTTCAAGAGTCCCTCGCACTTAGTGTTTAGTGTGCGAGCTCTGTGTCCAATATGGGCCAACGCCTGCTTGCCCGCTCCCGTCAGGTGGAATCATTGATGGCGGAGGTGGAAAGTCTTAAGCAAGAGATCCAGCAGCTTAAGTACGAGAATAGAAGTTTGCATGTGCTTGCAAATAACTATTCGTCGGGCATGAAGAGGAAGCTTGATGAGCTGCAAGAATCTGAGGGTCGAATTTATAGTGATCGTCAAAGGCTTGCGTCTTATCTCCAGAGGCACCTTTTTCCTGGGTCATCCAGCGCTTGGCCAAGTATTGAGGCCTGGAATGCTCTAGCTCCGATGCCTCCCGCTCCGATGGCTTCCGCTCCGATGGCTTCCGCTCCGATGCCTCCCGCTTCTATGCCTTCCGCTTCTGCGCCTCGTAGTGGGGCTTCACGCAAACAACCTTTGTGAAGCTCCACCTTTCTCCATGTTTAGTATCTTTCTTTTTTTCTTTTTTTTTTTTTTCTTTTTTTTTTTATTAACATAAATAAAATCAAACGGCATGGAATTGGTCCTTGAATGGAAGGTGATACTTGAAGTGAACCGGCATTGGTTTGAATTCTAATGTAGGTGCCTGATTCAAAAAAAACAACAAGTTAGTATAAAATGTAATGGAATTTGAAAAAAATGACTTACTTGTTTTGTCTGACAAGAACTCAATGACAAACACCACTCCTTTGAAAGTTTCAGGGATATTGGACTTGGCCAGATTGCATGTGATGGTTATGACTTGTCCAATGTCATCAAATTTGATGGTATAATTATACGCACACAAATTAAACCCTCTTTTCGTCAAATTGTAGTATATATATAAGTAGGGATCGTTCTAGACCGGGGATTAGGAGGGATTGTTAACCACTTGATTTTGACTCAAAAACGTAAAATAACAATATGCAACACTATACTAGACTTAAAGAATGCAAAACTAAACTTTAAAACACTAAAACAAACCAAAAGACTCAAAACAGCACCAAAACACTCAATACTGCATAAAAATCACTTTCTGGGCAGTTTTGAGCACCTTGAGTACTTTGGACGAATTTGAGAAACAACATGAATCAAAACACTTATAAACACAAACTAAATGTATTTCTAACTAATCTAACACTTTAAAAGAAATGGGAGATTGGTTTTGAATGAAACTTGAAATAAAAACAGAAACTTGGAAACAAACAGATTGTAAATTAAAGCATAAGGAAATGAAGTAAACACAAGATGAATGAATCAACAACTAATAAAATAAGAGAGTACCAATGAAGATGAAGCTAGAGATTCGATTTCACCATTGCTAAGCCAAGTCCATGCTTGTTAAGTCAGATTATACTCATTCATCTACCTATTTCTTGGGTTTGTTTCACTTAGATATGATCAGCCATATGATGTGTGGATTTGATCAAATGTCTCTAATTATGAGCCTAATTGTGATGTGCAACTTTGGTTCCTAATCAAGACTATGTAGTGCATAAGAAACTTTCACAAAACCAAAGGGAACACTCGGCAGGATGTTTGCAAAACATTCCCTTCATTCATTCACATATCCACCAAGATTATGCATGATGTGTGCTTTAATCTTGGCTAAACAACCTGTGGTTAATTCAAATGATGATCAAGCACTAAAATTAACACACTAAGTCACAATTAAATCGGAGAATGAAGCAAGAAATAGATAGATTAAATGAGAATTCCGAATTAACTACATGGCAAACTTTGCAAGGCTACATCGAATCTATAGAAGAGGATTAGTTACAATTCATGTTTGCAAAGGATTTAACATAAAAATATAAAACATGAATGAACATAGAATTAATAATAAGAAAGAACCCTTGAAGCAAAACTGATGTAGAATCAAAGAAACACCTAAACATTCCAACAACTCAAACTTGAATTGTATGAACGTTTAGGCCCTCTTATCTTCCTCTTCGTCGTAGCACAAGGTCTAAGGGATGTTGTTGGTGTGTTGAATGGATTGTGGAATTATGGAAATGGAAGGATGATGTTTGGATTGTAAGGGAGAGTCACGGCACAAAGGGGGTTTATGGTCTACATTTCTGCAATGGATGAAGTGTATGAATGGAATGGATGGATTTTGTGAAGGGCACGGCCCCAAGGGACCAATTTCTGTTGTGAAATGAATTGTGGATGAATGAGAATGAATGAATGAGTATTTATAGGTGAAATGGGGGGGACATGACAGCTAGGTTGCATGTGCTAATGTTTGTGTGTGCATGTGAAATCTGGAATTGCATGTGTGTTGAATGTGAAAGCATGTGCAATGAATGTGTGGTGCAATGATGAAGGAATAATCTGAAAATGCAAGGTGAAATGAAGTGGAATGACAATGGCATGTGGAATGAATGATTTCTTGGTGAGGGGATGCATGTGTTGATTAAAGGGGAAATGAAAATCTGAAATGGGATAGCATGTGGGTGGAAATGCATGTGGGTGAATGTTTAAAGTGCATGTGCAATGTTTTAAAGGATGGAATGATGGAGGAACAAGTGCATGTGAATGCATGGTGATAGCATGTGCACGGTTTTGGTTGGAATGATGGCAGATTGTGAAAACATGTGAATGCATGTGTTTGATGAATGATAAGTGGTGAATGATAAGTGATGAATGATAAGTGGTGAATGATAAGTGATATGATATGTGATTATGATAAGTAATGGGAGCATGTGTATGGTTTTGGGAGAAAGGTGGAGAAGAACGGCATAAGGGAATTGGAAAGGTTTAAATGTCCTAAAACTAAAGGGAACAAAGTTCCAACACTTTGGTCTTCAATTTCGTCCAACATTTTGGCGCCAAGCATAAGCTATCCATCCTTAGCCCAAAAGTGCTCCAAAAGTCTCCAAAATGCATCGTTTTGCTCCTTTAACCCTTTGGACCTACAAACACACGAAAATAGCTTAAAGGACTAAAATAACTAAAGAAACATAACGTAAATGCACGAGAACAAGCCATTTAAGTCGCATGAATATGCTCCTATCAAATACCCCCACACTTATCTTTTGCTAGTCCTCGAGCAAAACAAAACAACAAAAGAACACGAAACTAGACAAAACGAACAAAACACAACCTACACCTTCCAACAATCGTCTCACGGATTTCCAATGCTCATGACATGTTAAAAATCATTATCCCCACAGATTTTAGCCATCTTTACACTTAAGTACATTCTTAATCATAGTCACCACATACTAGTTCACATTTAAGCATTTAAAACCATTTCGAATGTAGTAACATGCCTTAGAGAATTTCCTCAATTCCTTACTAGAATGCACTCTATTTTCACATAGATTTTCTGACTATACACCCTACACTAGTTATATGTGAGAGATTGATGTATACATGAAAGACTAGTATCTCACATATGTTATAACAAAGAAAGCATTTTCTGGATTTACGATAATGACATGAATATGATCTCATGAATGGAATGCTACTACTTAGAATGAGAACCAGTGATTCCATAAGCTCATATCAATTCCAAACTCCACATATTGAACACATAACGATCAAGATAGAAGCATAAGGGTTGAAACGGGGCTAAAGGTGTTTGGCTAACAAAGAAAGGATAGGGAAAACAAACGTTCTTTAAGCAATAGTGAGCAAAGTATTGAATTAGGCACTTAGAATTCCCTTTAGAACGCAGAAGTCAACTTTGAACACCCAAGGGGAAGTCACACAAAACTTAGGGCCATATTCAAACTTTTTGGGCTCTTTCTTCAACAATCACACTTGTGAGTTCATTCTCACTTATTTTCACTCTTTTTCTTTCTTTTCTTCTTCTTTTTCTCACATTTTTTTTTCTTTTTTTTTTTTTTCCGTGCCTCCTTTAAGACTTAGGCACATACATACACACAAAAATCCCTTCCCCCACACTTATTTTCTGCAACATATTAATCAAAAGGAATTCATTTAAGTCATGCTCACTATACTTCAAGAACAAGGGTACGGATGGTCCTAATCTAGACTAGGTAAGGGGTGATGTGGTTAGCAAAGAAAATAGGCTAAACGAGGCTCAACAGGGTTAAAACTAATAACAAATACGAAATATGGGAAGTAAGGCTATTTGGTTATGGTGGCAATTACACAACTTCATCTTGATATGTGTTATGCAATTCAATGTCATGCTTTGAATGAAACGGATATAAGTTCTAGCATTTAGTTCTATCATGATACAATTGCATTCTAAGTAGCAACCAAGCAAGGAATAATGAGATCATGCAACAACTTTAGAAAATAAAGAATCACAGAAAATAACTCTCCAAAGAAGGTAATGGCTCGAGTCTCACAGGGTTGTAGCGTTTGTTTGAGTTCCTTCCTTCAAGCATGTTACAAAAACGAATTTTTCTTTTATGATTGCATGTGAAGTCATACATTATAACCATAACCAAGCATATACCAAGAGTAAATCAAACTTTTCCCTATGTTTATAACTCTTTTTAACCGTCATGCAATTATAAACCAAATCCTTATCATTGTGTTGGAAGGTACCCTAAGACACAAACACACAAAAACGACTCAAAACACTCTTTTTAGGCTTTTCAAAACATTTTCTTCAAATTTTTATGTGATTTTCGGAGTTATAAAACAAAACACACTAAAACACTCTAAAACAATTTCAAAACACCTTAAAACAGCAAGGAACAACATTTGAAGTTATGGGTGATAAAATCCCACGAATTTGCATTAACAACATTAGTTACCCCCCCACACTTAAATCAAACATTGTCCTCAATGTTTTAAGCATAGATTCACACAAAACATAAGTAAACACACAAAAAGCACTTAAACATACTAAACATGGCAAAATGCAATTAACAAAGAGAAGAGTTTAGAGACGCAAATCTGGTTGTGGAATGTAAATTCCATCTTCTCCTTGTTGATTGCATTGAGGCTTGATGTTGTTGACTCCACAGGGGTTCCTCCCATCGTTGATTTTCCTTTGTGCTACTCTTGAACTGGGCAGCAGGATTCTTTTGGTGTCCCCCAAAGGTCTGAGCTTACTCCTTTGGTCTGTTTCTTTGTTCAATCTTTCCAATTCGTATTGAAAAGGGTTGGAGGATAACTCAGCCTATGTTTGTCTCCACATGCTTCAATGTATCATTTTCCTTGCCTTGCTTGCTCCCCTTGCAGAAGTGGTCGAGAGCAACGCTAGGTAAGCAATCAGGAATGGATTCCAGGCAGTCGGTTCCAGAACAGAAGACTGACTCCAAGTGCCTCTGATTGCTTTCGTTTTACTTTGCCATGCGAGTAATAACAAGGACAAAGGAAAGGACAGGGAAAGAGCATGATATGAGATACTTTTGCTTTAGACCTTGATGATATGAGATACCTTTGCTTTTGAAGAAACGGCGAATGAAGCAGCACATGTATTTGTTGTGGTTGTCTCCACATGCTTCGATCGACCGTTTCCTTCTGCCTTATTTGTACTCCAGGTTTCTGGTATCTTCTTTGGGGGAGAAAAAATTGAGTATTTCAAAAGGCGTTGCTGGGAGAGCGCCCTCAGAGGTGCTGAAGAGTTGGACATTTTCTTCAGGTTTGCCTTGCCATAAAAGACGAAGGTCGACATATATAGAGATAATATCAAGTGGTGGTACTGTTCTTTTACCCTTGTCGACAAACGTCTCTTCAATTTCTGAGCAAACGGCTCTTCGATTTCTGAGCGGACGCCCCTTCGATTTCTGCACAGGCGCCCCTTCGCTTTCTGAACGACACGTGGTAGTGCGGATGCGGCTCTGTCAGAGCTCTTTTGACAAAGTCGCACGCGTTTTCTGAAAAGCAGAGAAAGCGTCGCCGAAATTTACGCTTGTCGGCAAAAGTGTAGCTGCGATGATGACCTCCACGTGAACTTTTGACAAAGTTGAACGCACCTTCTGAAAAGCCGAGAAAGCGTCGCCTAAATTACGCCGGAAATTCCGGCTTCTTGAATCGGTGGACGCGTCGCTTTGGCTTTTTATAGAGCTATCGATCACCACAACAAACATACTCTGAAGATTTCCCATTCTTGAAAATCGACTCCGGCCCTTTGAAATTTAACTCCATCCCTTCTCTTTGAACACTTTTGAAAAATGGCAAACTCATCGAACCTTAGCTTGGAATTGAGCCTTAGCAGTGATACGGGCGCGCCGCGTCAAGGTAACGTATGGCGCCCTTCTTTCTTATCTTCTAACGGTCTTCTTACAGGTGAAGACTCCGTGATGCAGGACGCCACAACAGCTACAATAGTAGCTAGGAACCTTCTCACTCCAAAAGATAGTAGGCTGCTGTCAGGACGGTCCGATGAGTTGGCCGTTCAAGAGTCCCTCGCACTTAGTGTTCAGTGTGCGAGTTCTGTGTCCAACATGGGCCAACGCCTGCTTGCCCGCTCCCGTCAGGTGGAATCATTGATGGCAGAGGTGGAGAGTCTTAAGCAAGAGATCCAGCAGCTTAAGTACGAGAATAGAAGTTTGCATGTGCTTGCAAATAACTATTCGTCGGGCATGAAGAGGAAGCTTGATGAGCTGCAAGAATCTGAGGGTCGAATTCACAGTGATCGTCAAAGGCTTGCGACTTGTCTCCAGAGGCACCTTTTTCCTGGGTCATCCAGCGCTTGGCCAAGTATTGAGGCCTGGAATGCTTTAGCTCCGATGCCTCCCGCTTCGATGGCTTCCGCTCCGATGCCTCCTGCTTCTATGCCTCCTGCTTCGATGCCTTCCGCTTCTGCGCCTCGTAGTGGGGCTTCACGTAAACAACCTTTGTGAAGCTCCACTTTTCTCCATGTTTAGTATTTTATTTAATAAATGAAATTTTTTTTTTTTTTTTTTTTTTTTTTTTTTTCAGTGCATTGGGTTGCCTCCCAAATAGCGCTTTCTTTTATGTCTTGCAGCCGGACGAAGAACCCAATCAATCCAGGATATGTTCACGAATCGGATGAGAACTCCGAGTCATAAACTGGTACCTAGAACAAGGAACAAAATAACATAAGAATCTGGAATAAAATAAAAACAAACGAAAATAAAACAATCCAAAGGATTAGCAAATTTTCTAATCCCCGGCAACGGCGCCAAAATTTGATGGTATAATTATACGCACACAAATTAAACCCTCTTTTCGTCAAATTGTAGTATATATATAAGTAGGGATCGTTCTAGACCGGGGATTAGGAGGGATTGTTAACCACTTGATTTTGACTCAAAAACGTAAAATAACAATATGCAACACTATACTAGACTCAAAGAATGCAAAACTAAACTTTAAAACACTAAAACAAACCAAAAGACTCAAAACAGCACCAAAACACTCAATACTGCATAAAAATCACTTTCTGGGCAGTTTTGAGCACCTTGAGTACTTTGGACGAATTTGAGAAACAACATGAATCAAAACACTTATAAACACAAACTAAATGTATTTCTAACTAATCTAACACTTTAAAAGAAATGGGAGATTGGTTTTGAATGAAACTTGAAATAAAAACAGAAACTTGGAAACAAACAGATTGTAAATTAAAGCATAAGGAAATGAAGTAAACACAAGACGAATGAATCAACAACTAATAAAATAAGAGAGTACCAATGAAGATGAAGCTAGAGATTCGATTTCACCATTGCTAAGCCAAGTCCATGCTTGTTAAGTCAGATTATACTCATTCATCTACCTATTTCTTGGGTTTGTTTCACTTAGATATGATCAGCCATATGATGTGTGGATTTGATCAAATGTCTCTAATTATGAGCCTAATTGTGATGTGCAACTTTGGTTCCTAATCAAGACTATGTAGTGCATAAGAAACTTTCACAAAACCAAAGGGAACACTCGGCAGGATGTTTGCAAAACATTCCCTTCATTCATTCACATATCCACCAAGATTATGCATGATGTGTGCTTTAATCTTGGCTAAACAACCTGTGGTTAATTCAAATGATGATCAAGCACTAAAATTAACACACTAAGTCACAATTAAATCGGAGAATGAAGCAAGAAATAGATAGATTAAATGAGAATTCCGAATTAACTACATGGCAAACTTTGCAAGGCTACATCGAATCCATAGAAGAGGATTAGTTACAATTCATGTTTGCAAAGGATTTAACATAAAAATATAAAACATGAATGAACATAGAATTAATAATAAGAAAGAACCCTTGAAGCAAAACTGATGTAGAATCAAAGAAACACCTAAACATTCCAACAACTCAAACTTGAATTGTATGAACGTTTAGGCCCTCTTATCTTCCTCTTCGTCGTAGCACAAGGTCTAAGGGATGTTGTTGGTGTGTTGAATGGATTGTGGAATTATGGAAATGGAAGGATGATGTTTGGATTGTAAGGGAGAGTCACGGCACAAAGGGGGGTTTATGGTCTACATTTCTGCAATGGATGAAGTGTATGAATGGAATGGATGGATTTTGTGAAGGGCACGGCCCCAAGGGACCAATTTCTGTTGTGAAATGAATTGTGGATGAATGAGAATGAATGAATGAGTATTTATAGGTGAAATGGGGGGGACATGACAGCTAGGTTGCATGTGCTAATGTTTGTGTGTGCATGTGAAATCTGGAATTGCATGTGTGTTGAATGTGAAAGCATGTGCAATGAATGTGTGGTGCAATGATGAAGGAATAATCTGAAAATGCAAGGTGAAATGAAGTGGAATGACAATGGCATGTGGAATGAATGATTTCTTGGTGAGGGGATGCATGTGTTGATTAAAGGGGAAATGAAAATCTGAAATGGGATAGCATGTGGGTGGAAATGCATGTGGGTGAATGTTTAAAGTGCATGTGCAATGTTTTAAAGGATGGAATGATGGAGGAACAAGTGCATGTGAATGCATGGTGATAGCATGTGCACGGTTTTGGTTGGAATGATGGCAGATTGTGAAAACATGTGAATGCATGTGTTTGATGAATGATAAGTGGTGAATGATAAGTGATGAATGATAAGTGGTGAATGATAAGTGATATGATATGTGATTATGATAAGTAATGGGAGCATGTGTATGGTTTTGGGAGAAAGGTGGAGAAGAACGGCATAAGGGAATTGGAAAGGTTTAAATGTCCTAAAACTAAAGGGAACAAAGTTCCAACACTTTGGTCTTCAATTTCGTCCAACATTTTGGCGCCAAGCATAAGCTATCCATCCTTAGCCCAAAAGTGCTCCAAAAGTCTCCAAAATGCATCGTTTTGCTCCTTTAACCCTTTGGACCTACAAACACACGAAAATAGCTTAAAGGACTAAAATAACTAAAGAAACATAACGTAAATGCACGAGAACAAGCCATTTAAGTCGCATGAATATGCTCCTATCAAAATTCAACTTCTTTGGGCATTGTTGTCTCAAGTATATCCTCTTTGATGAATTCATGAAATTCCCTACTTTGCACCTTTGGAAGGTCTTCCAAGATGTCTTTTTCACTTTCTTCTTCCTTGGAATTCATGAACCTGCAAGGAATAGGGATATTAGGTGGAATGGGGTTAGAACTAATTGGAACAACCTTACTTGAATTAGATGGCGTAGGAGCAATAAGTGCTTCCAGCAAAGGTGCTTCAAATTCTCCCTTCGGTTTTACAATGGTTGAACTAGGGAGTTTGCCTTGGTCGCAAAATTGTCCTACGAACTCCGCGATCTGCCCAATTTGCTTTTCCAAGTGGTCCAACCTTTTGTCTTCTTGTCGAGCCTCATTGTCTTGATTTTGTGAGCCCTGCACCAAACAAATTAATTCGTTAAGCTTTTGATTATAATCTATTGACGAACTTAAGTTTGGTTGGGCATATTGAATATGAGGTTGTGGTGGCTGCCAATATCCTCCTTGTTGAGCATTTTGAGGTTCCCACCACATAGAGTTTGAATGATCACTCCAATCCGAATTGTAAGTATTGGAAAACACGTTATTCCTTGATTGAAGATTCAATATATCAACTCTTTGCATTTGAGACCTTTCCATGAGCTGTGACAAAAGAGAAGCATTATCAAGTGCCATGTTGTTCTTCTCTAGTATTTGAATTCAACAAACAAAACAAAAATCAAAAACTAAAACTAAAATACATAATAGAAACAAACAATCCAAGAGATTAGCAAATTTGCTAATCCCCAGCAACGGCGCCAAAATTTGATGCGGGAATTTATACGCACACAAATTAAACCCTCTTTTCGTCAAATTGTAGTATAGGTGCAAGTAGGGATCGTTCTGGACCAGGGATTAGGAGGGATTGTTAACCACTTGGATTTGACTCAAAAACGTAAAATAACAATATGAAACACTATACTAGACTCAAAGAATGCAAAACTAAACTTTAAATAACTAAGACAAACAAAAAGACTCAAAACAACACAAACACACTCAAATCTGCCTAAAAACCACTTTCTGGGCAGATTTGAGCACAAACACAAATTTGGACGAAATTAAGTAATAACTTGACTCAAGAACGTAAAAACACAATATAAAACACTAAACTAACTTAAAGAATGTAAAACTAAACACTTAAAACATTAAAACAAACCAAAAGACTCAAACATCACCCAAAACACTCAAAACTGCCTTAAAATCACTTTCTGGGCAGTTTTGAGCACTTTGGTGAATCTGGACGAAATTGGGAAATAAAATGAATCAAAACACTTAAAAGCACAAACTAAATTGATTTCTAACTAAATTGGACATTAAAGTAAAGGGGATTTAGATTTATACGAAAATTGAAATAACAAAACAAGTTAATAAACTAAACAGATTGTAAAACGAATTTGATGGAATGGAATGAATGGATGATAGAATGGCTAAGGGGTTCATCTCCATACATGTTATACTTGCATAATAAAATGATTTCCAATTGCATTTCAATAAACTATGATACTCAACACCCCAAGTTAACCGTGATGCACTAATTAACCTTCAAATCTTCCTAACGTTATTGAATTGGATGATGCATGCGACAATTCAAAACATTCCCCACAAGTCCTCAACATGAATGCATAGAAGAGGTACAAGCAAGAATCATTACGCTCTATGAAAATTATAAGTGTTGACGAGGCATTCGTTACTATGGATTGCATGAAACTTATGCCAAGAATTCATTTAACGCGATTGTTTATAAGCAACCTCCACTACTTGTGAATATAAGTTCATAACGATTAGGTGAAACTCACTTATATTCTAGCGTCATATTCATGCATGAAAATTAAGTGTGCACTCTCAATGAACATACATAAATAAGTTATCAATCAAACAGTTAAACGAATTGAATCCACAACTTATGAAACGCAATTAGAAGTATTCAAATCAAAATGCAAGCATAAACATATATTCGAATCACCCCCTAACCAAGGGGGGTTTAGTTCCTCATGGTACAAAACAAAGAGAATCAAAGAAACGCCTAAACATTCCAACAACTCAAACTTGAATTGTATGAACGTTTAGGCCCTCTTATCATCCATTCCTCATTCGTACAAAACAAAGAGCATTGAAATTAAACATTGAAATCAAAGAAACACCTAAACATTCCAACAACTCAAACTTGAATTGTATGAACGTTTAGGCCCTCTTATCTTCCTCTTCGTTGTAGCACAAGGTCTAAGGATAGTTTGATGGTGTGAATGGTTTGGGGAGTGGTTGGAGTGGCTGCAATGGAGGAGAAAAGTGTTTTGGTGGCTGCTGCAAGGGTGTGGAGAGGTTTTGACGAATTTCTGGAATATGGAAGAGTGAATGAGAATGAATGAGAATGAATGCTTATTTATAGGTGAAATGGGGGGAACATGACAGCTAGGAGGGAATGTGGCTGCATGTTTGAATGATTAAAGGATGCATGTGGGTTGAAATTGCATGTGCAATGAATATGTGGCTGCATGTGCAAGGGGACAATCTGAAAATGCATGTGAAAGCATGTGTTGGCTGCAATGATGAAATGGATGGGAGTGCATGTGGCTTAATTAATTAAAGGGAGTGCATGTGCAATGTTTTAAAGGATGGAATGCATGTGAATATGATGGAAATCTGATATGGTGATGGGAGATGCATGTGGCTGATTTATGCATGTGAATGCATGTGGCTGCAATGGATTAGGAATCCTTCAATTTCGTCCATTCCTTTTGCTCCAAACATAAGCTATCCATTCCAAGTCCAATTTTGCTCCAAAATGCTCCAAAATGCATCTTTTTGCTTCCTTAGCCATATGAACCTAAAAACACACGAAAATGGCTTAAACGACTAAAACAATGATAGGAGCATATTTATGCGACTTAAATGGCTTGTTCTCGTACATTTACGTTATGTTTCTTTAGTTATTTTAGTACTTTAAGCTATTTTCGTGTGTTTGTAGGTCCAAAGGGCTAAAGGAGCAAAAAGATGCATTTTGGAGACTTTTGGAGCACTTTTGGGCTAAGGACGGATAGCTTATGCTTGAAGCCAAAGTGTTGGACGAAATTGAAGACCTAATTGGAGCCAAAGTGTTGGAACCTTGTTCTCTTTAGTTTTAGGACATTTAAACCTTTCCTAATCCCAATCATGCCATGCATAACACACATCCATTCTAACACATTGTCATTGCACATGCATTTCCTTCACTAGTTAACCCACATGCACTTATCACTTATCATCACCACATATCATATCACTTAATCACTTATCACTTATCATCACCACTTAACCACTTATCATATCATAACCACATATCATATCACTTATCACTTATCACTTAACATAACATCCACCTACTTCACCTACAACATCCACTTCACCTACAACATCCACCCACTTCACCTACAACATCCACCTACTTCACCTACAACATCCACTTCACCTACAACATCCACCTACTTCACCTACAAATGACATAGCCATATGTTCCCTCCACTACTCCTATAAATACCCTTGCATTCATTCATTCATGGACATCTCATTTTCATACACAACACACCACAAACACTTCCATTCCCTCATTGCCGTGAGTCCCCCTTCCCTTATAATCCAAACACCAACCATCTTTCCATTTCCATCACTCCTTACTCCATTCCACACTTCCATTCCCCCAAACCAACTATCCTTAGACCTTATGCTACAATAAAGAGGAAGAGAAGAGGGCCTAAACGTTCATACAATTCAAGTTTGAGTTGTTGGAATGTTTAGGTGTTTCTTTGATTTCAATGTTTAATTTTAATTCTCTTTGTTTTGTATGAGGAACTAAACCCCCCCTTAGCTAGGGGGTGATTCGAAATATATGTTTATGCTTGCATTTTGATTTGATTACTTCTAATTGCATTTCATAAGTTGTTGATTCAATTTGTTTAACCGTTTGATTGATAACTTATTTATGTATGTTTATTAAGAATGCGCGCTTAATTTTCATGCATGAATATGACGCTAGAATATAAGTGATTTTCACCTAATCGTTATGAACTTATATTCACAAGTAGTGGAGGTTGCTTATAAACAATCGCGTTAAATGAATTCTTGGCACGAGTTTCATGCTCATCATAGTAACGAATGCCTCGTCAACACTTATAGTTTTCATAATGTTTAATGATCTTTGATTGTATCTTTATTGTGCTGTTCACGTAAAGGACTTTTGGAGAATGTTGTGAATTGCGTTGCGCTAACCCATCCAATTCATTAACTTAAGGAAAATTTGACGGTTAATTTAAGCGGACCTAATTAACCCGGGGTGATGAGTTTCATAATTTATTGAAATGCAATTGGAAATCTTTTTATTATGCAAGTGTAACATATGTGGAGATGACCCCCTTAGCTATTCTATCATCCATTCATTCCATTTCATCAATTTCATATTTACATTCTGTTTTAATTTGTTCATTTAATTTAATTTCGTATAAACTTAAAATCCCCCTTTACTTTAATGTCAATTTAGTTAGAAATCATTTTAGTTTGTGTTTTTTAAAAGCATTTTGAGTTTTTGGTTTGTTTTAGAGTTTTAAAGTTTAGTTTTACATTCTTTGAGTCTAATTTAGTGTTTTATATTGCGTTTTTACGTTTTTGAGTCAAATCCAAGTGATTAACAATCCCTCCTAATCCCCGGTCCAGAACGATCCCTACTTATACTTATACTACAATTTGACGAAAAGAGGGTTTAATTTGTGTGCGTATAAATCACGCATCAAATTTTGGCGCCGTTGCCGGGGATTAGAAAATTTGCTAATCCCTTGGATTATTTGTTTCTGTATTGTCTTTTAGATTTAGTTTTTTTTATTTGTGTTTTGTTTGTTAAGAACAACATGGCACTTGATAACGCTTCTCTTTTGTCACAGCTCATGGAAAGGTCCCAAATGCAAAGAGTTGATATATTTAATCTTCAATCAAGGAATAACGTGTTTTCCAATACTTACAATTCGGATTGGAGTGATCATTCAAACTCTATGTGGTGGGAACCTCAAAATGCTCAACAAGGAGGATATTGGCAGCCACCACAACCTCATATTCAATATGCCCAACCAAATTTAAGTTCGTCAATAGATTATAATCAAAAGCTTAACGAATTAATTTGTTTGGTGCAGGGCTCACAAAATCAAGACAATGAGGCTCGACAAGAAGACAAAAGGTTGGATCACTTGGAAAAGCAAATTGGGCAGATAGCGGAGTTCGTAGGACAATTTTGCGACCAAGGCAAACTCCCTAGTTCAACCATTGTAAATCCGAAGGGAGGATTTGAAGCACCTTTGCCGGAAGCACTTATTGCTCCTACGCCATCTAATTCAAGTAAGGTTGTTCCAATTAGTTCTAACCCCATTCCACCTAATATCCCTATTCCTTGCAGGTTCATGAATTCCAAGGAAGAAGAAAGTGAAAAAGACATCTTGGAAGACCTTCCAAAGGTGCAAAGTAGGGAATTTCATGAATTCATCAAAGGGGATATACTTGAGACAACAATGCCCAAAGAAGTTGAATTTGATGACATTGGACAAGTCATAACCATCACATGCAATCTGGCCAAGTCCAATATCCCTGAAACTTTCAAAGGAGTGGTGTTTGTCATTGAGTTCTTGTCAGACAAAACAAGTAAGTCATTTTTTTCAAATTCCATTACATTTTATACTAACTTGTTGTTTTTTATGAATCAGGCACCTACATTAGAATTCAAACCAATGCTGGTTCACTTCAAGTATCACCTTCCATTCAAGGACCAATTCCATGCCGTTTGATTTTATTTAATATAAAAAAAAAAAAAAAAAAAAAAAAAAAAAAAAGAGAAAGAAAGATACTAAACATGGAGAAAGGTGGAGCTTCACAAAGGTTGTTTGCGTGAAGCCCCACTACGAGGCGCAGAAGCGGAAGGCATAGAAGCGGGAGGCATAGAAGCGGGAGGCATCGGAGCGGAAGCCATCGGAGCGGGAGGCATCGGAGCTAGAGCATTCCAGGCCTCAATACTTGGCCAAGCGCTGGATGACCCAGGAAAAAGGTGCCTCTGGAGATAAGACGCAAGCCTTTGACGGTCACTGTGAATTCGACCCTCAGATTCTTGCAGCTCATCAAGCTTCCTCTTCATCCCCGACGAATAGTTATTTGCAAGCACATGCAAACTTCTATTCTCGTACTTAAGCTGCTGGATCTCTTGCTTAAGTCTTTCCACCTCTGCCATCAACGATTCCACTTGGCGGGACCGAGCAAGCAGGCGTTGGCCCATGTTGGACACAGAACTCGCACACTGAACACTAAGTGCGAGGGACTCTTGAACGGCCAACTCATCGGACCGTCCTGACAGCAGCCTACTATCTTTTGGAGTGAGGAGGTTCCTAGCTACTATTGTAGCTGTTGTGGCGTCCTGCATCACGGAGTCTTCACCTGTGAGAGGACCGTTAGAAGATAAGAAAGAAGGGTGCCATACGTTACCTTGACGCGGCGCGCCCGTATCACTGCTAAGGCTCAATTCCAAGCTAAGGTTCGATGGGTTTGCCATTTTTCAGAACGATCCCTACTTGCACCTATACTACAATTGATAAAAAGAGGGTTTAATTTGTGTGCGTATAAACCACGCATCAAATTTTGGCGCCGTTGCCGGGGATTAGAAAATTTGCTAATCCCTTGGATTGTTTTATTTTCGTTTGTTTTTATTTTATTCCAAATTCTTATGTTATTTTGTTTCTTGTTCTAGGTACTAGTTTATGAATCGGAGTTCTCATCCGATTCGTGAACGTATCCTGGAGTGATTGGGTTCTTCGTCCGGCTGCAAGACGTAAAAGAAAGCGCTACTTGGGAGGCAACCCAATGCATTTAAAAAAAAAAAAAAAAAAAAAAAAAAAAAAAAAAAAAACATGGCAGAACGATGGAGGCTTTACAAAGGTTGTTTACTTAAAGACCCACTATGTGGCAAAACTCTTGAAGCGGAAGGCATCGAGACGGAAGGCATCGGGGCAGAAGACATAAGAGCGGAAGGCATCGGAGCTGGAGGCATCGAAGATAGAGCATTCGAGGCCTCAATACTTGGCCAAACGCTGGATGATCCAGGAAAAAGGTGCCTCTGGAGGAAAGACGAAAACCTTTGACGGTCACTTTGAATCCGACCTTCAGACTCTTGCAGTTCATCAAGCTTCCTCTTCATGCCCGTCGAATAGTTGTTGGCAAGCACGTGCAAACTTCTATTCTCATGCTTAAGCAGTTTGATCTCCTGCTTAAGACTTTCCACCTCTGCCATCAATGATTCCACCTGACGGGAGCGGGCAAGCAGGCGTTGGCCTATGTTGGACACAGAACTCGCACACTGAACACTAAGTGCGAGGGACTCTTGAACGGCCAACTCATCGGACCGTCCTGACAGCAGCCTACTATCTTTTGGAGTAAGGAGGTTCCTAGCTACTATTGTAGCTGTTGTGGCGTCCTGCATCACGGAGTCTTCACCTGTGAGAGGACCGTTAGAAGATAAGAAAGAAGGGCGCCATACGTTACCTTGACGCGGCGCGCCCGTATCACTGCTGAGACTCAATTCTAAGCTAAGGTTCGATGAGTTTGCCATTTTTTTCAAAAGTGTTCAAAGAGAAGGGGTGGATGGAGTTAAAAAATTCACAAATGGCCGGAGTCGAGTTTCAGGAATGGGAAATCTTCAGAGTGTGTATGTTGGCGGTGATCGATAGCTCTATAAAATGCCAAGGCGACGCGTCCACCGATTCAAAGAGCCGGATTTTCCGGCGTAAGTTAGGCGACGCTCCCTCGGCTTTTCAGAAAACGCGTTCAACTTTGTCAAAAGATTTCTGACAAAGCTGAAAACACGTGGAGGCCATCATCGCAACTACACGTCTTTAGCCGACAAGCGCAAAGTTCGGCGACGCTTTCTCTGCTTTTCAGAAAACGCGTGCAGCTTTGTCAAAAGGAGCCGCATCTGCACTACCACGTGTCGTTCAGAAAGAGAAGGGGCGTCGTTCAGAAATCGAAGGGGCGCCTGCTCAGAAATCGAAGAGGCGTATTCAAAGATCGAAGAAGCGCCACTATTTCAAAAAGCCGGAATTGCGGGATCAAAACGTTTGTCGACAAGGGTAAAAAGTACCACCACTTGATATTATCTCTATATATGTCGACCTTCGTCTTTTATGGCAGGGCAAACCTGAAGAAAATGCCCAACTCTCCCTCACCTCTGAGGGCGCACTCCCAGCAAAGCCTTTCAAAATAATCAATTCTTTCTTCTTCCCCAAAGATGATACCAGATGCCTGGAGTACATATGACCCAGGAGGAAACGGCGGATTGAAGCATGTGCTGATTCATTCACCGTTTCTTCAAAGCAAAGGTATCTCATATCATCAAGGTCAAAAGCAAAAGTATCTCATATCATGCTCTTTCCCTGTCTTTTTCTTTGTCCTTGTTCTTACTCGCATGGCAAAGTAAAAGAAGCAATCAGCCGGCACTTGGAGTCAATCTTCCGATCTGGAGCCAACTGCCTGGAATCTATTCCTGATTGCTTACCTAGCGTTGCTCTCGAGTAGTCATCTTCAACGGTTGATACACTTCCGGAGAAGGGACCACTTCTGCAAAGGGGAGCGAGTAAGGCAAGTGAAAATGATACATTGAAGCATGTGGAGACAAACATAGGCTGAGTTATCCTCCAACCCTTTTCAATACGAATTGGAAAGATTGAACAAAGAAACAGACCAAAAGGGTAAGCTCAGACCTTCGGGGGAGACCAAAAGAACCATCCTGCTGCCCAGTTCAAGAAGTAGCACAAAGGAAAATCAATGATGGGCGGAAACCAGTTCGAGAGTAAGCCTGTGGAATCATCAAGATCAAAGCCTCAATGCAATTACCAAGGAGAAGATGGAATTTACACTTTATAACCAGATTTGCGTCCCTAAACTCTTCTCTTTGTTAATTACATTCTGCCATGTTTAGTATGTTTAGTTGTTTTTTGTGTGTTTACTTATGTTTTGTGTGAATCTATGCTTAAAACATTGAGGACAATGTTTGATTTAAGTGTGGGGGGGGGGGGGGGTAACTAAAGTGTTTTGATGCAAATTCGTAGGGTTTTATCCACCATAACTTCTAATGTTGTTCCTTGCTGTTTTAAGGTGTTTTTAAGTTGTTTTAGAGTGTTTTAGTGTGTTTTGTTTTATAATTCGAAAATCCCATAAAAATTTGAAAAATTGTTTTGAAAAACCCAAAAAGAGTTGTTTTAAGAGTCGTTTTTGTGTGTTTGTGTCTTAGGGTACCTTCCAACACAATGATAAGGATTTGGTTTATAATTGCATGACGGTTAGAAAGAGTTATAAACATAGAGAAAAGTTTGATTTACTCTTGGTATATGCTTGGTTATGGTTATAATGTATGACTTCACATGCAATCATAAAAGAAAAAAATTCGTTTTTGTAACATGCTTGAAGGAAGGAACTTAAACAAACGCTACAACCCTGAGAGACTTGAGCCTATAACGTTCTTTGGAGAGTATAATCTGTGATTTCTTGTTTTCTAAAGTCGTTGCATGATCTCATTATTCTTTGCTTGGTTACTACTTAGAAGGCGTTTCATCATATAGTTCCAAATGCTAGAACTCATGCCCATTTCATTCAAAGCATGTTATTGATTTGCATAACACATATTCAAGAAGAAGTTGTGTAGTGACCACCACCATAGCCAAATAGCCTTACTTCCCATACTTCGTATATGTTGTAAGTTTTAACCCCGTTGAGCCACGTTTTGCCTTTATTCCTTGTTTACCCACATCACCCCTTACCTAGCTTAGAGTAGGACTTTCCTATACCCTTGTTCTTAAAGTTTAGTGAGCATGACTTAAATGAATTCCTTTTGAGTTACATTATGCAAGAAAATGAGTGTGGGGGAGTAAAAGTTTGTTCTTACGTTTATATGTATGTTTTGAGATTCAAAAGAAAAAGAAGAAAAAAAAAAAAAAAAAAAAAAAAAAAAAAAAAAAAAAGGAGTGAAAATAAGTAAGAATGAACTCACGAGCGTTGATGGTTGAAGAAAGGGTCCAAAAAGTTGAATATGGCCCTAAGTTTTGTGTGATTTTCCCTTGGGTGTTCAAAGTTGACTTCTGCGTTCTTAAGGGAATTCTAAGTGCCTAATTCAATACTTTGCTCACTATTGCTTTAAGAATGTTTGTTTATCCTTCACCTTTCATTGTTAGCCAATACCCTAGCCCCGTTACTACCCATTGACTTCTATATTGAGTGTTATGTATTTCAATTGTGGAGTTTGAACTTGGTATGAGCTTATGGTGTCATTGGTTCTCGCGTCTAAGTAGTAGCATTCCATTCATGAGATCATATCTAAACATGCTTATTAACTCCAGAAAATGCTTTCCTTATTATAACATATGTGAGTGTTCGTCTACATGTTTACATCAATCTTCTCACATATACCTAGTGTAGGGTGTGTAGTCAGAAAATCTGTGTGAAAAACGAGAGTACATCTAGTAAGAAATTGAGGGAATTCTCTAAAGGCATGTTACTACATTTGAAATGTGTTTTAATTGCTTAATTGTGAACTAGTATGTGGTGACTATGATTAAGAATGTACTTAAGTGTAAAGATGGCTCAAATCTGTGAGAATAATGATTTTTAACTTGTCATGTGCATTGGAAGTCCCTGATACGATTGTTGGAAGGTGTAGGTTGTGTTTTGTTCTTTTTGTTTTGTTTTTCTGTTTTGCTCGAGGACTAGCAAAAGCTAAGTGTGGGGGTATTTGATAGGAGCATATTTATGCGACTTAAATGGCTTGTTCTCGTACATTTACGTTATGTTTCTTTAGTTATTTTAGTACTTTAAGCTATTTTCGTGTGTTTGTAGGTCCAAAGGGCTAAAGGAGCAAAAAGATGCATTTTGGAGACTTTTGGAGCACTTTTGGGCTAAGGACGGATAGCTTATGCTTGAAGCCAAAGTGTTGGACGAAATTGAAGACCTAATTGGAGCCAAAGTGTTGGAACCTTGTTCTCTTTAGTTTTAGGACATTTAAACCTTTCCTAATCCCAATCATGCCATGCATAACACACATCCATTCTAACACATTGTCATTGCACATGCATTTCCTTCATTAGTTAACCCACATGCACTTATCACTTATCATCACCACATATCATATCACTTAATCACTTATCACTTATCATCACCACTTAACCACTTATCATATCATAACCACATATCATATCACTTATCACTTATCACTTAACATATCATCCACCTACTTCACCTACAACATCCACCTACTTCACCTACAACATCCATCCACTTCACCTACAACATCCACTTCACCTACAACATCCACCTACTTCACCTACAAATGACATAGCCATATGTTCCCTCCACTACTCCTATAAATACCCTTGCATTCATTCATTCATAAACATCTCATTTCATACACAACACACCACAAACACATCCCTTTCTCTCTTAGCCGTGAGTCTCCCTTAGAATCCAAAAACCATCTTTCCATTTCCATCACTCCTCACTCCATTCCACACTTCCATTCCCCCAAACCAACTATCCTTAGACCTTATGCTACAATAAAGAGGAAGAGAAGAGGCCTAAACGTTCATACAATTCAAGTTTGAGTTGTTGGAATGTTTAGGTGTTTCTTTGATTTCAATGTTTAATTTTAATTCTCTTTGTTTTGTATGAGGAACTAAACCCCCCCTTAGCTAGGGGGTGATTCGAAATATATGTTTATGCTTGCATTTTGATTTGATTACTTCTAATTGCATTTCATAAGTTGTTGATTCAATTTGTTTAACCGTTTGATTGATAACTTATTTATGTATGTTTATTAAGAATGCGCGCTTAATTTTCATGCATGAATATGACGCTAGAATATAAGTGATTTTCACCTAATCGTTATGAACTTATATTCACAAGTAGTGGAGGTTGCTTATAAACAATCGCGTTAAATGAATTCTTGGCACGAGTTTCATGCTCATCATAGTAACGAATGCCTTGTCAACACTTATAGTTTTCATAATGTTTAATGATCTTTGATTGTATCTTTATTGTGCTGTTCACGTAAAGGACTTTTGGAGAATGTTGTGAATTGCGTTGCGCTAACCCATCCAATTCATTAACTTAAGGAAAACTTGACGGTTAATTTAAGCGGACCTAATTAACCCGGGGTGATGAGATTCATAATTTATTGAAATGTAATTGGAAATCTTTTTATTATGCAAGTGTAACATATGTGGAGATGACCCCCTTAGCTAGCATTCATCCATTCTATTTCATCAATTTCATATTTACATTCTGTTTTAATTTGTTCATTTAATTTAATTTCGTATAAACTTAAATCCCCCTTTACTTTAATGTTCATTTTAGTTAGAATTCAATTTAGTTTGTGTTTTTAAAGCATTTTGAGTTTTTGGTTTGTCTTAGTGTTTTAAACTTTAATTTTGTATTCTTTGAGTCTAGTTTAGTGTTTTATATTATGTTTTTACGTTTTTAAGTCAAATCCAAGTGACTCCTCTCCCCGGCAACGGCGCCAAAATTTGATGCGAAAATAGTTAAACACACAAATTAACCCTATGGATGACAATTGTAGTAAATGAGCAAATAGGGATCGTTCTAGACCGGGGATTAACTAGGGATGCTAATCAATGTGAAATTGACTCAAAAGACTCAAAACAACACAAACACACTCAAATCTGCCTAAAAACCACTTTCTGGGCAGATTTGAGCACAAACACAAATTTGGACGAAATTAAGTAATAACTTGACTCAAGAACGTAAAAACACAATATAAAACACTAAACTAACTCAAAGAATGTAAAACTAAACACTTAAAACATTAAAACAAACCAAAAGACTCAAACATCACCCAAAACACTCAAAACTGCCTTAAAATCACTTTCTGGGCAGTTTTGAGCACTTTGGTGAATCTGGACGAAATTGGGAAATAAAATGAATCAAAACACTTAAAAGCACAAACTAAATTGATTTCTAACTAAATTGGACATTAAAGTAAAGGGGGATTAAGGTTTTGACGAAATTAAATTAAATAAAACAAGTTAATAAACTAGGCAGATTGTATAAATGGATTTGAGAAACAAGATGATGGATGGATTAGTTAGAGGTCCATTCTCCACACATGACACATTTATATATGAATCGATTCTCCAATTGCTTTTCATTATCTATGATGCTCAACACCCCAAGTTAACCGTGATGCACTAATTAACTCTCAAATTTTCCTTATGTTATTGAATTGGATGATGCATGCGACAATTCAAATCATTCTCCAATGGTTCTCAACATGAATGCATAGAAGAGATACAATGAGAGATCATTATGCTCTATGAGAATTATAAGTGTTGACGAGGCAATTGTAACTATGAATGCATGATACTTTTGCCAAGAATTCAATTAACGCGGTTGTGACTAGCAACCTTCACTACTCATGTTTATAAACTTGTGACGATTAGGTGAAACTCGTTTATAAACTAGCATCGAGTTTATGCATGAAGACTAAGTATGCATCCCTAATCAACATACAAAAACAAGTTTTTAATAAACATGATAATTGAATTACAATCACAACTTAACAAATCACAATTGGAAGAAATCAATTCATATTTCAAACATGTTCATGGCTTCAAACTTTCCCCTAACTAATTAGGGGTTTAGCCACTCATGATTACAACAAACTTAGAGAGTAATAACAAAGTAAACACTCTTCCATTTCAGAAAACCATCTCTCATACACATTCATTCACGCCAGAAATTCCTCCTCTCTCTCTAGCACTACCATACTTCACCATTCTTCATATTTTCTGCCCAAAAACACTCCTACGAGATTTATACGCGCACAAATTAAACCCTCTTTTTGTCAATTTGTAGTATAAGTGTAAGTAGGGATCGTTCTGGACCGGGGATTAGGAGGGATTGTTAATCTCTTGGAAACTGACTCAAAAACGTAAAAACGCAATATAAAACACTAAATTAGACTCAAAGAATGTAAAACTAAACTTTAAAACTCTAAAACAAACCAAAAACTCAAAATGCTTTTAAAAACACAAACTAAAATGATTTCTAACTAAATTGACATTAAAGTAAAGGGGGATTTAAGTTTATACGAAATTAAATTAAATGAACAAATTAAAACAGAATGTAAATATGAAATTGATGAAATGGAATGAATGGATGATAGAATGGCTAAGGGGTTCTTCTCCACACATGTTACACTTACATAATAAAAAGATTTCCAATTGCATTTCAATAAATTATTAAACTCATCACCCCGGGTTAATTAGGTCCGCTTAAATTAACCGTCAAGTTTTCCTTAAGTTAATGAATTGGATGGGTTAGCGCAACGCAATTCACAACATTCTCCAAAAGTCCTTTACGTGAACAGCACAATAAAGATACAATCAAAGATCATTAAGCATTATGAAAACTATAAGTGTTGACGAGGCATTCGTTACTATGATGAGCATGAAACTCGTGCCAAGAATTCATTTAACGCGATTGTTTATAAGCAACCTCCACTACTTGTGAATATAAGTTCATAACGATTAGGTGAAACTCACTTATATTCTAGCGTCATATTCATGCATGAAAATTAAGCGTGCACTCTGATAGGAGCATTTTTATGTGACTTAATTGGCTTGTTCTCATGCATTTATGTTGTTTTTCCTTAGTTAGTTTAGTGTTTAAAGTCATTTTCGTGCAATTTCAGGTTTTAGTGTCAAAGTATGCAAAAAGAAGCAATTTGGAGCATTCTAGAGCATTTTTGGGCCAAGATTGGATCGTGCAAGCATGGAGGCATGAGGATGGACGAATTTGAAGGCTTGAATTCAGTTAGGGAGCTGCAAGGGGGCCTAAAAACCTTATTTCTAGAAGGCTTTATCTATTCACACATGGTGCCTAATTTCTGTATTGGAAGAACAAGCCGTCCTAGCTTGTCACTAGCCGTCCTAGCTTGTCTCCTAGCCGTCCTAGCTTGTCTCCTAGCCGTCCTAGCTTGTCACTAGCCGTCCTAGCTTGTCTCCTAGCCGTCCTACCTTGTCTCCTAGCCGTCCTACCTTGTCTCCTAGTCGTCCTAGCTTGTCACTAGCCGTCCTAGCTTGTCACTAGCCGTCCTAGCTTGTCTCCTAGCCGTCCTACCTTGTCTCCTAGCCTTCCTAGCTTGTCACTAGCCGTCCTACCTTGTCCAAGCTACACACATATATCCTTTAAGTGTTTCAAAACCTTTCCTAGCCCTATAAATAAGGGTTTGCAGCAAGGCACTAGGGGAATCACTCATTCACCCAATTTTCGTCCATTCATCTAGCCACACCACTCTCCACATCCTAAAATCCTAGAAACACAATTCCAACCAAACACTACACCTTGCCGTGCTTATCCTCCATCCAATTCCATAATCCCTGATCCTAAAACACATCCCAACCATCCCATCCACCTTTGTGCTGTAGCAAGTGATGCGAGATTTATACGCACACAAATTAAACCCTCTTTTTGTCAATTTGTAGTATAGGTGCAAGTAGGGATCGTTCTGGACCGGGGATTAGGAGGGATTGTTAATCTCTTGGAAACTGACTCAAAAACGTAAAAACGCAATATAAAACACTAAATTAGACTCAAAGAATGTAAAACTAAACTTTAAAACTCTAAAACAAACCAAAAACTCAAAATGCTTTTAAAAACACAAACTAAAATGATTTCTAACTAAATTGACATTAAAGTAAAGGGGGATTTAAGTTTATACGAAATTAAATTAAATGAACAAATTAAAACAGAATGTAAATATGAAATTGATGAAATGGAATGAATGGATGATAGAATAGCTAAGGGGGTCATCTCGCCACATATGTTACACTTGCATAATAAAAAGATTTCCAATTACATTTCAATAAATTATGAAACTCATCAACCCGGGTTAATTAGGTCCGCTTAAATTAACCGTCAAGTTTTCCTTAAGTTAATGAATTGGATGGGTTAGCGCAACGCAATTCACAACATTCTCCAAAAGTCCTTTACGTGAACAGCACAATAAAGATACAATCAAAGATCATTAAGCATTATGAAAACTATAAGTGTTGACGAGGCATTCGTTACTATGATGAGCATGAAACTCGTGCCAAGAATTCATTTAACGCGATTGTTTATAAGCAACCTCCACTACTTGTGAATATAAGTTCATAACGATTAGGTGAAAATCACTTATATTCTAGCGTCATATTCATGCATGAAAATTAAGCGCGCATTCTTAATAAACATACATAAATAAGTTATCAATCAAACGGTTAAACAAATTGAATCAACAACTTATGAAATGCAATTAGAAGTAATCAAATCAAAATGCAAGCATAAACATATATTTCGAATCACCCCCTAGCTAAAGGGGGTTTAGTTTATTATAACTTTGAAATCAAAGAAATACCTAAACATTCCAACAACTCAAACTTGAATTGTATGAACGTTTAGGCACTCTTCTCTTCCATTCCTCATACGTACAAACAAAGAGAATTGAATTTAAACATTGAAATCAAAGAAACACCTAAACATTCCAACAACTCAAACTTGAATTGTATGAACGTTTAGGCACTCTTCTCTTCCTCGTTGTTGTAGCACAAGGTCTAAGGATAGTTTGATTTGGGGGAATGGTTTGGGGAGTGGTGTTTGGATTACAAGGGAAATGGAAAAATGGTGTGTTGTGTATGAAATGAGATGTTTATGAATGAATGAATGCAAGGGTATTTATAGGAGTAGTGGAGGGAACATATGGCTATGTCATTTGTAGGTGAAGTAGGTGGATGTTGTAGGTGAAGTAGGTGGATGTTGTAGGTGAAGTGGATGTTGTAGGTGAAGTAGGTGGATGTTATGTTAAGTGATAAGTGATAAGTGATATGATATGTGGTTATGATATGATAAGTGGTTAAGTGGTGATGATAAGTGATAAGTGATTAAGTGATATGATATGTGGTGATGATAAGTGATAAGTGCATGTGGGTTAACTAATGAAGGAAATGCATGTTCAATGACAATGTGTTAGAATGGATGTGTGTTATGCATGGCATGATTGGGATTAGGAAAGGTTTAAATGTCCTAAAACTAAAGAGAACAAGGTTCCAACACTTTGGCTCCAATTAGGTCTTCAATTTCGTCCAACACTTTGGCTTCAAGCATAAGCTATCCGTCCTTAGCCCAAAAGTGCTCCAAAAGTCTCCAAAATGCATCTTTTTGCTCCTTTAGCCCTTTGGACCTACAAACACACGAAAATAGCTTAAAGTACTAAAATAACTAAAGAAACATAACGTAAATGTACGAGAACAAGCCATTTAAGTCGCATGAATATGCTCCTATCAAATACCCCCACACTTATCTTTTGCTAGTCCTCGAGCAAAACAAAACAAAAGAACACGAAACTAGACAAAACGAACAAAACACAACCTACACCTTCCAACAATCGTCTCACGGATTTCCAATGCACAAGACAAGTTAAAAATCATTATTCCCACAGATTTTAGCCATCTTGACACTTAAGTACATTCTTAATCATAGTCACCACATACTAATTCACAATTAAGCATTTAAAACTATATTTTGAATGTAGTAACATGCCTTAGAGAATTTGCTCAATTCCTTACAAGATATGCTCTCGTTTTTCACACAGATTTTCTGACTACACACCCTAAACTAGTTATATGTGAGAAGATTGATGTAATCATAAAAACGAACACTCACATATATGTATTTCAAAGGAAGCAATTTCTGGAGTTAATAAGCATGTTTAGATATGATCTCATGAATGGAATGCTACTACTTAGACGCGAGAACCAGTGATATCATATGCTCATACCAAGTTCAAACTCCACAAATTGAAATACACAACACTGAAGATAGAAGTCAAGGGTTGTAACGGGGCTTGGGGTATGTGGATAACAAAGAAGGGATATGGAAAACAAAGGTTTTTAAAGAAATAGTGAGCAAAGCATTTGAATCAACTTAGAATTCACTTTTGAATGAAAACTCAACTTTTGAACAAAAAGGGAGAATTTAGACAATTTACGCCCAGAATTGGTGTTTTGGAACCTTTCTTCAATCACTTATTCTTTCATTTTTTTTTTTTTTTTTTTTTTTTTTTTTCAAGCTCTTTTTTTTTTTTTTCTTTCTTTCTTTCTTTTCTCTTTTTTTTTTCTTTTCTTTTGAATCTCAAAACATCAACACTTAAACATTCTCTCCCCCACACTTATTTTCTTTCATAATGTAACTCAAAAGGAATTCAATTAAGTCATGCTCACTATCTTTTAAGGACAAGGGTGGGGATTGTCCTAAACTAGGCTAGGTGAGGAAAATGTGGGTAAACAAAGAATAAAGGCTAAACAAGGCTCAACGGGGTTAAAACTTACAACATATATGAAGTATGGGAAGTAAGGCTATTTGGCTATGGTGGTGGTCACTACACAACTTCTTCTTGAATATGTGTTATGCAAATCAATAACATGCTTTGAATGAAATGGGCATGAGTTCTAGCATTTAGTTCTATCATGATACAATTGCATTCTAAGTAGCAACCAAGCAAGGAATAATGAGATCATGCAACAACTTTAGAAAATAAAGAATCACAGAAAATAACTCTCCAAAGAAAGTAATGGCTCGAGTCTCACAGGGATGTAGAGTTTGTTTGAGTTTCTTCCTTCAAGCATGTTACAAAAACGAATTTTTTTTTCTTTTATGATTGCATGTGAAGTCATACATTATAACCATAACCAAGCATATACCAAGAGTAAATCAAACTTTTCTCTATGTTTATAACTCTTTCTAACCGTCATGCAATTATAAACCAAATCCTTATCGTTGTGTTGGAAGGTACCCTAAGACACAAACACACACACAAAAACAACTTTAAAACAACTCTTTTTGGGTTTTTCAAAACAATTTTTCAAATTTTTATGGGATTTTCGAATTATAAAACAAAACACACTAAAACACTCTAAAACAACTTAAAAACACCTTAAAATAGCAAGGAACAACATTAGAAGTTATGGTGGATAAAACCCTACGAATTTGCATCAAAACACTTTAGTTACCCCCCCACACTTAAATCAAACATTGTCCTCAATGTTTTAAGCATAGATTCACACAAAACATAAGTAAACACACAAAAAGCAACTAAACATATTAAACATGGCATAATGTAATTAACAAAGAGAAGAGTTTAGGGACGCAAATCTGGTTATGGAGTGTAAATTCCCTCTTCTCCTTGGTGATTGCATTGAGGCTTTGATCTTTGTGATTCCACAGGCTTACTCTTGAACTGGTTTCTGCCCATCGTTGATTTTCCTTTGTGCTACTTCTTGAACTGGGCAGCAGGATGGTTCTTTTGGTTTCCCCCGAAGGTCTGAGCTTCCTCCTGTTATCTGTTTCTTTGTTCAATCTTTGCAGGAGTGGTCCATTCTCTGGAAGTGTAACAACCGTTGAAGATGACTACTCGAGAGCAACGCTAGGTAAGCAATCAGGAATAGATTCCAGGCAGTTGGCTCCAGATCGGAAGACTGACTCCAAGTGCCGGCTGATTGCTTCTTTTACTTTGCCATGCAAGTAAGAACAAGGACAAAGAAAAAGACAGGGAAAGAGCATGATATGAGATACATTTGCTTTTGACCTTGATGATATGAGATACCTTTGCTTTGAAGAAGCGGTGAATGAATCAGCACATGCTTCAATCCGCCGTTTCCTCCTGGGTGTACTCCAGGCATTTGGTATCATCTTTGGGGAAGAAGAAAGAATTGAGTATTTTGAAAGGCTTTGCTGGGAGTGCGCCCTCAGAGGTGAGGGAGAGTTGGGCATTTTCTTCTGGTTTGCCCTGCCATAAAAGACGAAGGTCGACATATATAGAGATAATATCAAGTGGTGGTACTTTTTACCCTTGTCGACAAACGTTTTGATCCCGCAAATCCGGCTCTTTGAAATAGTGGCGCCTCTTCGATCTTTGAATACGCCTCTTCGATTTCTGAGCAGGCGCCCCTTCGATTTCTGAACGACGCCCCTTCGCTTTCTGAACGACACGTGGTAGTACAGATGAGGCTCCTTTTGACAAAGCTGCACGCGTCTTCTGAAAAGCAGAGAAAGCGTCGCCGAACTTTGCGCTTGTCGGCTAAAGATGTGTAGATGCGATGATGGCCTCCACGTGTTTTCAGCTTTGTCAGAAATCTTTTGACAAAGTTGAACGCGTTTTCTGAAAAGCCGAGGGAGCGTCGCCTAAATTACGCCGGAAAATCCGGCTCTTTGAATCGGTTGACGCGTCGTCTTGGCTTTTTATAGAGCTATCAATCACCCCAACACACACACTCTGAAGATTTCCCATTCCTGAAACTCGACTCCGGCCCTTTGTGAAATTTTAACTCCATCCACCCCTTCTCTTTGAACACTTTTGAAAAAAATGGCAAACTCATCGAACCTTAGCTTAGATTTGAGTCTCAGCAGCGATCCGGTTGCGCCCCGTCAAGGTAATGTATGGCGCCCTTCTTTTTTATCTTCTAACGGTCCTCTTTCAGGTGAAGACTCTGTGATGCAGGACGCCACAACAGCTACAATAGTAGCTAAAAACCTCCTCACTCCAAAAGATAGTAGGCTGCTGTCAGGACGGTCCGATGAGTTGGCCGTTCAAGAGTCCCTCGCACTTAGTGTTCAGTGTGCGAGTTCTGTGTCCAACATGGGCCAACGCCTGCTTGCTCGGTCCCGCCAAGTGGAATCGTTGATGGCAGAGGTGGAAAGACTTAAGCAAGAGATCCAGCAGCTTAAGTACGAGAATAGAAGTTTGCATGTGCTTGCAAATAACTATTCGTCGGGGATGAAGAGGAAGCTTGATGAGCTGCAAGAATCTGAGGGTCGAATTCACAGTGACCGTCAAAGGCTTGCGTCTTATCTCCAGAGGCACCTTTTTCCTGGGTCATCCAGCGCTTGGCCAAGTATTGAGGCCTGGAATGCTCTAGCTCCGATGCCTCCCGCTCCGATGGCTTCCGCTCCGATGCCTCCCGCTTCTATGCCTCCCGCTTCTATGCCTTCCGCTTCTGCGCCTCGTAGTGGGGCTTCACGCAAACAACCTTTGTGAAGCTCCACCTTTCTCCATGTTTAGTATCTTTCTTTCTCTTTTTTTTTTATTTTTTTTTTATTTTTTTTTTATTTTTTTTTTATTAACATAAATAAAATCAAACGGCATGGAATTGGTCCTTGAATGGAAGGTGATACTTGAAGTGAACCGGCAATGGTTTGAATTCTAGTGTAGGTGCCTGATTCATAAAAAACAGCAAGTTAGTATAAAATGTAAAGGAATTTGAAAAAAACTTACTTGTTTTGTCCGACAAGAACTCAATGACAAACACCACTCCTTTGAAAGTTTCAGGGATATTGGACTTGGCCAGATTGCAAGTGATGGTTATGACTTGTCCAATGTCATCAAATTTAACTTCTTTGGATTTTGTGGTTTCAAGAACGTCCTCTTTGATGAATTCATGACATTCCCTACTTGTCACCTTTGAAAGGGCTTCCAAGATGTCTTTTTCACCTTCTTCTTCCTTGGAAGTCATGAATCTGCAAGGAATAGGGATACTTGTTGGAACAGGGTTAAAAATAATGAAATTTGGAACAACCATACCTGTATTAGATGGCATAGGAGCAATAGGTGCCTCCGGTAAAGGTGTTTCCACCCTTTCCGTGGGTTGGGTGTATTTCTCTTCCTTGTGATTTGATTTTGATGGTTGAGGGTCCGTTCCAACCTCCTTGTCACTTCTCAACATGATAGCATTGGTGTTTTCAAATTCTCCCTTCTGATTTGCAATGGTTGAACTAGGGAGTTCGCCTTGGTCTCGAAACTGTCCTACGAACTCCGCGATCTGCCCAATTTGCTTATCCAAGTGGTCCAACCTTTGTGGTGGCTGCATAGGCATTGAATAGAACTCCTCATATGGCTGCCAATATCCTTCTTGTTGAGCCTCATTGTCTTGATTTTGTGAGCCCTGCACCAAACAAATTAATTCATTAAGCTTTTGATTATAATCTATTGACGAACTTGAGTTTGGTTGGGCATATTGAATATGAGGTTGTGGTGGCTGCCAATATCCTCCTTGTTGAGCATTTTGAGGTTCCCACCACATAGAGTTTGAATGATCACTCCAATCCGAATTGTAAGTATTGGAAAACACATTATTCCTTGATTGAAGATTAGATATATCAACTCTTTGCATTTGGGACCTTTCCATGAGCTGTGACAAAAGAGAAGCGTTATCAAGTGCCATGTTGTTCTTAACAAACAAAACACAAATGAAAACTAAATCTAAAAGATAATACAGAAACAAACAATCCAAGGGATTAGCAAATTTTCTAATCCCCGGCAACGGCGCCAAAATTTGATGCGAGATTTATACGCACACAAATTAAACCCTCTTTTTGTCAATTTGTAGTATAGGTGCAAGTAGGGATCGTTCTGGACCGGGGATTAGGAGGGATTGTTAATCTCTTGGAAACTGACTCAAAAACGTAAAAACGCAATATAAAAACACTAAATTAGACTCAAAGAATGTAAAACTAAACTTTAAAACTCTAAAACAAACCAAAAACTCAAAATGCTTTTAAAAACACAAACTAAAATGATTTCTAACTAAATTGACATTAAAGTAAAGGGGGATTTAAGTTTATACGAAATTAAATTAAATGAACAAATTAAAACAGAATGTAAATATGAAATTGATGAAATGGAATGAATGGATGATAGAATAGCTAAGGGGGTCATCTCGCCACATATGTTACACTTGCATAATAAAAAGATTTCCAATTACATTTCAATAAATTATGAAACTCATCAACCCGGGTTAATTAGGTCCACTTAAATTAACCGTCAAGTTTTCCTTAAGTTAATGAATTGGATGGGTTAGCGCAACGCAATTCACAACATTCTCCAAAAGTCCTTTACGTGAACAGCACAATAAAGATACAATCAAAGATCATTAAGCATTATGAAAACTATAAGTGTTGACGAGGCATTCGTTACTATGATGAGCATGAAACTCGTGCCAAGAATTCATTTAACGCGATTGTTTATAAGCAACCTCCACTACTTGTGAATATAAGTTCATAACGATTAGGTGAAAATCACTTATATTCTAGCGTCATATTCATGCATGAAAATTAAGCGCGCATTCTTAATAAACATACATAAATAAGTTATCAATCAAACGGTTAAACAAATTGAATCAACAACTTATGAAATGCAATTAGAAGTAATCAAATCAAAATGCAAGCATAAACATATATTTCGAATCACCCCCTAGCTAAAGGGGGTTTAGTTTATTATAACTTTGAAATCAAAGAAATACCTAAACATTCCAACAACTCAAACTTGAATTGTATGAACGTTTAGGCACTCTTCTCTTCCATTCCTCATACGTACAAACAAAGAGAATTGAATTTAAACATTGAAATCAAAGAAACACCTAAACATTCCAACAACTCAAACTTGAATTGTATGAACGTTTAGGCACTCTTCTCTTCCTCGTTGTTGTAGCACAAGGTCTAAGGATAGTTTGATTTGGGGGAATGGTTTGGGGAGTGGTGTTTGGATTACAAGGGAAATGGAAAAATGGTGTGTTGTGTATGAAATGAGATGTTTATGAATGAATGAATGCAAGGGTATTTATAGGAGTAGTGGAGGGAACATATGGCTATGTCATTTGTAGGTGAAGTAGGTGGATGTTGTAGGTGAAGTAGGTGGATGTTGTAGGTGAAGTGGATGTTGTAGGTGAAGTAGGTGGATGTTATGTTAAGTGATAAGTGATAAGTGATATGATATGTGGTTATGATATGATAAGTGGTTAAGTGGTGATGATAAGTGATAAGTGATTAAGTGATATGATATGTGGTGATGATAAGTGATAAGTGCATGTGGGTTAACTAATGAAGGAAATGCATGTTCAATGACAATGTGTTAGAATGGATGTGTGTTATGCATGGCATGATTGGGATTAGGAAAGGTTTAAATGTCCTAAAACTAAAGAGAACAAGGTTCCAACACTTTGGCTCCAATTAGGTCTTCAATTTCGTCCAACACTTTGGCTTCAAGCATAAGCTATCCGTCCTTAGCCCAAAAGTGCTCCAAAAGTCTCCAAAATGCATCTTTTTGCTCCTTTAGCCCTTTGGACCTACAAACACACGAAAATAGCTTAAAGTACTAAAATAACTAAAGAAACATAACGTAAATGTACGAGAACAAGCTATTTAAGTCGCATGAATATGCTCCTATCAGCAAGGAGAAAGAAGGAAGGACTCTTGGATGCTCAAGCTTCGTCGTTGGTGCATTCTAGGTGTAATTCGTTTTATGATTTCAATGTTTAATTTATTTTCCTTTCATTTTGCTATGAACATGAGTGGCTAAACCCCTATTGGTTAGGGGTGATTTCGAAGCCATAACTATGTGTGCAAGTTGATTTGATAAATTCCAGTTATGAGTTCTTGAATCGTGAATGCAATTGGCTTAACTGTGCGAGTAATAACGTATTTGTGTTTGTTAATTAGGGGTCGACACTTAATTGGCTTGCATGAATATGATGCTAGAATATAAGTTTGTTTCACATAATTGGCACACACTTATATGCACAAGTAGTGAAGATTGCTAGTCACAATCACGTTAAGTTCAATTCCTAGCATAAGTGTCATGATGTCATAGTCACAAGTGCTTTGTTAATGCTTATAGTTTTCATTGAACGTAATGATCTTTGATTGTATCTTTATTATGATGTCATGTAAGGAACTTTTGAAGAATGCTTTGGGTTGTCGTATGATGTCATCCAATTCAATAACACAAGGAAAACTTGAGAATTAACTAGTGATGTCACGGTTAATTTGGGGCATTGTCATTCATAATTCTATGAAGGAATAACTGGAAATCGAGTCATTTGCATACTTGTCATGTGTGGAGAAAGAACCCCTAACTAGTCCATCATCCATTAAAAACCCCAAAAACGTTTCAAGATCAGTTTTACTTTGCAATCTGTTTTCTCAACTTTAATTTCGTCCAAATCAAATCCCCCTTTACTTTGAAGTCTCAATTTAGTTAGAAATTGTTTTGGTTCATGTTTTTAAGTGTTTTGAGTCATGTTTTCAACCAATTTCGTCCAAATTAGTGTAGGTGCTCAAAACTGCCCAGAAAGTGGTTTTTAGGCAGTTTTGAGTCTTCTAGTTGCTGTTTTGAGTTTTTGTTTTGTTTTAGTGTTTTAACTTTGGTTTTTCATTCTTTGAGTCCAAATTAGTGTTTTTAACTTTGTTTTGGACTTCTTAGGTCAGTTTTCAAGAGTTTAGCAATCCCTCCTAATCCCCGGTTTTGAACGATCCCTACTTACATACTTTGCTACAATTGTCAGAAGAGGGTTTAATTTGTGTGCTTAATATATTTTGCATCAAATTTTTGGCGCCGTTGCCGGGGATTAGCAACTTTGCTAAATCCCTTGGATTGTTTTTGTTTCATTTATTTCACTTTGTTTCTGATTTTGTTTTAGTTTCTGACCTATTTTTGTTTCTTGTTTTTTTTTAGGTATAGTGCATGACGCGGAGTTCTCAAACTGTGCATGCACATATCTTAGACTTTAACGACGATTTTGAACGTGATTTGAGAAGAAAGAGGAGGCATCCCAAACATAGTGAACCTAGTTCAAGTTCAGAGGCCGAATCTGAGTTTGAAGAAGTGGAAGAAGAAGTTATGGCAGCGGACAATCGGACCATTAAAGAGCTTTCGGCCTCAGGGTTGGCCAATGCCGCACCATTATGCATTCAATACCCCGCGGCTGCCCAAGGCAAGACCGATGAATTCGAGTTGAAGTCAAGCTTGTTGCACCACATTCCTAAATACCATGGGCTTTCCATGGAAGATCCAAACAAGCATCTTAAAGAGTTTGAAGTAGTTTGTTCAAGCATGACTCCCGTCAATGTTGACGGAAGTATTTTGAAGATGAAAGCTTTTCCGTTCTCTTTAATGGATAAAGCTAAGGATTGGTTATACGAGTTGGCTCCTGGCACTGTCACTTCATGGGAGAGTATGAAAAGAGCGTTTTTGGAGAAGTTTTTCCCAACTTCTCGCATCATTCTTCTTCGTAAAAAAATAAGTGGAATTCAACAAGATGAAGGTGAGTCTTTTCCTGCATACTATGAACGTTTTAAATCACTTGTTGCTTCTTGTCCACAGCATCAGATGAAGGAGGAGCTACTTTTGCAATACTTCTACGAGGGCCTCCTACCATTAGAACGTCAAATGCTCGATGCCTCGGCAGGTGGAGCATTAGTGGACAAAACACCTATGGCTGCCAAGACCTTGATTTCTAATCGAGCGTTGAACGATCAACAATACGAAGGAGTAGGCCAAAGAGGACCCCCACGGCAACATGTTCATGAGGTAAGTTCTACTTCTGACATTAATTCACAATTGGCTAATCTTACTTCTATTATGTCTCAGTTGGCCGAGGGCATGAAGATGCAAGGACCAATTGTATGTGGCGTATGTTCTATGCATGGACATGCCTCTGAAAAATGTCCACAGTTGATTGAAAATGGTGGATGGGAAAGCGCCAATGCAATTGGGTTTCAAGGCCAAAACCAACCAAGGAACGATCCTTATTCCAACACATATAATCCCGGTTGGAGAGACCACCCAAATTTCAAATGGAGGGAGCCCCAACAATCTCAAAACCAAGGAGGCTTTAGGCAACAACCCCCTGGGTTCTTTCCCAAAACCTACGGCCCACCCCAAAATCAAGCCCAATCCGGCCCAAGTGCCTCAGGTACGTCCCTTGACAATGATGCACTTCTTAAGATACTAACTAAGTTGTCTAATGGGCAGGACGATCAAGCTAAGGCTATGCAAAACCAAGACAAAAGGGTGGATCAATTGGAGAAACAAATGGGGCAAATTGCCGAGTTTATGGGGCAGTTTCGTGAACAAGGAAAGCTCCCTAGTTCCACCGTTCCAAATCCAAAGGGAAGCTTCGAAAGTGCAAAGGCCATAACCTTGAGAAGTGGAGAAGAGATTGGGGCAGATCCTACACCATCACAATCAGGTCCCAAAGGTGATGAAAACTTGCAAATTGAAGAGGAAGAATCAAGCAAACCCACGGCAAAGGTGGGAGAGTCTTTGCCGCAAGTTCCTAGTGCCCCAAAACTGTCTAATTCGACCAAAAAGGGTAAGAATGTGTCAAATTCAGTTTCTACTAATGCTTTTCCTTCGAATGCTCCTTTTCCTAGTAGGTTTATGCAAACAAGGAAGGAAGAAGCTGAAAAGGACATCCTTGAGACATTTAGGAAAGTTCAAGTGAACATACCCTTGTTGGATGCAATCAAGCAAGTCCCTAGATACGCCAAGTTTTTGAAGGAGTTATGCACCACTAGGAAGAGGATGTCGACCAAGGAAGTGGTAAAAGTAGGTGAGAATGTGTCCGCCATCTTGCAACGCAAACTACCTCCCAAATGCAAAGATCCGGGTAGTTTCACCATTCCTTGTGTCATAGGTAACACTAGATTTGAATCTGCCATGCTTGACTTAGGTGCTTCTATAAATGTTATGCCATATTCCATATATGCATCTATGAATCTAGGAGCATTGAAAAAGGATGGTGTTATCATACAATTGGCCGATAGATCTAATGCCTATCCAAAGGGAGTTTTGGAAGATGTTTTGGTGCAGGTTAATCATTTGATCTTTCCGGCGGATTTCTATGTCCTTGAGATGGATGAATCGGATCATGCAACCTCGCTGCCCATTCTACTTGGAAGGCCATTCATGAAAACGGCCCGGACTAAGATTGACGTGTTTAATGGAACTTTGTCCATGGAATTTGATGGGGAAGTTGTTAATTTCAATCTTTCCGATTCTATTAAGTATCCTAGTGAAGATCATTCATGTTTCTCTATTGATACTGTTGACTCTTTGGCGCAGGGATACCTTGAAGATTTGAATGATGATATGCTTGAAAAAGTCATTACAAGTGGTGTAGAAGTCAAAACCAAGGGAGCAACATCCATGCAACCCCACGGCACAAATACACTATCCTATGCCGTGCCTCCTAGTGAGGATTTTCTTGAAGTAGTTGCTGCCCTTGAGTCATCACCAATACATGATGGTAAGTTTCCTAACAAAGAGTCCATTCCCATTTCGACTAACAAGTTGCTTCCATCCATAATTCAGGCACCTATCCTTGAACTCAAACCTTTGCCAAGCCATTTGAAGTACATTTTCTTGGGAAAAAATGAGACACTGCCTGCCATCATATCATCATCCCTCACGGCACAAGAGGAGGAAAAACTCATGCATGTGTTGAAGGAGTACAAATCTGCCCTAGGATGGACATTGGCCGATATCAAAGGTATAAGCCCCACAACTTGTATGCATCACATATTTCTTGAGGAGGGGACCAAACCAACTAGAGAGGCTCAACGCCGTCTTAACCCTCCAATGATGGAAGTTGTGAAAAAAGAGATAATCAAACTTCTTGATTGTGGAGTCATTTATCCTATCTCCGATAGTCGTTGGGTTTCACCTATCCAATGTGTGCCTAAGAAATCCGGAGTGACGGTTGTGGAGAATGCCGAGAATGAGCTTGTACCCATGAGAATCCAAACCGGTTGGCGTGTATGCATCGATTATAGGAAGATAAATGCCACCACAAGGAAGGACCACTTCCCATTGCCGTTCCTAGATCAAATGTTGGAAAGGTTAGCGGGTCATTCTTTTTATTGCTTTCTTGATGGATATTCAGGTTATAATCAAATTGTCATTGCCCCGGATGATCAAGAAAAGACCACTTTTACTTGTCCCTTTGGAACATTTGCATATCGACGCATGCCATTTGGTTTGTGCAATGCCCCTGCCACGTTTCAAAGGTGTATGGTAAGCATATTTTCTGATTATGTTGAAAGGATTATTGAAATATTCATGGATGACTTTAGTGTTTTTGGTGATTCTTTTGATAAATGCTTGGATAATCTCACGTTAATCTTGAAACGTTGTGTTGAAACAAACCTTGTTTTAAATTGGGAAAAATGTCATTTTATGGTTAAACAAGGTATTGTTTTGGGTCATATAATCTCTGAAAAAGGAATTGAAGTTGATAAGTCTAAAGTAGATCTTGTACGCTACTTACCCTCTCCTACTTCGGTTAGAGAGGTTCGTTCTTTTCTTGGTCATGCAGGATTCTATAGACGATTTATCAAGGACTTTTCCAAGATTGCACAACCCCTATGCCGCCTCCTCCAAAAAGATGTGTCTTTTGAGTTCAACGAGGCATGCGAGAAGTCATTCAAGCATCTCAAAGAGCTCCTAACCACGGCACCCATCATAACTCCCCCGGATTGGTCCATTCCATTTGAATTGATGTGTGATGCCTCGGATTATGCACTTGGGGCTGTTTTGGGTCAAAGGAAAAATAAACAGTCACATGTTATTTATTATGCTTCCCGCACTTTAAATGATGCTCAATTGAATTATTCTACAACCGAAAAAGAACTCTTGGCGGTTGTATTTGCTTTAGATAAGTTTAGATCATATCTTATTGGCACTAAAGTAATTGTTTTCACTGACCATGCAGCCTTGAAGTATCTTTTCACCAAAAAGGAGGCCAAACCAAGGCTCATTCGTTGGATGCTCCTACTTCAAGAGTTCGATATTGAAATTAGGGACAAGAAAGGTTGTGAAAACGTGGTGGCTGACCACTTGAGTAGATTGGTGCGTGAAGAAGAGTCCCTCCCCATTTCTGAGATGTTTCCGGATGAACAACTTCTGTCCATTGAGGTAAGTACCCCTTGGTATGCCGATTTGGTCAATTTCTTGGTGACTAAGCAAGTTCCTAACACCCTAAGCAAGGTCCAACGTGATAAATTGATACATGATGCAAGATTTTATGTGTGGGATGATCCATATCTATGGAAATATTGCCCAGATCAGATTATTAGAAGATGTGTGCCAACTTCTGATTTTAACTCAATTCTAGCATTTTGTCATTCTTATGCATGTGGAGGCCATTTTGGTACCCAAAGGACAGCTCGTAAAGTGTTAGAATCTGGTTTTTATTGGCCTACATTGTTCAAAGATGCTAGAATGTTTTGCTTAACATGTGATAGATGTCAAAGAACAGGTTCTATTGGTGCAAAAGACCAAATGCCGCAAACACCCATCTTCAATGTTGAAATCTTTGATGTTTGGGGTATTGATTTCATGGGTCCTTTTCCTTCTTCATTTGGTTTCACTTATATTTTTCTTGCGGTTGATTATGTTTCTAAATGGGTAGAAGCAAAAGCTACCCGTACTAACGATTCTAGAGTGGTTTCAGATTTCATCAAGACTAACATTTTCTCTAGATTTGGGATGCCGCGGGTATTTATAAGTGATGGAGGTTCACATTTCTGCAATAGGACCATTGAGGCACTCTTCAAGAAGTACAATGTCAAGCATAAGGTTTCAACACCTTATCACCCACAAACAAGTGGCCAAGCCGAAGTATCAAATAGAGAGGTCAAGCAAATCTTGGAGAAGACCGTGGGGCCTAACCGGAAGGATTGGAGCATGCGTTTAGACGATGCACTATGGGCATATCGCACTGCCTACAAAACACCCCTAGGGATGTCTCCATTTCGGCTAGTTTATGGAAAACCTTGTCACTTACCCGTGGAGCTAGAGCATAAGGCACATTGGGCCATCAAAACGTTCAATTTGGACTTAGATGCTGCTGGAATGCATCGGAAGCTCCAATTGAATGAGCTTGAGGAACTAAGGAATGAAGCCTACGAGAATGCCCGCATTTACAAGGAAAAGACGAAGGCGTTTCATGACAAGATGATTAGGGGCAAAACCTTCACAATTGGGCAGAAAGTTTTACTTTTTAATTCTCGTTTACGTTTATTTCCCGGAAAGTTACGTTCTAAATGGATTGGACCTTTTGTTGTTACTAATGTTTTCCCACATGGTGCAGTTCAAGTCCAAAGCTTAAGGAATGGGGTGGAATTCAAGGTCAACGGACATAGATTGAAGCCATACTATGAGAATGCCATGGGGCAGGTTGTGGAGGAGATCTCACTCCATGCCGTGGGCACCAATGGTGCCTGAACGTGTTCTTCGTCCGGCTGCAAGACGTTAAAGAAAGCGCTACTTGGGAGGCAACCCATGCCATTCAACAAAGGAAGACCTAGAAAGCACTCCAATTCCAGATTTGCGTTCCTAAACCCTTCTCTTTGTTGATTCCTTCTAATCTGCCTATTTAGTTGTTTTACTTGCTGTTTGTGTGTTTCTTTGTGTGATTCTATGCTTAAAACATTGAGGACAATGTTTGATTTAAGTGTGGGGGGGTAACTAAGTGTTTTTCATTCAAATTCGTGGGATTTTATCACCCATTATTTCAAAACTTGTTCCTTGCTGTTTTTAAGTGTTTTTAAGCAGTTTTGGTGTGTTTTAGTATGTTTTGAAGTAAAAATCCGAAAATCAAAGAAAAATTTGAAAAATTTGTTTTAAAAAACCCAAAAAAGAGTTGTTTTTGTGTGTTTGTTTGTGTCTTAGGGTACCTTCCAACACAATGATGAGGATTTGGTTTTTAAATACATGGCTGTTAAAGAGAGTGATTAACATGGATGAAAGTTTGATTTACTCTATGTTTATGCTTGGTTGTGGTTATAACTTATGAATTCACATGCAATCATAAAAAAAAAAAATTAAAAAAAAAAAAAAATTCAGTTTTTGTAACATGCTTGAAGGAAGGAACTCAAATTAACGCTACAACCTTGTGAGACTTGAACCTAAACGTTTATTTGGAGAGTTCAAATCTGTGCATTCTTTGTTTTCTAAAATCGTTGCATGATCTCATTATTCTTTGCTTGGTTGCTACTTAGAAGGCGTTTCATCATTTAGTTCCAAACACTAGAAGTCATGCCCATTTCATTCAAAGCATGGTATTGATTAGCATAACACATATTCAAGATGAAGTTGTGTAGTGACCACCACTTTAGCCAAAAAGCCGTGTGCCCTACTCCATTATATGTTTAGGTGTTAACCCCATTGAGCCTTGTTTAGCCTTTTCTTTGTTAACCCACATTACCCTCACCTAGCCTAGATTAGGACTATCCATACCCTCGTTCTTAAAGTATAGTAAGCATGATTCAAATGGAATTCCTTTATGACAGAAACCAAGTGTGGGGGAAGTTTTTATTTTGAGAATTATGTGCCATAAGCACGGGTAGAAAGAAAAGAAAAGAAAAATTCGTGAAAAAAAATAAATAAATAAAGTATGAAAAGAGTTGAACAATATGAGAAAAAAAGTTCCAAGGTGTTGTTTGTTGAAGAAAGGGTCCAAAAAGTTGAATTCGGCCCCAAGAAGTTGTTTAAAGTCTTCCCCTTGTATTTTTAAGTTAATTTCTGCAAACTAAGTGAATTCTAAGTCTTAACTTCATTACTTTGCTTACTAATGCTTGAAGAACGTTTGTTTTCCCTATCCTTTCTTTGTTAACCAATACCCCAAGCCCCGTTGCAACCCTTAAACTTCTATCTTGAGTGTTATGTGTTTCAATTTGTTGAGTTTGAATTTGGTATGAGCATATGGTGTCACTGGTTCTCGCATCTAAGTAGTAGCATTCCATTCATGAGATCATATCTAAACATGCCTATTAAGTCCGGAAATTGCGTTCTTTGTGATACATATATGTGAGCATTCGTTTTTATATCTACATCAATTCTCTCACATATAACTAGTATAGGGTGTGTAGTTAGAAAATCTGAGTGAAAATAGAGTGCAAATCTATTAAGGATTGAGGGAATTCTCTAAGGCATGTTACTACATTCAAAACATTGTTTTAATTGGTTAATTGTGAACTAGTAAGTAGTGACTATGATTAAGCATGTGCTTAAGTGTTAAATTGACTCAAATCTGTGGGAATGATAATCTTTAACATGTCATGTGCATTGGAAATCCCTGAGGCAAACGTTGGAAGGTTTAGATTATGTTTGTTTGTTTTGTCTTGTTTTATTTCTTTGTTTTGCTCGAGGACTAGCAAAAGCTAAGTGTGGGGGAATTTGATAGGAGCATTTTTATGTGACTTAATTGGCTTGTTCTCATGCATTTATGTTGTTTTTCCTTAGTTAGTTTAGTGTTTAAAGTCATTTTCGTGCAATTTCAGGTTTTAGTGTCAAAGTATGCAAAAAGAAGCAATTTGGAGCATTCTAGAGCATTTTTGGGCCAAGATTGGATCGTGCAAGCATGGAGGCATGAGGATGGACGAATTTGAAGGCTTGAATTCAGTTAGGGAGCTGCAAGGGGGCCTAAAAACCTTATTTCTAGAAGGCTTTATCTATTCACACATGGTGCCTAATTTCTGTATTGGAAGAACAAGCCGTCCTAGCTTGTCACTAGCCGTCCTAGCTTGTCTCCTAGCCGTCCTAGCTTGTCTCCTAGCCGTCCTAGCTTGTCACTAGCCGTCCTAGCTTGTCTCCTAGCCGTCCTACCTTGTCTCCTAGCCGTCCTACCTTGTCTCCTAGTCGTCCTAGCTTGTCACTAGCCGTCCTAGCTTGTCACTAGCCGTCCTAGCTTGTCTCCTAGCCGTCCTACCTTGTCTCCTAGCCTTCCTAGCTTGTCACTAGCCGTCCTACCTTGTCCAAGCTACACACATATATCCTTTAAGTGTTTCAAAACCTTTCCTAGCCCTATAAATAAGGGTTTGCAGCAAGGCACTAGGGGAATCACTCATTCACCCAATTTTCGTCCATTCATCTAGCCACACCACTCTCCACATCCTAAAATCCTAGAAACACAATTCCAACCAAACACTACACCTTGCCGTGCTTATCCTCCATCCAATTCCATAATCCCTGATCCTAAAACACATCCCAACCATCCCATCCACCTTTGTGCCGTAGCAAGGAGAAAGAAGGAAGGACTCTTGGATGCTCAAGCTTCGTCGTTGGTGCATTCTAGGTGTAATTCGTTTTATGATTTCAATGTTTAATTTATTTTCCTTTCATTTTGCTATGAACATGAGTGGCTAAACCCCTATTGGTTAGGGGTGATTTCGAAGCCATAACTATGTGTGCAAGTTGATTTGATAAATTCCAGTTATGAGTTCTTGAATCGTGAATGCAATTGGCTTAACTGTGCGAGTAATAACGTATTTGTGTTTGTTAATTAGGGGTCGACACTTAATTGGCTTGCATGAATATGATGCTAGAATATAAGTTTGTTTCACATAATTGGCACACACTTATATGCACAAGTAGTGAAGATTGCTAGTCACAATCGCGTTAAGTTCAATTCCTAGCATAAGTGTCATGATGTCATAGTCACAAGTGCTTTGTTAATGCTTATAGTTTTCATTGAACGTAATGATCTTTGATTGTATCTTTATTATGATGTCATGTAAGGAACTTTTGAAGAATGCTTTGGGTTGTCGTATGATGTCATCCAATTCAATAACACAAGGAAAACTTGAGAATTAACTAGTGATGTCACGGTTAATTTGGGGCATTGTCATTCATAATTCTATGAAGGAATAACTGGAAATCGAGTCATTTGCATACTTGTCATGTGTGGAGAAAGAACCCCTAACTAGTCCATCATCCATTAAAACCCCCAAAAACGTTTCAAGATCAGTTTTACTTTGCAATCTGTTTTCTCAACTTTAATTTCGTCCAAATCAAATCCCCCTTTACTTTGAAGTCTCAATTTAGTTAGAAATTGTTTTGGTTCATGTTTTTAAGTGTTTTGAGTCATGTTTTCAACCAATTTCGTCCAAATTAGTGTAGGTGCTCAAAACTGCCCAGAAAGTGGTTTTTAGGCAGTTTTGAGTCTTCTAGTTGCTGTTTTGAGTTTTTGTTTTGTTTTAGTGTTTTAACTTTGGTTTTTCATTCTTTGAGTCCAAATTAGTGTTTTTAACTTTGTTTTGGACTTCTTAGGTCAGTTTTCAAGAGTTTAGCAATCCCTCCTAATCCCCGGTTTTGAACGATCCCTACTTACATACTTTGCTACAATTGTCAGAAGAGGGTTTAATTTGTGTGCTTAATATATTTTGCATCACACTCTCAATAAACATACATAAATAAGTTATCAATCAAACGGTTAAACAAATTGAATCCACAACTTATGAAACGTAATTAGAAGTAATCAAATCAAAATGCAAGCATAAACATTTATTTCGAATCCCCCCCTAGCCAAGGGGGGTTTAGTTCCTCATGGTACAAAACAAAGAGAATCAAAGAAACACCTAAACATTCCAACAACTCAAACTTGAATTGTATGAACGTTTAGGCCCTCTTCTCTTCCATGCCTCATTCGTACAAAACAAAGAGTATTGAAATTAAACATAGAAATCAAAGAAGCACCTAAACATTCTAACAACTCAAACTTGAATTGTATGAACGTTTAGGCATTCTTCTCTTCCTCTTCGTTGTAGCACAAGGTCTAGGGATAGTTTGATGGTGTGAATGGTTTGGGGAGTGGTGGAGGAATGAAAGAGGAGTTGTGGAGATGGAAGGATGGTGTTTGGATTTGTAGGGGAAGGGGGACTCACGGCAATGAGGGAATGGAAGTGTTTGTGGTGTGTTGTGTATGAAAATGAGATGTCCATGAATGAATGAATGCAAGGGTATTTATAGGAGTAGTGGAGGGAACATATGGCTATGTCATTTGTAGGTGAAGTAGGTGGATGTTGTAGGTGAAGTAGGTGGATGTTGTAGGTGAAGTAGATGTTGTAGGTGAAGTAGGTGGATGTTGTAGGTGAAGTAGGTGGATGATATGTTAAGTGATAAGTGATAAGTGATATGATATGTGGTTATGATATGATAAGTGGTTAAGTGGTATGATATGTGGTGATGATAAGTGATAAGTGCATGTGGGTTAACTAATGAAGGAAATGCATGCGCAATGACAATGTGTTAGAATGGATGTGTGTTATGCATGGCATGATTGGGATTAGGAAAGGTTTTAAATGTCCTAAAACTAAAGAGAACAAGGTTCCAACACTTTGGTCTTCAATTAGGTCTTCAATTTCGTCCAACACTTTGGCTCCAAGCATAAGCTATCCATCCTTAGCCCAAAAGTGCTCCAAAAGTCTCCAAAATGCATCTTTTTGCTCCTTTAGCCCTTTGGACCTATAAACACACGAAAATAGCTTAAAGTACTAAAATAACTAAAGAAACATAACGTAAATGCACGAGAACAAGCCATTTAAGTCGCATGAATATGCTCCTATCAAGGGGCGGATGGAGTTAATTCTCAAAGGGCCGGAGTCGATTTTCAAGAATAGGAATTCTTCAGAGTGTGTTTGTTGTGGTGATCGATAGCTCTATAAGAAGCCAAGGCGACGCGTCCACCAATTCAAAAAGCCGTAATTTCCGGCGTAATTTAGGCGACGCTTTCTCGGCTTTTCAGAAGACGCGTTCAACTTTGTCAAAAGATTTCTGACAAAGCTGAAAACACGTGGAGGCCATCATCGCATCTACACATCTTTAGCCGACAAGCGCAAAGTTCGGCGACGCTTTCTCTGCTTTTCAGAAGACACGTGCAGCTTTGTCAAAAGGAGCCGCATCTGCACTACCACGTGTCGTTCAGAAAGCGAAGGGGCGTCGTTCAGAAATCGAAGGGGCGCCTGCTCAGAAATCGAAGAGGCGTTTTCAAAGATCGAAGAGGCGCCACTATTTCAAAAAGCCGGATTTGCGGGATCAAAACGTTTGTCGACAAAGGTAAAAGAACAATACCACCATTTGATATTATCTCTATATATGTCGACCTTCGTCTTTTATGGCAAGGCAAACCTGAAGAAAAATGCCCAACTCTCCCTCACCTCTGAGGGCGCACTCCTAGCAAAGCCTTTCAAAATACTCAATTCTTTCTTCTTCCCCAAAGATGATACCAGATGCCTGGAGTACATATGACCCAGGAGGAAACGGCGGATTGAAGCATGTGCTGATTCATTCACCGCTTCTTCAAAGCAAAGGTATCTCATATCATCAAGGTCAAAAGCAAAAGTATCTCATATCATGCTCTTTCCCTGTCTTTTTCTTTGTCCTTGTTCTTACTTGCATGGCAAAGTAAAAGAAGCAATCAGCCGGCACTTGGAGTCAGTCTACCGATCTGGAGCCAACTGCCTGGAATCTATTCCTGATTGCTTACCTAGCGTTGCTCTCGAGTAGTCATCTTCAACGGTTGATACACTTCCAGAGAAGAGACCACTCCTGCAAAGATTGAACAAAGAAACAGATAACAGGAGGAAGCTCAGACCTTCGGGGGAAACCAAAAGAACCATCCTGCTGCCCAGTTCAAGAAGTAGCACAAAGGAAAATCAACGATGGGCAGAAACCAGTTTAAGAGTAAGCCTGTGGAATCACAAAGATCAAAGCCTCAATGCAATCACCAAGGAGAAGAGGGAATTTACACTCCATAACCAGATTTGCGTCCCTAAACTCTTCTCTTTGTTAATTACATTATGCCATGTTTAATATGTTTAGTTGCTTTTTGTGTGTTTACTTATGTTTTGTGTGAATCTATGCTTAAAACATTGAGGACAATGTTTGATTTAAGTGTGGGGGGGGTAACTAAAGTGTTTTGATGCAAATTCGTAGGGTTTTATCCACCATAACTTCTAATGTTGTTCCTTGCTGTTTTAAGGTGTTTTTAAGTTGTTTTAGAGTGTTTTAGTGTGTTTTGTTTTATAATTCGAAAATCCCATAAAAATTTGAAAAATTGTTTTGAAAAACCCAAAAAGAGTTGTTTTAAAAGTCGTTTTTGTGTGTTTGTGTCTTAGGGTACCTTCCAACACAATGATAAGGATTTGGTTTATAATTGCATGACGGTTAGAAAGAGTTATAAACATAGAGAAAAGTTTGATTTACTCTTGGTATATGCTTGGTTATGGTTATAATGTATGACTTCACATGCAATCATAAAAGAAAAAAATTCGTTTTTGTAACATGCTTGAAGGAAGGAACTCAAACAAACGCTAAAACCCTGAGAGACTTGAGCCTATTTCGAATCCCCCCCTAGCCAAGGGGGTTTAGTTCCTCATGGTACAAAACAAAGAGAATCAAAGAAACACCTAAACATTCCAACAACTCAAACTTGAATTGTATGAACGTTTAGGCCCTCTTCTCTTCCATTCCTCATTCGTACAAAACAAAGAGTATTGAAATTAAACATTGAAATCAAAGAAACACCTAAACATTCCAACAACTCAAACTTGAATTGTATGAACGTTTAGGCCCTCTTATCTTCCTCTTCGTTGTATCACAAGGTCTAAGGATGGTTTGATGGTGTGAATGGTTTGGGGAATGGTGGAGGAATGGAAGAGGAGTTGTGTTTGGATTATAAGGGAATGGATGGGAAGCTCACGGCTAGGGAAGGGAGAATGTGTTTGTAATGTGTTGTGTATGAAATGAGATGTTTTTTTTGAATGAATGAATGCAAGGGTATTTATAGGAGTAGTGGAGGGAACATATGGCTATGTCATTTGTAGGTGAAGTAAGTGGAGGTTGTAGGTGAAGTAGGTGGATGTTGTAGGTGAAGTAGGTGGATGTTGTAGGTGAAGTAAGTGGATGTTGTAGGTGAAGTAGGTGGATGTTGTAGGTGAAGTAGGTGGAGTACATGTGTTTAAATGGTTGAAATGTGTAGATGATTATGAGTGATAAGTGAGAAGTGTATGATATGTTAAGTGATAAATGAATGATATGTGGTGAGTGATAAGTGAATGATATGATAAGTGAAAAGTGAGTGGAAGTGATAAGTGATAAATGAATGATATGTTAAGTGATAAATGAATGATATGTGGTGATGATAAGTGTATAATTGTATGATAGGTGGTGATGATAATTTGGTCTTCAATTTCGTCCATCTACTTGGCGTTAAGCATATGCAATCCATTTAATGCCCCAAACTACTCCAAAATGCATCCTTTCGACAAACACATCTTATGATCCTGAAAACACACAAAAGAAGCATAAAGGACTAAAATAACTAGAGAAACATAACGTAAATGCACGAGAACAAGCCATTTAAGTCGCATGAATATGCTCCTATCAGCAACAAACCCCTTGTTGCCGTGTATCTCCCTTACAATCCAAACACCATTCCAACACTTCACAACACCACTCCTCTACAATTTCCATAATCCCCCAAACCTCACCTTAGACCTTGTGCTACAACAACGAGGAAGAGAAGAGGACCTAAACGTTCATACAATTCAAGTTTGAGTTGTTGGAATGTTTAGGTGATTCTTTGATTTCAATGTTTCATTTTAATTCTCTTTGTTTTGTACGTATAAGGAATGGAAGAGAAGAGTGCCTAAACGTTCATACAATTCAAGTTTGAGTTGTTGGAATGTTTAGGTGTTTCTTTGATTTCAACGTTATGAGGAACTAAAACCCCCTTTAGCTAGGGGGTGATTCGAAATAAATGTTTATGCTTGCATTTTGATTTGATTACTTCTAATTGCGTTTCATAAGTTGTGAATTCAATTTGTTTAACCGTTTGATTGATAACTTATTTATGTATGTTATTGAGAATGCGCGCTTAATTTTCATGCATGAATATGACGCTAGAATATAAGTGAGTTTCACCTAATCGTTATGAACTTATATTCATAAGTAGTGGAGGTTGCTTATAAACAATCGCGTTAAATGAATTCTTGGCACGAGTTTCATGCTCATCATAGTAACGAATGCCTCGTCAACACTTATAGTTTTCATAATACTTAATGATCTTTGATTGTATCTTTATTGTGCTGTTCACGTAAAGGACTTTTGGAGAATGTAGTGAATTGCGTTGCGCTAACCCATCCAATTCATTAACTTAAGGAAAACTTGACGGTTAATTTAAGCGGACCTAATTGACCCGGGGTGATGAGTTTCATAATTTATTAAAATGCAATTGGAAATCTTTTTATTATGCAAGTGTAACATGTATGGAGATGAACCCCTTAGCTATTCTATCATCCATTCATTCCATTTCATCAATTCCATATTTACATTCTGTTTTAATTTGTTCATTTAATTTAATTTCGTATAAACTTAAATCCCCCTTTACTTTAATGTCAATTTAGTTAGAAATCATTTTAGGTTGTGTTTTTAAAAGCATTTTGAGTCTTTGGTTTGTCTTAGTGTTTTAAAGATTAGTTTTGCATTCTTTGAGTCTAGTATAGTGTTTTATATTGTTTTTACGTTTTTGAGTCAGTTTCCAAGAGATTAACAATCCCTCCTAATCCCCGGTCCAGAACGATCCCTACTTATACATATACTACAATTTGACGAAAAGAGGGTTTAGTTTGTGTGCGTATAAATATCGCATCAGTGAGCCCTACAAGGAAGGATTGGTCAATGAGGTTAAATGATGCACTATAGGCATATAGAACAGTATACAAGACCCCCATTGGCATGAGTCCTTATCGCCTTGTGTTTGGGAAAGCTTGTCATTTGCCAATGGAGCTTGAACACCGTGCATATTGGGCCATCAAGAAGTTCAACTTTGATTACAAGGATGCTGGAGTAGCAAGGAAGCTCCAACTTAATGAGTTGGAAGAGCTTAGAAATGAAGCATATGAGAATGCCAAAATCTACAAGGAACGGACTAAGCTCTATCATGACAAGGCCATCCTAAGGAAGGAGTTTCACCAAGGTATGAAAGTACTTTTGTTTGACTCACGTTTGAGACTTTTTCCAGGAAAATTGAAGTCTAGGTGGGTGGGACCATTTAAAGTGCTGCAAACATTTCCCCACGGAGCTGTGGAGATAGAAAACATGAAGAATGGCACCTCTTTTAAAGTCAACGGGCAGCGATTGAAACCATATTTGGATAAAGTGGATGAAGAGCAAGTGTATCAAGTCGTGGATGTCCTTGAATTTTCAACACCATGAACAAGCTACCATGTCTTGCCTAGACAGCGCTTGCTAGGAGGCAACCTAGTGTGGTTTGTGTTCTTTCTTTATGTTGTGTTTATTTTGTTACCATTCCATTTTCTTTGCCTACTTGCATTGCATACAATTTTAAACATCGAGGACAATGTTTAGATTAGGTTTGGGGGTGGTTTGGAAGTTTTGTTTTGTGTGATGTTTGTCTGAGGTGTTAGTTTCGGTTAAGAAGTGTTTTTGCATGCTAATACGAATGTATATGAGGACTATGTTTGGAAACAAACGATTAGGTTGCTATGGAAAAGAGTTGCATCTTGTTGTCATTTATAAAGCTATAACTCTTGAAATTATGATGATAGAGGTACCATACTCAAATTCTGGAAGAAGAATAGTGGAGACTACCATAGTGAGTTATTTTGAGCCAAATTGCTTCTTTGAGAGAGTTTAAAGTGTTTCCACTCCTATCTTGTTCTTTCATTTTTCACTTTAAATGATCTCATTACTTCTATTTCGTTTGGATGCTAAGAATCATTCTCCTTTGCAGATACCATGTATTTAGTATCAGTCATGAATGAACTCAATGAGATGATGTTAGGCTATGCATGTTTAACTACTAAAAGGCTTAAATCCTACCCATTTGTGTGCTCCATTCACCCTCGTTGCAGCCAAACACTTTAGCCCAATTCCTTCATCACCAACACCATACTCTACCCATTCTAGCCCATTACAAGCCATACCTTATAGTTTGGGGAATACCAAGGTGATGAAGACTAAAGGTAAATTGAGCTTAGAACAAGATTGTGGCATGTACCGAGGACACCTATGTTGAAGATGCTTCTAAAAAAAAATAAAATAAAATAAAAAAAATAAGAGAATTAAAATGGATACAAGTTCCAAATCTCCTCATTATAAGACATAGGGTCTGGATGCCAAAAACAAAGAAGAAAGAAAACAAATGCAAGTGAAGAGCATGATCCTCAAGAACACTTTGGTATGCCCCAAGCTCTAGTACTTCATATCACTTCTTTCGTAACCTATAACCTAAGCCTTACATTACGATCTTGAGAAAGACCTAGCTGATCATTGAGGATGTATTCATGTGTGATGGTAAGTGTGTGTGTTATCTATATTCTTAGCATTTGATTCATTTCATGAGATCTACTCAGAAATTGTGCTTTCATTTCAGATTTCATATGTGAGAATTTTGATTCCCTTTGCATAATTTCACTCATATATGGTTGTGGAGAGACTAAACCTTAGGATCTGAGTGAAAATTTTGAGTGAAATCTGTGAGGAGTTGAGTTGAGGCGAATTCTTTCTGAAGCATTTGGGTATGGTGACCTTGAAGTTGTAAGACATGGAGAAATATCTTTATACGTTACAATGGATACGATTCTTTGGAAGTGGCAATCTTTTGGGTTGAATGAATGACAAAATCTTCATTGGTTCTTATTAGTTTGTTTAAAGCATGTTTTAACCAAGTTGTTTGCAGATTTTGTAAATGTTTGTGGGTGTCATCACTGTAAACCCTCAGGAGACACAACTCCTCCAACTAGGGACACCTAGGGGTTCAAAGGCTTGTTGCACATGCTCAGTGCAATCGTTTGGCCAGCGAAAGTGGTTTAGTTAGATGTTTGTGTTTTGTGTGTTTTAGTTTTAAGTTTGCTCGAGGACTAGCAAAAACCAGGTTTGGGGGTATTTGATAAGTCTCATTTTGCACGCATTTATATATTCCTTATTTGGCGTCTTTGTGATGTTTTTAGATTCAACTAGTTGCATTTTACATTATTTGGTGTTAGTGTGCAGCCAAGGGTGAGTTTGGATCAATGAGAAGACAAATAGAGTAAAAACATTCCTTTTGGTAGCTGAGCATTACTCAAAACGTGGAAAGGATTCTAGGGATTTAAATTGAAGTCCAAATGAAGAACCTAGGAGACGTTTGAATGCTGGAATTTCAGGAAATGATGTGAAAATGTTAAGTGGTGCAATTCGGCCATTTTGAGTGATTCTAAACAAAACAAGCATTAAAGTCAGATTATGTGGTTTCAACACCAAAACATGCATTCACATGCATGTTCAAACACTTTGCCGAGCACTCTCATGCATTTCCAGCTCCCTTATGCATTTCCACATCCGAAACAAATCACCTTTGCATTTCCAACTCCTTCATGTCCATCCCGTGCACTTCCATTCCCATGTCCAGATTATTCTAACCAAGTTTCAGATTGTCCACTCCCTTGTGGCAGACTTTGCACATGTTTCTTGGATTAAATATCCACATACCTGCAGATTATGTCCATTCCTTGCATCCTTTATTCCAGAAATTCCATCATTCCATCATTCCATGCCGTGTGCTTTCTTCACATTTCCAGAATTTGCACAAACAATTCACTTTTGGCAGATTCCACTCACTTGTTGCAGCAAGGACACATGCATTTTGATTAAACAAAACACATCCTTGCAGATCTTGTCCATGCCATGCGTCCACTACCTCAGAAACCCATCATTCCAACTGAATTATGCTCTGCCATCTGAGTTAAACAAATGGCAGATCCAATCTGATTGTCTCTCCATCATTAGACTCATTCAGAAATGCACCAAGACTTAGGGATTTCTCTCTCGGATTCATTGGATCACACACACTCTATTTGCTCCATTTTTCTGTCCACCATTCACTCTCATTCTCCCTCTCCATTCCATTGCATTCCACATTCTCTTCCTTTCACAGAAAATATCGTCACTCATTCTCCCCCTCCATTCTATTCAGTTCGACATTCTCTCCCCCATTCACAAAAACTGTCCAGATTCTATTCCATTGCACATTCTCTCCCATCCGCATGTTTCTTCTTCTTCCATTCCATGAGTCATACGCCAAAACACTCCATATCACTCCATCTCTGACCATTTCATTCTCCTAAGGGCAGAAACCATCCAAACCAAACCAATCTACTTCATCCGCACCACATTTGGAGAAGCAACACCAAAGAACTCTTCAAGGACTTCAACATCAGTTTTGCTTCAAGGGTTCATTCTTATCAATTCTATGTTTTATACTTTTATGTCAAATCTTTTGTAGACATGAATTGTAACTAAGCCTCCTCTAGGGATTCGATGTAACCTTGCAAAGTTTGGCCATGTAATTAAGTTAGAATGCTCATTTTGTCCATCTATTTCTTGTTTCATTTTCTGTTTTAATGGTGACTTTGTGTGTTGATTTTAATGTTTGATCATCATTTGAATTAATCACAAAGTTGTGTAGCCAAGATTAGAACACACATCATGTATAATCTTGGTAGATATGTGAATGAATGAAGGGAGTGTTTAGCACACATCCTGCCGAGTTAATCCCTTTGGTTTTATGAAAGTTTCTTGTACATTACATGATCTTGATTATGAACCAAAGTTGCACATCACAATTAGGTTCATGATTAGAGACATTTGATCAAATCCACACATCATATGGTTGATCATATCCAAGTGAAACAAACTCAAGAAATAGGTAGATGAATGAGTACAAGCTAACTTGACAAGCATGGACTTAGTTAAGCAATGGTGAAACCGAATCCCTAGCTTCATTTCCATTGATACTATCCTATTACATTAGTTGTTGATTCATTTACTTGTGTTTACTTCATTTTCTCATGCTTTCAAGTTACAACAACAAATCTGTCTATTTAGACTAGTTTGATTCATTTCCAAATCTGCCTAGTTTGTTTAGTTTGATTCATTTTATAGAGTTCTTGCAAACAAGTAGTTACATAGGTCCAATTAGTCCCTGTGGATTCGACACCCTTACTTATGCCATTATACTAAATATATTCTAGCATTAGGAAGGAAATATACATCAACACACTTGTGAGTCCATTCTCACTTTTTTTCACTTTTTTTTTTCTTTTCTTTCTTTTCTTCTTCTTTTTTTCACATTTTTTTTTTCTTTTTCCCGTGCCTCCTTTAAGACTTAGGCACATACATACACACAAAAATCCCTTCCCCCACACTTATTTTCTGCAACATATTAATCAAAAGGAATTCATTATCCGTCATGCTTACTATGCTTCAAGAACAAGGGTACGGATGGTCCTAATCTAGGCTAGGTGAGGGGTGATGTGGTTAGCAAAGAAAATAGGCTAAACGAGGCTCAACGGGGTTAAAACTAATAACAAATACGAAATATGGGAAGTAAGGCTATTTGGTTATTGGTGCGAGATTTATACGCGCACAAATTAAACCCTCTTTTTGTCAAATTATAGTATAAGTATAAGTAGGGATCGTTCTGGACCGGGGATTAGGAGGGATTGCAAATCTCTTGGAAACTGACTCAAAAACGTAAAAACGTAATAATAAACACTAAACTAGACTCAAAGAATGTAAAACTAAACTTTAAAACACTAAGACAAACCAAAGACTCAAAATGCTTTAAAAACACAAACTAAATTGAATTCTAACTAAAATGAACATGAAAGCAAAATGGGGATTGAGGTTTTACGAAATTTGAAATAACGAAACAAGTTAATAAACTAGACAGAATGTAAATATGAAATTTATGGATGAATGCTAGCTAAGGGGTTCATCTCCATACATGTTACACTTGCATACAAGATTGATTCTCAGTTGGTCTTTCGATAAATTATGAAACTCAACACTCCGGGTTAATTAGGTCCGCTTAAATTAACCGTCAAGTTTTCCTTAAGTTAATGAATTGGATGGGTTAGCGCAACGCAATTCACAACATTCTCCAAAAGTCCTTTACGTGAACAGCACAATAAAGATACAATCAAAGATCATTAAGCATCATGAAAACTATAAGTGTTGACAAGGCATTCGTTACTATGATGAGTATGAAACTCGTGCCAAGAATTCATTTAACGCGATTGTTTATAAGCAACCTCCACTACTTGTGAATATAAGTTCATAACGATTAGGTGAAACTCACTTATATTCTAGCGTCATATTCATGCATGAAAATTAAGTGCGCATTCTTAATAAACATACATAAATAAGTTATCAATCAAACGGTTAAACAAATTGAATCAACAACTTATGAAATTCCAACGAAAGTTAATCAATTCATATTGCAAATATAAACATAGTTTCGAATCACCCCCTAGCTAAAGGGGGTTTTATTTCCTCATATCTTTGAAATCAAAGAAACGCCTAAACATTCCAACAACTCAAACTTGAATTGTATGAACGTTTAGGCACTCTTCTCTTCCATTCCTCATACGCACAAAACAAAGAGAATTAAAATGAAACATTGAAATCAAAGAATCACCTAAACATTCCAACAACTCAAACTTGAATTGTATGAACGTTTAGGCCCTCTTCTCTTCCTCTTCGTTGTAGCACAAGGTCTAAGGTGAGGTTTGGGGGATTATGGAAATGGATGAGGAGTGGTGTAGAAGTCGAAGGGGAATGGAAAAATGGTGTTGTGTATGAAAATGAGATGTCCATGAATAAATGAATGCAAGGGTATTTATAGGAGTAGTGGAGGGAACATATGGCTATGTCATTTGTAGGTGAAGTAGGTAGATGTTGTAGGTGAAGTAGGTGGATGTTGTAGGTGAAGTGGATGTTGTAGGTGAAGTAGGTGGATGTTGTAGGTGAAGTGGGTGGATGTTGTAGGTGAAGTGGGTGGATGTTGTAGGTGAAGTAGGTGGATGATATGTTAAGTGATAAGTGATAAGTGATATGATATGTGGTTATGATATGATAAGTGGTTAAGTGGTGATGATAAGTGATAAGTGATTAAGTGATATGATATGTGGTGATGATAAGTGATAAGTGCATGTGGGTTAACTAATGAAGGAAATGCATGTGCAATGACAATGTGTTAGAATGGATGTGTGTTATGCATGGCATGATTGGGATTAGGAAAGGTTTAAATGTCCTAAAACTAAAGAGAACAAGGTTCCAACACTTTGGCTCCAATTAGGTCTTCAATTTCGTCCAACACTTTGGCTTCAAGCATAAGCTATCCGTCCTTAGCCCAAAAGTGCTCCAAAAGTCTCCAAAATGCATCTTTTTGCTCCTTTAGCCCTTTGGACCTACAAACACACGAAAATAGCTTAAAGTACTAAAATAACTAAAGAAACATAACGTAAATGTACGAGAACAAGCCATTTAAGTCGCATAAATATGCTCCTATCAAATACCCCCACACTTAGCTTTTGCTAGTCCTCGAGCAAAACAGAAAAACAAAACAAAAAGAACAAAACACAACCTACACCTTCCAACAACCGTATCAGGGACTTCCAATGCACATGACAAGTTAAAAATCATTATTCTCACAGATTTGAGCCATCTTTACACTTAAGTACATTCTTAATCATAGTCACCACATACTAGTTCACAATTAAGCAATTAAAACCATGTTTTGAATGTAGTAACATGCCTTAGAGAATTCCCTCAATTTCTTACTAGATGTACTCTCGTTTTTCACACAGATTTTCTGACTACACACCCTACACTAGGTATATGTGAGAAGATTGATGTAAACATGTAGACGAACACTCACATATGTTATAATAAGGAAAGCATTTTCTGGAGTTAATAAGCATGTTTAGATATGATCTCATGAATGGAATGCTACTACTTAGACGCGAGAACCAGTGATACCATATGCTCATACCAAGTTCAAACTCCACAAATTGAAATACACAACACTCAAGATAGAAGTCAAGGGTTGTAACGGGGCTTGGGGTATGTGGATAACAAAGAAGAGATATGGAAAACAAAGGTTTTTAAAGAAATAGTGAGCAAAGCATTTGAATCAACTTAGAATTCACTTTTGAATGAAAACTCAACTTTTGAACAAAAGGGGAGAATTTAGACAATTTACGCCCAGAATTGGTGTTTTGGAACCTTTCTTCAATCACTTATTCTTTCATTTTTTTTTTTTAAGCTCTTTTTTCTTTCTTTCTTTCTTTTCTCTTTTTTTTTTCTTTTCTTTTCTTTTTCTTTTCTTTTGAATCTCAAAACATAAACACTTAAACATTCTCTCCCCCACACTTATTTTCTTTCATAATGTAACTCAAAAGGAATTCAATTAAGTCATGCTCACTATCTTTTAAGAACAAGGGTGGGGATTGTCCTAAACTAGGCTAGGTGAGGAAAATGTGGGTAAACAAAGAATAAAGGCTAAACAAGGCTCAACGGGGTTAAAACTTACAACATATACGAAGTATGGGAAGTAAGGCTATTTGGCTATGGTGGTGGTCACTACACAACTTCTTCTTGAATATGTGTTATGCAAATCAATAACATGCTTTGAATGAAATGCGCATGAGTTCTAGCATTTAGTTCTCTCATGATACAATTGCATTCTAAGTAGCAACCAAGCAAGGAATAATGAGATCATGCAACAACTTTAGAAAATAAAGAATCACAGAAAATAACTCTCCAAAGAAAGTAATGGCTCGAGTCTCACAGGGATGTAGCGTTTGTTTGAGTTTCTTCCTTCAAGCATGTTACAAAAACGAATTTTTTTCTTTTATGATTGCATGTGAAGTCATACATTATAACCATAACCAAGCATATACCAAGAGTAAATCAAACTTTTCTCTATGTTTATAACTCTTTCTAACCGTCATGCAATTATAAACCAAATCCTTATCATTGTGTTGGAAGGTACCCTAAGACACAAACACACAAAAACGACTCTTAAAACAACTCTTTTTGGGTTTTTCAAAACAATTTTTCAAATTTTTATGGGATTTTCGAATTATAAAACAAAACACACTAAAACACTCTAAAACAACTTAAAAACACCTTAAAACAGCAAGGAACAACATTTGAAGTTATGGGTGATAAAATCCCACGAATTTGCATTAAATATACTTAGTTACCCCCCCACACTTAAATCAAACATTGTCCTCAATGTTTTAAGCATAGATTCACACAAAACATAAGTAAACACACAAAAAGCAACTAAACATTTTAAACATGGCATAATGTAATTAACAAAGAGAAGAGTTTACGGACGCAAATCTGGTTATGGAGTGTAAATTCCCTCTTCTCCTTGGTGATTGCATTGAGGCTTTGATCTTTGTGATTCCACAGGCTTACTCTTGAACTGGTTTCTGCCCATCGTTGATTTTCCTTTGTGCTACTTCTTGAACTGGGCAGCAGGATGGTTCTTTTGGTTTCCCCCGAAGGTCTGAGCTTCCTCCTGTTATCTGTTTCTTTGTTCAATCTTTGCAGGAGTGGTCCCTTCTCTGGAAGTGTATCAACCGTTGAAGATGACTACTCGAGAGCAACGCTAGGTAAGCAATCAGGAATAGATTCCAAGCAGTTGGCTCCAGATCGGAAGACTGACTCCAAGTGCCGGCTGATTGCTTCTTTTACTTTGCCATGCAAGTAAGAACAAGGACAAAGAAAAAGACAGGGAAAGAGCATGATATGAGATACTTTTGCTTTTGACCTTGATGATATGAGATACCTTTGCTTTGAAGAAGCGGTGAATGAATCAGCACATGCTTCAATCCGCCGTTTCCTCTTGGGTCATATGTACTCCAGGCATCTGGTATCATCTTTGTGATAGGAGCATATTTACGCACCTTAGTTTAGCTTGTTTTGTGCATTTATAGTGTTTTTCCTTAGTAAAGTAGTCTTTTAAGCTAGTTCTATGTGTTTTCAGGTTTTAAGGGCAAAGTATGCAAAAGGATGCATTTTGGAGCCTTTTGGAGCAAATTAGAGCTTGGAATGGACATCATATGCTTGGAGCCAAGAGGATGGACGAAATTGAAGACTTGAAGATGATGATTCCTACTTGAGCAAGGGTTCCTAGTTGAAGTAGGAAAGTCCCTAATGGAAGATGGTTTCCTAGTTGAATTAGGATTCCTAGTTAAAATGGGTTTCCTAGTTGAATTAGGATTCCTAGAAGAACAAAGTTTCCTACTCAAATAAGGTTTCCTACTTGATGAAGGAAAGTCAAAATCCAAATGGTCTCAAGTGAAGCAACAAAGAAGTTTTCCAAGTCCAAGAAGGAAAAGGAGTCCAAGATGAAGAAGGAATGACAAAGACAAGGTTTCCTAATCCTAATAGGCAAAGTTTCCATGTGCAATGAGGAGTCCTTATCCATTTAGGGCACCTTATCCTTGTTCTAGAAACCTTATCCTTGTTCTAGAAACCTTATCTTTGTTCTAGAACCCTTATCCATCCTTGCCATGAGTTTTCCTTGCATTGGAGGGTTTCTAGAAGCCCTAATCTGCCCTATCCTTTAGGTGCCGCACCCTTATCCCTTTTTCCCTACAAATTTGGCCCTTAAAACATGTTTCTAGGAACCTTATCTTATCTCCTACAAAAGTGGCGCCCCAAATCCTTCTAGAAAGCTGATTTCCCTTGCCTTGCAAGGCATTCTAGAAGCCTTATCACCTTATCTCCTTACCTGCCGCACCTAGGAAGCATTATCCCTTTCTATTTCTGATTTCTAAGCCTATTTCCTTGTGGATTTGGGTTATTCAAGTCCATATCTGATTACCCTAGGGTTTTAAGTGCCTATATATACTCATATTAACCCCTAGATCAGATCACCACCCCTCATACACATTCATTAATTCCAGAAATTCGTCCAACCCTCTCCACACCCTTGCCACAGCCACCAAACACCTTTCTCCTTAGTTTTAAGCTTTGCCGCACCATCCCCTTCCCCTAAACACTACTACATCCCTCCATAACCATTCATCCATACACCTAAGGCCCTAAACCTGTCCCTAGACCCTTGCCGCACCAAGGAGGAGGAGAAGGAAGCTCGGAAGTTCATGCAATTCGAGTTCGCGTCACTGGAATTTCTAGGTGTTTCTTTTCCTTTGAATTCAATGTTTAATTTCAATTCTCTTTGTTTTGTGCGTATGAGGAACTAAACCCCCCCTTGGCTAGGGGGGGATTCGAAACCATGAACATACTTGCTATATGATTTGATTACTTCTAATTGCGTTTCATAAGTTGTGAATTCAATTTACTTATCTATGTAAATTACATTGATTTGTGTGTGTTGGTTGAGAGTGCACGCTTAATTATCATGCATAAATTGGATGCTAGGATATAAGGAAATTTCACCTAATCGTTATGGAATTATATTCACAAGTAGTAAAGGTTGATGATCTCAATCGCGTTAAGTAAATTCTTGGCACAAGTTTCATGCAATCATAGTAACAAGTGCTTCGTCAATGCTTATGGTTTTCATAGAACTTAATGATTCTTGCTTGTACCTCTATTATGCAATCATGTAGGGGACTTGTGGGGAATGTTTTGGGTTGTCGTATGCAATCATCCAATTCAATAACATTAGGAAAATCTGAAGGTTAATTTAAGCGAACCTAATTAACTTGGGGCGTTGAGAATTCATGGGTAATTGAAAAGCAATTGGAAATCGTTTTATATGCAAGTATAACATGTGTGGAGATGAACCCCCTAGCTAGCTTCCCATCCATTCAATTCCATCAAATTCGTTTTTACAATCTGTTCTAATTTAAAAAGTTTGTTTTGTTTTTAAATTCGTCCAAAACCAATCCCCCTTTACTTTGTTGAGTCATAGTAGTTAGAAACCACTTTAGTTTGTGTTTTTAAGTGTCTTAGGTCAAAGTAAAACCAATTTTCGTCCAAAGTTGTGTCTAGTGTTCAAAACTGCCCAGATTGTGTTTTTAAGGCAGTTTTGAGTGTTTTGGTGCTGTTTTGAGTCTTTTGGTTTGTTTTGGTGTTTTAAAGTTTAGTTTTGCATTCTTTGAGTCTAGTATAGTGTTTTAAACTTGTTTTTACATATTTGAGTCAGTTTCCAAGTGATTAACAATCCCTCCTAATCCCCGGTCCAGAACGATCCCTACTTACATTCTTCACTACAATTGATAAAAAGAGGGTTTAATTTGTGTGCGTATAAATCTCGCATCAAATTTTGGCGCCGTTGCCGGGGATTAGCAACTTTGCTAATCCCTTGGATTGTTATTTTCGTTTTTCTTATTAGATCAGATTCTTATGTTATTTTGTTTCTTGTTTTAGGTACTTGTTTATGACTCGGAGTTTTAATCCGGTTCACAAACATATTTTAGACTTTGACGACGATTTTGAGCGTGAGTTGAGACGTAAGAGGAAGAACCCGGAACCTAGTGAATCAAGTGCAAGTTCCGAGTCCGTTTCTGAATTTGAAGAAGAAGTGGAAGACATGGCAGCGGACAACCGAACAATCAAGGAGCTTTCTGCTTCGGGATTGGCCAATGCCGCACCCTTGTGCATCCAATACCCAAGGGCGGCTCAAGACAAGACTGCCGAGTTCGAATTGAAGTCAAGCCTGTTACATCACATTCCAAAGTACCATGGGCTATCCATGGAAGATCCGAACAAGCACTTGAAGGAGTTTGAAGTCGTTTGCTCAAGCATGACTCCGGTGAACGTAGATGAGAGCATCTTGAAGATGAAGGCCTTTCCCTTTTCTCTCCAAGAGAAAGCGAAAGATTGGTTGTACGAATTGGCTCCCGGAACTGTCACATCATGGGAGAGCATGAAACGAGCTTACTTGGAGAAGTTTTTCCCAACTTCTCGAGTCATCCTCCTACGAAAAAGGATAAGTAGAATTCAACAAGATGAAGGTGAATCCTTTCCTACTTATTATGAACATTTTAAATCTCTTGTTGCTTCATGTCCACAGCATCAAATGAAGGAGGAACTACTTCTACAATACTTTTACGAGGGACTTCTACCTATTGAACGTCAAATGCTAGATGCCTCAGCGGGAGGAGCATTGGTGGACAAGACCCCTACGGCTGCAAAGATGTTGATTGCTAATCGAGCGTTGAATGCTCAACAATACGAAGGCGTTGGACAGAGGAGTACCCCACGGCAACACCAAGTCAATGAGGTAAGTACCATAACCGAACTTCAAAATCAAATGGCTAACCTTACTACGTTGCTTTCTCAGGTGGTGGAAGGTCCAAAAGTCAAAACCGTAGCTTCTTGTGGCGTATGCTCCATGCAAGGACACCCTACGGACAAGTGCCCACAATTGATCGAGAATGGAGGGTGGGAGACACTCAATGCCGTGGGATATGGCAACCAATACCAATCACGTGGTGATCCGTTCTCTAATACTTACAATCCCGGTTGGCGTGATCATCCGAATTTCAAATGGCGAGACCCCCAACAAGGTCAACAACAAAGCGGATTTAGGCAACAACCCCCGGGTTTCTATCAAAAGCCGTTGGCACCACCACAAGCCCAAGCACAACCTGCCCAAAGCAATGTAGGTAATTCAAGTGATAATGATAAGATTTTTCAATTACTTACTACTTTGACGCAGGAAGTCCAAACTCAAAACAAAGAGAGGCAAATCCAAGACAAGAGGGTGGACAACTTAGAAAAGCAAGTGGGACAGATTGCCGAATTCATGGGGCAATTTCGTGAGCAAGGAAGGTTGCCTAGCTCAACGGTGGTCAATCCGAAAGGTGGATTCGAATCTGCAAAAGCTATGCATTTGCGAAGTGGAAAGCAAGTCGGATCTGACCTCAACCCATCCAAATCACGTTCCAACGAGGAGGACGAGTTGAGAATTGAAGAGGAGGAGCAAAGGCCACTCACGGCCAAGGTGGAACCAAATGTGCCGCAAGTTCCAAGTGATCCCAAGTCGTCCAATTTATCCAATAAAGGTAAGAACGTGTCAAGTTCGGTTCCTACTAATGATTTTCCTGCGAATGTCCCTTTTCCTAGTAGGTTTAAGCAAACAAAGAAAGAAGAAGCGGAAAAGGACATTTTGGAGACGTTTCGGAAAGTTCAAGTTAATATCCCCCTTTTGGATGCAATCAAGCAAGTCCCGAGGTACGCCAAGTTCTTGAAGGAACTTTGCACCAATAGGAGGAGAATTTCGACCAAGGAGGTGGTCAAAGTAGGTGAAAACGTCTCAGCCATCTTACAACGCAAGCTGCCCCCAAAATGCAAAGATCCGGGTAGTTTTACAATTCCGTGTGTTATTGGTAATTCTAGGTTTGAATCTGCCATGTTAGACCTAGGTGCATCTATAAATGTCATGCCATATTCAATTTATGCATCTATGAACCTAGGAGCGTTGAAAAACGATGGTGTGATCATACAATTAGCCGATAGATCTAATGCCTATCCAAAGGGAGTTTTGGAAGATGTGTTAGTGCAGGTTAATCATTTGATCTTCCCGGCGGACTTCTACGTACTTGAGATGGATGAATCGGACCATGCCCCTTCATTGCCCATCCTCCTCGGAAGGCCATTCATGAAAACTGCTCGTACGAAGATTGACGTATATAATGGCACTTTGACCATGGAATTTGATGGGGAAGTTATTAATTTCAATCTTTCTGATTCGATGAAGTACCCTAGTGAGAATCATTCGTGTTTTGCTATTGATATAATTAACTCTTTGGCGCAGGACTATTTAGACAATTTGAAGGATGATGCACTTGAATTGGTCATTGCACAAGGAAGGAACATGCAAAACATGGAAACAACCACCAAGGAACCCCACGGCATGCATAAGGAATCCTTGGCCGTGCCCCCTAATGAGGATATTATTGAGATGGTGGCAGCCCTCGAGTCATTGCCATCACAATCGGGTAAGTTTTTGGACCCTATTTTAAGTTCAGTTTCGGCTAATAAAATGCTTCCCTCAGTTGTGCAGCCACCTACACTTGAACTTAAGCCGTTGCCTAGTCATTTGAAGTATGTTTTCTTGGGCGAGGATGAAACATTGCCTGTCATTATCTCATCCTCACTCACGGCACAAGAAGAAAACAAATTGGTGCGAGTGCTTAAGGAGTACAAAACGGCAATTGGATGGACCTTGGCCGACATCAAGGGTATTAGCCCTACTACATGCATGCATCGCATACTTCTAGAGGAGGGGTCCAAAACATCCCGAGAGGCTCAACGCCGTCTCAACCCTCCGATGATGGAAGTGGTGAAGAAGGAGGTAATCAAGCTTTTGGATTGTGGAGTAATCTATCCAATCTCGGATAGTAAGTGGGTCTCACCCGTTCAATGCGTTCCGAAGAAAT